>NC_092777.1:21424620-21739120 GCF_047496795.1 Chiloscyllium punctatum
AGTCCTAAAAGCTGAATTCTTGTTGTGAGTCAGTTCAGTATTGGACTATGTGGAAACTGGATGCTAATCTCTCTGCCCTTCTATCTTCGACATGTAAGCCTCTGTTTCAGTTTTACTCTATTTTAAGGGGTTTTGTCTATTAGGACTGTTGTGTATATTTGAAACAACATAATTAAGTCCAGTTTGGATAGACTGAGTTCTGTGGGTATTCTATATTGTGTTCTTTGTGTTTCATTCCATAATTTTGTGACTAAATTTTTGTCTGTTTTAAAATCTGGTAGTCAACCTAGTTAACTTACTCTGGGTAATTTTCACTGTACACTTATTAAAACAAATTGCAAAGTTATGGTGTGGGCTATCTGCTTAAGAATGTTTTGTGCGGTCTGGCATAGTCCATAACAAACAATACATCTTTGGTCTGTGGGAGGAAACCAGAGCACCAGGAGGAAGCCCATGCAGACATGGGGAGAACGTGCAAACTACACACAGTCACCCAAGAGTGGAATCAAATTTGGGTCCTTGGCAGTATAAGGCAGCTCGTATTGTTGATCTTCATTGAGGAGATTCCAGATGAAGGATATTGTTGAGCAGCACTAGGCCTGGAGGCTTCCAAATGCATTACCCTAACCTGGGCTGCAGTGGTTCGGTCTGGCTGACAGGCAATAGCAGAGAATATGATTGTGTCCCAGGAGTGGTGTGGGAGCATGAATGCTGTCTGGAAGTCACGGTCTGATTTACTCCATAATAACACTGAGCGCTATAAAAACATGCAATCTGAGCCACTATATTCAAAAGCAGAAAAAAAAATTGTAATTCTCATTCGATGAACTTTCTGGCAATTTTACGATCTAAAACTTAAATTAAATTTTCAAATTCGATTGTTCACTTTCAGTCAAATTTGCCAACAAAACTGGTAGGTTCTGTAAAGAAAGCCCAAATACTGATAACGTTGACTACAGAGGAATAATCCCATATTTAAGATTTCTGTAATGGCTCCCAATTGTTCACATACCAATGTGAGACAGTCAGTACTGTTTTTCTGTTCCAGCAAAGTGCTGAACATGTCAATCAAACACAGTGGCCTATACCCAGTGAAATGATCCTAGACAGTGTTTCATTTTATTGTGCTTTAGTTATCTTTATTCTTGATGATGATTAAAGTCTGTGCAATGCTCCAAGGAACAGAAACCCAACCCTGAGCTTATTTTACCAAATACACATCATTGCCCTTTTAATAGCCAAAAAAGAAAACTGATCCCAGCCAAAGAAGTAGTTAATGATAATAGATGGATTAAACCTTACTTAATTTACATGACATTACTCCTATAGGGATGACTTTTGCACAATTAATTCACTTGTTGGAAATTTTCCTGCATGTCTGACTTCCTTGATTCAACTCAAATAGTAACTAATGTAGACCTTAGCTCATGGTGCTCAGTAGAATCGTTTCAGATTTGTCCCCGGCAGTTTACATTTGCATTAGAATATCCTAGACAATCAATATAATCAGGCACAGTCTCTCATATTTAGGTGCGACACAGTTAAATAAACAATCGTGTTCCCAGGTTAATTCTCTTAACTATTGAAAAACCACAGTCCAAAAGGAATGTTGCCAGAATATGTTCATGTCTTTGTATTAGATATGCAGATATCTGTAATCCAGTGGCGTCAGACTGGTCCCTGGCTGGACCAGAGACTTGGCCAGGCTAATGAGAGGCAATGTGTTCGAACATACTCTTTGGGCTCCTGGTCTGTACTGTCCAGTCACACTGAAACTGAAGTCCAGCATGTGGCCTGTCTGCTTGCTCTCTCTGGCCATCTTTGTTTTGGTCACTGACATCTCTGAGGAACAGGAAGTGCTGCTGCTGAAGAAAGAAAAATTTGAGGTGGCACTTCAGAAATGCCAGCACCTCTGATGTCGTTCGGTGAGTGACAGGGAAGTGGGGATCTAACATGGCCACTAACTAGCAAATCCAGTCTATAACTATCTCTAAACTCTGTTAGTTATCCACAACTATTCCGTCTATAACTAGCAATTAACACACTTGTTACAAAGTCCTAACTTTCAAAATGAATGTAAAAACTGCAATGTGGGGGATAAGGTGGGGGAAATTAGGAAGGTAAATGTTCCTGCATCTTACACTTGCCATTTATCAAGATATCCAGAGGTATAGGAAGGGAAAATCAAGCTCAACTGTGATTCTGTTTGATTCTCCACATTCCTGTGACTACCCCTCCCTGCAATTGAGAGGGTAGCTAATGTAATATAGGGGCAAACACATTAAAGTATGATCACCCGCCTGAGGACCTGCCAATTTTCTTAAAACCAGAGACCAACATGGCTCTTGGTTTTCAAGTAGGCACATACTCAAGAAAAGCAAGCATTAAAGTTTTTATCCTACATCACCTAAACTTAGCTGGTTGCACTGAGCTTCTCAGTCAGACGATTGCAGGTTTGGGCTCCACACTATGATAAACCCTAGTAACTAGGTCAAGAAGCCCTCACAGTAAGAGATGTCACTGGTTTAGCCTCTCATTTAAACAAGGTGCTGTCTGTCTATTCCAATGGTTTAGGTGGAGGATGCTGCATTAAACAACCCAAAGGAAAATTTGTTGGCAAATTTGTCTGCTTCAAAATGGTTTCATGTTGGCTACCTCAAAACCCAAAGGGCAAACAGTATCATGGGCCATTAGCTGCACAGCTCATGCAGCGCTTTCCATTGCTAATATTGAGGAAACCCATTCAGAAAATATACCTGAAGTCATAAGGCACTATACAGAAGATACACTGCAGCAACTTACAAATCCTTCTTTGACAACACTCTCCAAACCCACAATCTCTGCCATCTAGAACAGATGCTTGGGAGTATCACCAAGTTTCCACCCACCCCTTCAAGTCACATATTATCATGACTTTGTACTATTTCATTGTTCCTCATTGTCACTGGGTCAACATCCTGGAACTTATTCCATAACAACATTGTGGGATCCTTGCACCATATGGACTGCAATGGTTTAAAAAGGCAGTTCATGGTCATTTTTTCTAATTGCAGTTTGGGATAGGCAACAAATGCTGAGCTAAGCGTAATACCCACATCTCACAAGAGAATAAGTAAAACGAAGTGAGCGTGGCGAAGTTGGGGCCTTTGTCATGAATGATGAAAAGGTCAAGCAATAATCTGACAGAGGTCATCAAGGTTATAAAGGACTAAAAGCTGACAGTCATAGCAGTCTGAAGACGCTCAAACTCATTTGATTTTGGAAGGTAAGCAGGTCTGATAGTGCTTGGACTGAAAAACCACCCGGATATAGCAGTTACTGAAGGCTTGTGCCACAGTGCTAGCACCCCTATCTCTGGGCCAGAGGATCCACGTTCAAGGAATAGGACAGTTTCACCATCTGAACCTATTCTGCAATCAATATTACTTCAAGGAACTCCTATAACGTGAAGTCAGGCCATTTGGCCCATCAAGTCCACACTGACCCCATCCCCCCCCCCTTCTCCGTCCTATCCCTGCATTTCCCATGGCCAACCCACCTAACCTGCCTATCTTGAGATTGTGGGAGGAAACATACACAAGGAGAATGTGCAAACTCTACACAGACAGTCACTGAAGGGTAGCATCGAACCTGGGTCCCTGCTGACAGGCAGCAATGTTAACCACTGAATCACCGTGCCACCACATGGATCCAGGTTCAATTCGCAACATGTCTGAATAGGTTGATTAAAAACAATTGTAAAAGGTTATACTAAGTTAAATAGCAATAGATTCATTTCACTGCTGACTGGCTCAGAATAGAAGCACACAGATTTAAACTAATTAAAGTAGAGGTTAGTTAGAAAACAAGTGGGAATTCCACCATTCATAGTTACAGCAGTGCCTATAAATTCCTTAAAAAATGGAGTGGATCATTGTTAAGAAGTGGAATGTCAAAGGGTATGGACAGTGAGCAGAACTAGGTAAGGTGCACATGCAGAGAAAAGCATTGGTACTGTCTTAATCGAGAACTAGCTGGAAGTCTTTGTGAGTTTCAGTCGAGGATAACCACCTAAAACATTAGAACACCATATCTTCTCTTTACAGATGCTGACTCCCCTGTTTATTTTCCATTTGTATAATTCAAACTTCAGACATGGATTTCTTTCTTTTTGCCAAACCTATGTTTTCAAAAGCAGTAGATATACAAAATTGTATCCTTTCAAAAAAAGTGGTCTATTCATTTTTTAAAATTCAAAATGGTATTCTTTATTTCACAGAAATGGTCCGGTTAATGTAGCTGTTTTCCTTTACAAATGAAATATTAGCATTACTTGTGTTTGATGCTTCGCATGTGTGACGCTATAGAACTCGCAATCTCAGAACTCGTCTTGTTCTGGCCGTAGTACTCCACAAATTCACCGCTGGGTCCAACAAGATACATGATTATTGTGTGGTCAACCTGAAACAAATAGACAGCATAATGGCAGTTAACACTTTTTACAACAGAGTCTTTTCTCTTATGTATCTATATTAGAACTGAAAGTATTTTCCACTCCCTAATTTTATTTCAAACAGTCATGGATCTTTGTAACTGCCTGTCCCAGAAAGTAGTTAAAGTGAGAACACTGAATATTATTAAAACAAAGACGGATAGGTTCTTGACTAACAATGGAACCAAAGGTACGTGGACTTATGAAATTGAGCACTGAGTATCCATGATTTTCTGGAAAGATTACCATGTTGATGAGGCTGAATGGCCTACTCATGCTGTTAATTTGTATGTTTGGGTGTTCAAAACATATTTAAAAGCAAAGGAAACCAAAAACAGATTTAAAAATAACACAGAAAACAAAACCACTACTGACAACATTTAACAGTCTCTCAGCCTCTAAAACAACAGTTGATGCTAAAGTTTTGTTAGAAAGTGGCCCCAATCAGTTCCAAACTCTTAATTTCTGAGATCCAGCATTTGCATTCAACTAAGGAATGAACATCTCTCTTTACGTTATATATAAAAGTTTTAAGAGAGAATAAACTAATTTCCAATGAGAGAAATGCAGAAATACATAGCAACCTACAATTCATTGCACACACACAAACATGGGTGCCGGGGAATAAATAAGCACTACCAGTGTTAGGCGGTAGTGTGGGGGGTTATTATTAAAGAGTATTTTAAAAAAACCAGGAGATTACAGTCTCCTCAGTTGAGGGGACTGACTCCAAAAAAAAATCCTACAATTCATAATCTAAATCAAGGAAAACAAAGAGTGAATGATCTGGTGCTCTTTTACGAATAGGGAAGAAGTTAATGAATTAATAACAATTTTCATGATCCAAACAGCCTCTGGATCAGATAATGCTTATTTGTTTGAAATTAGCATTGTAAAGGTTTCCATTGCATCTATTTTAAGATGTGAGAGAATGAAACAGCGGTACTGTAGGATTTCTGTAGAAGCACTTTGAAGCCTTGTTTTCCTGTTGTCGCATTTGCTATTTTTGTCGCCAATATTCATCCAAAACAGTGAAAATCAAACTTAGCATCATGGAAATAACAAAGGTGGTGTAGAGATGTTGGCACACTGGAAAATAGCTGGAGCAAATGTTCAATCACAGAAATTATTCAATTGTTTAACGCTTATTTCTCAATTCTGTGCATCGAAGTAATGGGAGAAAATGTTGTCAGCGTGGATTACATTTTAAAGGATAACACAGATTGACATCTTCTTTAGACCTCAGAAGGATATAATTGGAGAAACTAAATGAATATGATTTTGACAACTTGCATTCTAGAATTCTGAAGGAATTGACTACAGGTTTTTTGATAAATATTTTGTCAAAATTCATAGTAGTACCAAGGATTAGAAAATATATAATGGGACAACTATCTTCAAAATAAAATGCAGTTCAGGATCAACCGTCACTTGTAGACTTGCATCCTAACTTGGGAACGTATAATTTCGAGAGAAGGTGTTTGAAGGTTTTATGAGGGAAAGCATAGGAAAGCACCTTGAAGGGCATGAGCCAACTCTTAAAGAAGGCTTTCATGAGTAGGTGGTCATGCTTGGCTGAATTACTGGATTTCTTTGAGCAGTCCTAATAGTTTGGGCAGCTATTGAACTTATATTGACTACAACAGTTTTTTGAAGACACCTACGCAATAAGATAATGCATTCAGCTGAAACCCGTGAGATAAATGGGAATGGGTTAAAATGGATTGATAAATCGTTGATTTGCAGAAAACAAATAACATTGAATGGTCAGCTATCTAATTGGCAACTAGCGGATACTAGACTCAGTAATGAGTCTAAATTTTTATGACAGATTTAGAGGAACCAATTGGTTGACAGTGTTCAGATTTACAGCCAACATTAAATAAGGAGCTGTAGCAAATCAAGAATATCAATGTACATGATCCTAAAGGACAGGCTCAATCAGTGGGTGGAGACAACGCATTATAATGAAACACAGACAAATGAGATTTATCAGAAAGAATAATGTAGATTATGTCCTAAATGGGACTATATCTGAGATGTTGTAACAGGACAGAAATCTTGGGAGTTTAATTGGAAAGGTCACTAAAACCAACAAGAATGCTTCCACACTGCTTTTAAAAAAAATGTTGTGATGTTCAGCAACATAGGAAATGGGTGACACAGTGGCTTAGCGGTTAGCACTGCTGCCTCACGGCACCAGGGACCCAGTTTGTGGAGTTTGCATGTTCTCCCTGTGGCGGTGTGTGTTTCCTTCAGGTGCTCCGGTTTCCTCCCACAGTTCAAAGATGTGTAGGTTAGGTGGACTGGCCATGCTAAATTGCCCATAGCATCCAGGGATGTGCAGGCTAGGTGGATTAGCTTGGATAAATGCAAGGTTAAAGTGGGAGCTTGGGGGAGTGGGGGAAGAGGAGGTCTGGGCGGGATGTTCGTTGGAGATGTGGACTGGATGGGCTGAGTGCCTGCTTCACAATGTAGGGATTCTATGAGTATGTGAAATAGAAGCAGCATCAGGCCATTCAGCCCTTCAAGCCTTCTCTGCTATTCAACAAGTTCTTACAGGTTTAAGAACCAATCTACTTCTCCTTTAATAGTATTCAAGGATGCTGCTGCCACCATCCTTTTGGGAATAGATTTTTTAAAAATTGCCTTATCTGTTTTAAATGGATAACTAAACAGTGACCCCCTAGTTCTAGATTCTCCCAGAAAATTAACCATCTTTTTCACATCCAGCCTGTCAAGATCCCTCAGAATCCCATATTAGATGAAACAACTGGAGTCATACAGTACAAAAACAGACCTTTCAGTCCAACCAGTCCATGCCAGTCATAACCCCAAAATAAACTAGTCCCTGCGCTTGGCCCATATCCCACCAAACATTTCATATTAATGTACTTATCCAAATATCTTTTAAACCTTGTAACTATACTTGCATCCACCACTTTTTCTAAAAGTTCATTCCACATACAAACCACACTATATGTAAAAATAAATTGCCCCTCATGTCTTTTTAAAATCTTTCTCCTCTCACCTTAAAAATATGCCCCCTCTAGGGTGAAATTCCCCACCCTAGAGAAAAGGCACTTGCCATTCGCTTTATCTACCCCTTATAAGTTTATAAACATCTATAAAGTCACCCCTTAACCTCCTACACTCCAGTGACAAACTTCCCAGCGTATCCAGCCTCTCCTTATAACTAAAACCCTCCAGTCCCGGCAACATTCTGCTAAACCTCTTCTGAATCCTCTCCAGCTTAATAATATTCTTCCTGTAACAGGGAATACATGATTTAATATGTCTTTTTTAATAGATGTTTCAGTATACATTTTATTTAATATATGTCTTAATAAAGTCAACTCTTCCTCTTCCAAAGTCCAACAGATACAAGCCTAGCCTGTTCAACTTTTTTCTGAACTGCCTCCAATATGTTTTCATCCTTCATTAGATAAGATTACCAAAACACTGTGCACAGTACCATAGATGTAGTCTCACCAGTGCCCTGGATAACTGAATCATAACTTCTCTAATTGTGTTCAACTCCCCTTACATACTAGAAGCTTTCCTCATTACTTGCTGTGCCAGCATACTAACCCTTTGTGATTCATGCACGAGGACACTCAGATCCTCTTATACCTCACAACCTCTAAACATTTAGATAGCATGTTACTTTTTTATTCTTGCTGCCAATCAATGATTTTACATATTCCCACATTTTACTCCATCTGCCACATCTCTGCCTATTCACTCAAACTAACTATATCTTTTCATAGATTCCTTATGTCTGCTTTGCAACTTCCTTTCCAACTATCTTAGGGCTGTTGGTAAATTTGGCAACCATATCTGCTGCCTCTTCGTAAGGTAATTTGTACAAATTCTAAACAGTTGAATTCTCACTGATTCCTGTGGCACACGGCTTGTTACATCTTACCAAACTAAAAGTGACTTAGTGATGTCCACTTTCCGCTCCCTGTCAGCCAGACAACATATGTGCAGATAAGTTATTTTAAAACTGTATTTGGCTTGGTGAGGCCAAAATTTTCTACCTTCCTGTTTTGAAACAATAATTCAGTTATTGGAGAAGTTACAGAGCAGGACAATGCAGTTTATTCCAAAATGTGAAGGAATGGTGTGTGAGGAAAGAGTCGTTGCTTTGGGCTTTTGCTTTCTCAAAAAGGGAACATTAAGAAAGGGCGTGATTTAAAAATATGGCAGTTTTGGTCATTTGAAACCATAAGAAAAAAAAATAGGAGCAGAAGGCGGCCATTCAATCCATCACAATTCGATGAGATCATGACTGATCTGATAAACCTCAATTCCATTTTGTGCTTTGACCTTGTGAATCCAAGTTAGCCTTCCTGCGTGCACAGCAGTTAAGCACAGGGCATCCTGTTTATGATTTGAGGAGATGCAGCAGAAAATTTTATTTACGAAAAAGGGTAGTTCATGCGTGGAGCAGATTATAGACTCGAATGCTGAAATGAGAAATCTTAATTAGTTTCAAGAAGAAGCAAAGTATGTAAATGACAAAGGAAAAGTTCAGCACTAATTAGAAATATAACAAGTGAATATTGTGGATAATTGCGGTCAATTGATTGCAAATGCCATCCTGCATGAAAATGGTTACTATCACAATGTTTTTATTTTAAAACAATCAAATGTTAGCCAATGGAAATAATTGTACTTACAATATAATCATTGTCCTCATCTTTAGGTCCTTGGCTATAATAGACTCTGTACGCCCTTGATACCTGTTCTATTTGCCCTTGGGACCCGGTTAAGCCAATTAACTTTGGAGAAAACTCTAAAGAAAGAATCAGATTTATTTATATTTCAGTATGCACCTTTAAAACAACCCTTACATATTAACACAAAGAACTGCATTTATACAGCAGCTTTCACAGCCTCAGGATATCCCAAAATACTTTGCAGTGTGAGCTGCAAAGAGACTCATGCCAACGTACAGATCGAGTGGCTGAAACCTTATACAGTAGCACCATTTAGGCGAAGAAGACTTCAATGCTACAAAGTAGATATTTTCTTTCTATTTTCTTTTTCCTTCTTTACAGATGTAGCAGTAGGCTTCAAAGAAAGTTTTTTTTCTTAAAAATCCTAATCAGAAAATTGAAAATAAATTTAAATGCTGGAAATTCTGAAGAAACAATAGAAAATATATTAAGTAAAAGATCAATCTGCCTGTTTAAAGACAAGGATTAATCCAGAAGTGTGAATTTTCTCTTTGCCAAAGCTAATAGGTCTGTTCATGAATAATTCGAGAATTTTCTTTTCCTTTGAAAGATTAGTCAACCTCCTAAAGGAGTTGAATCTGTTTCAGTTCCTTAACTGTTGATTAACAGTTAAATTTTCAGTCTTATTGTGCAAACAAATGGAAACTACAGATGTACAAAGGCTGAAGCACAGGGGCTACACTATCAGCAAGGCAGAGTCAGTCTTTGGTGAAACACAGATAATGCCTGCAGATACAGCAGATAATGCAATATCAATGATATAACGTTTTATGCACAGTTGGGAGGTGTTTGTAACCCACCAGATTTAGTTTTACACTTCATGTAGATAAAACTGGCTTTCCCGAGACACATGAAATCAACAATTCGTAACCCGGCGCCTGAATCCTCTTATCAATTTGTACGCTACCTTGGACATATCTTGCCATCGCCTCAACATTATCCCGGTCAGGATCTATTGTGATCAGAAGTGGAGTCAGATTTGGCAATGTGGGTATTTTATCTGTAACAGGAAGCATACGAAAAATGTAAAGGTCATCCTAAACTAAATAAAGACATCTAACAATTGCACAACATTGTGTATTTCACATGCATGCCTGCACTTAGACAAGTTACAACAACCCTATAGTTCCTCTATCCATGCAGAGGTAAATAACCAAACAGTCTCGAGGCCAGCTCCTGTACAGAAAAGATATTTTACGCAAAAATACAGGTCCTGCATTAATTAAATCTATATAATCTCAGATTAGAATGTATCAATATTTTTTTCCTAGAAGTTGATAACTACATTTCATTTTATTGTTGAAACATTATTTTATTGTTTATTATTTTATAGATTTATCAGTACTTAAATAAAATGGATGCTTTGTTGCTTGTTGTTTTCCATCTTCTCCTGTTTTATTCTCCTTTAATTTTATACATAATTAAATCTGAGATACCATGGCTATTATTAATTTGTCCACAAATTATTTTTTAAAATTCACTGGCTTCATTCTGAACTCAAAAAACTTAGCTCTAGAGCCAAATCAATATTTTTATACTTTATGAGAGGTTCACAAGTGCACACAGAAATCCTCAATCACCTATCTCCGATTGGTTATCATCTGTGTTGTTTTACATGGTACAAATACTGTGCAGCCTTAAAGCACTACAGCCAATCCATAACTTGAAAAGCAGAATGCTGTGGATTCTGGAAATCTGAAAGCTGTTTTATTATAGCGAGTCAACAACTGTTTCTTAACTTACAGGCAAGTGTGACACTGTAAACTTCAGAACTTTAATAACTGTTCATTGATTGAAGGAATTAGCAATTACTCTTTTTGGAATGAACTGTGTCCAGACACGAAGAGAAAAGGAACTAAAAGCAATATGTAAATTAGCCTGGGAAATGAAGATGTTGAAGCTACATAAACAAACTGCTTTAACAACTGTTTGATAATTGGCTGCCTTATGCAACAAGAACAAATGATTGTCCAGAAGAATTTAAGGAGTTAATGGCAGGACAGGCTGTGTTTCAAACAGACAATTAACACCAAATGTAATAAGGAACAGAGAAGCAAAATCGAGAGCAGCTGGCTTTCACCCTTGATAAGAAAGCAAGCTGCAGACTTGCTGACTTCACAAGTGTCATAAATAATGACCCACCATGAGCTTAACAGGAAAGAAGATCCTGTAAGAATTCAACTTTGGAATTCTTCAGCAGCAGCACTCCACAGAATGACCCTGCACAAGAATTGAATCCTGGACATATCCAGGGACAGACACTGTTGGTTGGATTTGCAGCTAAATTGCACCGTTAAACGGCTAATAGGGTTTTGAGGTTTAACTTCTTTACTTAGTTTAATTGCTACTTACAATAAAGTTTAAATAGTCATTTCAGCATTTGATTGTCTGGGAGATTCTTAATAATAGCTAAATTAAAGACAGTTTGTCATATTTTACACACAACACAAGGAAACCCAAACAACTCATTGCTTATTATGAAGTAAAGTGTTCTCTTTGACTTAAGTTTATTCAGACTGGATAGAAAGGTCGCTTTTGATGACACATAGTTTAGGTTCTCACATGGCTTACTAAGATGGGCTTCTGTCAAAAACTAGCCTGAAACTAGCTAGTGACAACAGAAGTTAGTGATATTGCTACATAAAATATGCCTTTACTAAAGTACCCAATAAGAAAACACTCGGCTTTCTCAATTAAAAGCCAACTAAATAGGTACACAACTAATTACTAAAAAAACTTACAAGTGAAAGAAAACATACAAAGCATATTTCTGGACATCCTCCACACTAATCTAATACCTGTGGTGCCCACTAGTCACAAAAGATAAAGTAAGTGGCACTGAAATAGATTTCCCAATCAAACATTGTAATACCCTGAAGCTCTTGGAGGTCTTGGCCACTGTGGATAGTATCCCTATTTCTGGCCAGAAGAACCTAGTTCAAGTCCCAACTCAGGACTTGATGGTCAAGGAAGATGCATAAATCGCTCCAATGTACAGCAACCGAGGCAGTAAGAGCTGGTCAGTTATATGAAGAAAAGCAACGTGAGTCTCTACTATCAGTAGTATCCATAGCTCCAGATACATGTATGTAAAATGCATCCTGCCACAGGAACCCAGATTCCCTTTCACGTGTTGTGTACGTATACAACTATCAACATTGCTATTTGTCACCTAATGCTGAGCAATAGAGCCACTATAAGATAAATATGGTAACATAATGCTATAATAAAATGCGAGTCATCACATCAATCAGGATAAGAATATCATCTAATCAGGATAGTCATGAACTTCAGATTAAAAATTACTTGTTCACATTCAGTCTGGAGTTACAATTGTCCACACCAGGTATGGATAGCACACTAAAGGACATCAGTGAACCAGATGGATCTTTATTCCAGATTATTTATTGAATTTAAATTTCATCATCTGCCAAAGGTTTGATTCAGATCCATGTCCTTAAAACATTATTAGTCTGGGGTTCTAGATAGCTAGTCCAGTAACACTACCACTATAAGAATATCTTCCCCTGAAAACTGGTATGTCTTTGAGTTGAATGATATTAATCTCCACAACATGATATAAATCAAAAGTAAACACCAGCTATTTGGGGTGTAGTATTCAATATTACAGATGGAGATCCAAAATAGAACAAGGACACAAAAAAAAAATGTGACTTTCCTCAGGAAGTACTCAGTATTTGGCTGTGACTTGACGCTTGAATCTCCCTTCTTTGTCACTGGCAAGAGAACAGCTTTTTAATTTTTTTTTAATGTTTTAATGTTTCACATGCAAAGCATGGCCTTCAAAACAAAAATCATAATGAAGATCCCTGCACTGCAAGACATTTGGGTCATTACTCTGTATGAATTTCTGGAAACTACACCACGAACTATGAACGTAAACTGGGGAAATATAGCATATTAATGTTAGTTCACAGATAAAAGGTGTTTTAAATATATCCTACACACCACTGATACACTTGCTCTCTAGTCTACATTTTCGATCAATGTGTGCTGCTGAAACATTTACCTATTTCATCCACAACAGTGACCATTTTCTCCAGTTCTTCGGGACAGATGTCTGGACAGTGTGTGAACCCAAAATAAATTAAAACCCACTGTCCAAGGTAGTCTTTGTCTGTCTTCAGTTGTCCCGCATGATCGACGAGTGTAAAGGGTCCTCCAAGTGCAGCCTTCCCAATACTGCGCGTTCGCTCCTTTTCAAGCTCTAAACAAAAGCCAATTTTAACAAGAAATTACACCATTTCAGTCAAATGCACAATTTGCATATCCCACAGCTTTAAATGCATTTTCAGAAAGCAATCGCTGCTGAAAGGCCTGTTTCCACATTGTAGGGATTCTAAGTTCTGATGTGCTGGGCTGTTCCATCAACAAGGATGGGGATATTTGTGAAGCCTCCACCTCCAGCATGTTGCTTAAGTATCTATTACCATTCATGGTTGGATGTGGTCGTAATAAAGAGTGAGATCTTATCCAATGGTTGTGAGATTATTAAATTCTGTCTATTGCATGCTGTCTGGCATGCAAAGTATCATGCATTGTAACTTCACCAGGGTGAAAGCTTGTTTTTACATACACCTGGTGCTGCTGCTGCTGGTATACCCTCCACACCCTTCAGTGAACCAGGGTTGATCCCCTGACTTGGTTGTAATGGTAGAGGAGGGGATATGCCAGGCCACGAGGTTACAGGAGATGTGGTGCTGCTCCTAATGGTCCACAGCATCTTGTGGATGCCCAATTTTGAATTTCTGGGTTATTCAAAGTCTGTCCCATTTAGCCAGTGGTAACACCATGAGAGAGTGTAGCCTCATTGAGAAAAATGGACTTTTGTCACCTTAAGCACTGCGCAGTAGTCACTCATACTGTTAGTGTCATAGACAGATGCGTCCATGACTGGTGTATTGGTGAGGACAAGGTTAAATATGTTTGTCCTTTTTGTTGGTTCCCTCACCACCTGCTACAGACACAGATTACTAACAATGTCCTTTACATCTTGGCAAGCTTGATCAGTAGCAGTGTTGTCATACCACTCTTTATGACAGGTACTGAAGACGCAACCCCAACTCCTTCCCCATGTGACCTGATGCCACAAGTCTTAATAGAGTCCACCGTCAATGTTGAGAACTCCCACGGCATATCAGGGAGATAGGACATACACAGAAACGGTGATATCTTGGAACAGTGTGTTGAACATAGAACATAACAGCGCAGTACAGGTCCTTCGGTCCTCGATGTTGCGCCGACCCGTGGAACCAATCTGAAGCCCATCTATCCTACACTATTCCATTTTCAGTGTGTGTAAGGAGTGATTCTGGACTTGACTAGTCTGAGCCAACTCTCCCCATTCAAGAACAAGCCCTCAGATGTTCGTAAGGAGGACCTTTCAGATTTGACAGATTGTCATTGTTGTGACTGGTGCCTGGGTTGGTGGTGGGTGAGCCATTCAGTTTCAATTCTTTGATTAGACTTTCTAGTAGCAGAGCTGAAAAATGTGTTGCTGGAAAAGCACAGCAGGACAGGCAGCATCCAAGGAGCAGGAGAATCGACGTTTCGGGCATAAACCCTTCTAGTAGCAGATACAATTTCAGACAACAGTTAACAGTCAATCTCATTTCAGTGGGTCTGGAATCATATGTAGACCAGATCAGGTAAGGATGGTAGATTTCTTCCCCTAAAAGGCACTAGTGAACTAGATAGGCCTTTATGACAATCAATAACTTTTTTTTAAAAATTGAATTCAGATGTCACCATCAGCGATAGTGGGATGTGAACCGATATCCTCAGAACATTAACATGGAATTCTGGACGATTGGTCCAGTGGGATGAGCATTAATCCACCATCACTACAGATATTATCAGACCTGCTCAACTTCTCCAGCATGTTGTGCTTTTATTGTATCCAAACTCTGCTGGTCACATCCTATGCACACACCAGACGTCATTCATCAATAACCCTGTGCTCGCTGACCTCTCGTGGCTTGTGCTTAAGCAATGCCTTGATTTTAAAATTTTCACCTTTTTCAAACCACTTCATACCCTTCTTATCTGGGTAACCATATCCAGTACTACCACACTCAGACACCCAAATGCCTGTTGTTCTGGTTGCTTGGACCCTTCAAATTTTAAGTGCTCCATCATTGATACCTTTAGTTGTTGGGAATCGAAGTTCTGGACCCAAGCCTGCTGCTTCTTTACCTCTTTTCCCTCACAGTGGAAAAACTCAGCAGGACCTCTTCTCTTCGAGCCACCTTTTGGTCATCTGCCAAAACAGCTCTTTCGATTTGGAATCATATATTGTTTGATTATATTTCTCACAACCAACATTCCTCCTGTAGCCCCAAATGTACCATGCTCTGGGAGAAATAAAGGACTGGATTTTCCAAGGTGCTGTAGTCAAATCTGACCCTCCTCCACCATCCACCTAACTTTACAAAGCAGCGGAAACCAACAAAACAGTCTCCATCAATTAAATGTCTGACCGGCCATTAAGTGAGTTGAGGTGAGAACACCATCTGTCAGGAATAGGAAGTCCCACCTCATAGAGCTACTGGACAGTTGGAAACCTACAGCTCTACGTTGGTGATGCACTTGGGTCTTGTGGAGCATTCAGCACAGGAGGCAGTTTGGGGGTCATGGTGAGGCAGGGGAGGCAGCTGGGGTTTGAGAGGTTGAGGGAAGTGGGGTCGAGGCATTAACATCTTTGTGCCCGATGGGGTTAACCCCTACCCCTGTCTGCCATCAGCCCATACAAAGGATCGCATTGAGCTTAGGGAATGGCACTGGCTGCCTTCTCCACCACTTATGACCCTGAACTTAAGTGTTAATGTTACACTAAAGTAACCCAGTTGGTGAGTGGGCAGCAAGCAGGGCACCCATTGGATCTGACATGCCCCACCCCACCTTCAAACCCACCAGAAGGGGAATGATAAACTAGCTCACCATGCCTTCATGGCAGTGCAACTAAATTTAAAGGGACCACACACTGAAAAGAAAATGGAAAGGATGTAACAATTCAACGTCAACTGGAATATTGCTTGGAACTAATTTGCTGAAGGGACTCTATAAATGCATGTTGTTATTAATTAAACTAATCAGGGGACATTTAAAACAGCAGCTCAACATGCAAATACAACTTCAATTCTCATATCTCACTGGAATATCCTAATTCAGTCAGAATTAACAACTTCCAAGCAGATAGGGTTCCATTAGCTCTCCGGAACAAACAACAATAAAATCTTTTGTACTATCCTTCAGTTTGGCAAAAAAAAGGAAAAAAACTTGTAGAAATTAAAATAAAAACAGGACCATGGGGTGCATATGCTCAATGCATTTGGAAATGTCAGTGTCATGGAAAACTGAGTTAGTTTCAAGTCAATGACTTGTCATTAGAACAGACGAAAGCCCAACAATAGGAATGGTTAATTCAATTTCTCTCTTCCATGCTGTAGCCAGACCTACTGAATATTTTGAGCCTTTCATTTTTTTGTGAAAGAGACTGCTTCTCTACAGTGAAAGACTATTTATGTGACGCCTTTCACAGCCACAAGACATCACACAACACTTAGCAGCTAATAAATTGTACTCCTATAGTCTCCCAGCCCATTGTTTTCTAATACATCAGGTGTAACGTTTAGAATTCAAATTGCCAATTTTGCTAATTTCTGTACAAGCTCATAATGTAATAATATTTATTCAATTATTCATTTTATTTAATGATATGAAAGTCAGTCCTCACCTCCACTGTTCCTAGTTTTTCACTGTTTTGACAGTGCTCTGTTCAATCATTTTCAGGTCTAAAGTGATAAAAGGAGGTCATAAATCAAACTTACTTTCTTCTTTTTCTTTTTTAAAGTACTTCATGACAGCCAACAGTACTCCTCCAACAGCAAAAGTGATTGTTAGCGACTTCCATGTTACAGGCTACTAAGAACGAGAAAATGTGTCTCAGATAAAACAGAACATTAAACAAAATGACGGCCAACATTGTGTTAGCTTTGGATACCAGAGACTTTATCAGAGATTAGGAAATAAAAGATATTTATGGATGCTTTCCTCAGACATCTGCATGTAGGATATTCTGATCTATCCCTTTCCAACTACAGTGTGTGATACTATGAGGCAGAAAGTTGTTAATGCGGGCCCTTTCCTGATGAAGGGCTTTTGCCCGAAACATCAATTTTCCTGCTCCTCAGATGCTACCTGACCTGCTGTGCTTTTCCAGCACCACTCTAATCTAGAAAGTTGTTAATGACCTGCCCTGCATCTTCACAGCTGCCCCTGCCAACATCCAATAAATTCCATGAAAAGGACAGTCCTGTCAATTCACCAACATTATTTGATTAGAAAGGAATTTTCAAAGATTCCCATTTATGTTGTACCTTTTGCCATCTCAAAACTTTCCCAAAGCACTTTACAGCCAATGAAGTGGATTCTTTTAAAATATGGTCAACACTGTAACATAGGAAATCACAGAATTCCCTACAGTGGCCATTCAGCCCACATCGATCCTCCGAAGAGCATCCCACCCAGACCACTCCTATCCCTGTAAACCTGCACTTCCCATGACTAATCCAACTGGTCTACATATCGCTGGACACTATGGACAATTTAGCATGGCTAATTCACCTAACCTGCACATCTCTGGACTTTGAGAGGAAACCAGAATACCCGGAGGAAAGCAACACAGTCATGGGGTCAATGTGCAAACTCCACACAGTCACCAGAGGGTGGAATCAAACCCGAGTCCCGGCACTGTGACACAGCTGTGCTAACGACAGCCACCCTCCCACCCCAAAGCAGCAACCAATTTGCACAAAGTAAGCTCCACAAACAGTAAGGTCATAGTGGCCAGTTAATTGCATTTAGTGGTGTTTATTGACCAATATATATTGGCCAGGATGCAATGATAACTTCCCTGGTTCTTCCTCATAATAGTGTCATGGGATCTTAAATCCACCCTACTGAGTGTTTTGGACCTCAGTTTCATATCTTATCCAATGGGAGCACCTCCAACAATGCAGCACTCCCACTGTGACGCAATGGACAGTGTAATACTCAAGATTACAGAGTAAGACTTGATCAAGTACTTGATATAGTTACATATTTATACAAAAGAATGCCCAACCCTTACAAGACAAAACAATTTAGGCAGCTGAGTGGAATATCGTGAAAAGATGTGCATGGAGAATTACTCCACCCTATCTCTTTGAACGTGAGTGTTAAAGCATCATACCTCTTCTATTCATTAAAATCAAGCACAGCCTCACTTACCCCACTCTTTCTCGTTCCACTACTTGGTTTCTTTTTGGATTGAGATGGAGGCATTGTACTGAAGCAGCGCAGATTGTGCATGGAGAATTGTGTAGACTTCCATATCGGACAAAGATCTTTACTGAACTTTACAAACATGAAAAAATACTTGCAATTAACAAGCAGCTTTCACACATGCAACACATTCTGAAACACATTACAGTCCACGAATTACATTTATTGTTGAACAATTGATGCTTTGTATCCAATCACTCAAAGAAAGCTTGCAGGTACAGCAAAGCAACCAGGAAAGTAAACAGCACATTGGTCGTTATACCAACATACAGTACCTCAAATCCAGCTGGATTTTATGCTTTCCTGAGTCTTGGACATTGAATCTCTATTTGGCCTAAAAGTAACAAAGCATAATAAAGATCCTGAAACTAATAAGGAACCTATATATAATAACATATATATATTTCTGGGAACCATGAACATAATAAAGACCCTGAAGCAAATACTAACAGATATTGGCATCCAGGTTAACCAGAGAGTAAACCTCTCCATCAATAGACACTTGAGGACCAAGGACCCTACCTCACTCAAAAGTGTTGAGCTGCAAATGAAGGAGCTGTCCCTCGTATTTGATTAACAGCTCAGGTAGGGCTGCAGGTGTCTGATAGTGACCCTAAGGCTGGTGAACCACATTAGGTTCTGCAGCGGTTGCATGTTTCTCTTGGCATCTACTCAATTGCATGTCCGTGGTGGCGAAAAACCAAGGGAAACCGGAGGGAGAAATTTCCCCTGAAAAAAAAAAGGAAGAAACGACTCTGCTCCACAACAGGAACAAAATGTGGAAGATCATCTTTCTGTGGGTGACAGACAATCTGCATGAGTGAAGGGTGAAGGAATAAGACAAGTAGAGGGATAATCAATAAGACACAGTTGGAACGACCCTGACACTAGGCATATGAGCCATTTCAAAAATGTCCATTAATCAGACAACGCCAGTATCTGTACACATATAAGGGAGTCTTGCTGCCATTGAAAGGATTTTGGTGATAGCACTGCTGAACTATTGTGGAAGTTTTGGACTCCACATTTCAGGGAGGCAGTGGAAACAATGACGCAAAAGGTTCACCCGATTAATTCCTTAGACTATAGTATTGCTCAATGATGAGTGGTTGAGTAAATTGGACCTGAATTCTGCAGGGAACAAGAGGCGAACCCATTGAAAGACATTAAATTCTGAAGGAGGTGGACCGAGAAGGATGGTTCCCCTGGAAGTGGAATCTAAAATGCTGGATCACAGTCTCAGGATTACGGATGAATTATTTAACGCAAATACTTAAAATGCTGCTTCAAAGCTGCTCCACCATTCAACATGATCATGGCTGTTCTTCAGCTTCGCTTTCTCCACTTTCCCGTCCTATCCTGATTTTCCTCAATTTCCAGAATGACCAAAAATCGTTCTACCCCAGTCTCAAATATATTCAGTGGTGGAGCATCCACAACTTTCTGGGCTGGATAATTCCAAAGATGCACAGCCCTTCAAGTGAAGAAATTTCTCCACATCTCTGTCCAAATGATTGTTCCCTTTTCCTGAAACTGTGCTGTCTTGACTCCAGAAAAGCCAGGTTTGTTAACTGAATTCAAACTCCACCATCTGCCATGGTGGGATGATTAGTCTGGGCCTCCAGATTACTGGTCCACTGGCATAGCCAGTACACCACTATCTGCCCCTAAAATATAGAATCCCTATGGTGCAGAAGCAGGCCATTTAGCCCATTGAGTCTACACCGAACCTCCGAAGATCATCCCCCCCAGACCTACCGCATCATCCTGCGTTGCCCATGGCTAATCCACCCAGCCAGCATATCCCTGGACACTATGGGCAATTTAGCATGGCCAATCCACCTAACCGTTACATCACTGGACTGTAGGAGGAAACCAGAGCACCCGAAGGAAACTCACGCAGACACAGAGAATGTGCAGATATTTGTCCAAGGATGGAACTAAAACCAGGTCTCATGTCATTGTGAGGTAGCAGTGCTAATCACTGTGCCAATATGCCACCCAATGCAATATTTATTCAAGATATCTTCAGAATGATGTAATTAATAATGAATGAAAACCATCTTCACCCAGCAGTGAAAAAAAAATTTAAAACTTTAGTATTAAAGATTAAATATAAACTACTGTATTTATTTTAATATGCAAATTTTTGAGTATATGTGACAACATCACAAAAGGCAGATTTCTATGTCCTATTTCTATCTTTGCCCCAAACTCGAACTATGAAATGCTGGAGCTGGATTTATTGTTCAGATCAGTCATTACTGACTCTCATTGCTGCTGGATGGAAAGTTTGCACCAATGAACATTCTGAATTTTTTTTTCCTCATCAGCCTGTTCAGAGATGTTATTACACACCTCTGGAGCAGATGGGTCCTGAACCCGTGCCTTCTGGCCCAGGGGTTCGTACACTACCAGTGTGCCAACTTCAGATAAATGCACAAAACCTGGAATGGTTTTGATTACGGACTGGATTATTTCTGCTTCACTCTCTACTCAGTAACACCTTTGCACCATTTTGTAATTACATTACTTCTCTAAGACTGCTGCCCACAGAGATCAGTTGATGAGTTGTATCATTGATAGTCATAGGTGAGGTGCCAGAAGACTGGAGGTTGGCTAACGTGGCGCCAGTATTTAAGAAAGGTGATAAGGACAGGGAACTATAGACCGGTGAGTCTGACATCAGTGGTGGGCAAGTTATTGGAGGCAATCCTGAGGGACAGGATGTACATGTATTTGGAAAGACAAGGACTGTTTAGTGATAGTCAACATAGCTTTGTCCGTGGGAAATCATGTCTCACAAACTTGATTGAGTTTTTTGAAGATGTAACAAATGGATTGAGATTTCCGCAGAGCGGTAGACATGATCTATACGGACTTCAGAATGGCGTTCAACAAGGTTCCCCGTGGGAGACTGGTTAGCCAGGTTAGATTTCATGGAATACAGGGAGAACAAGCCATTTGGATACAGAACTGGCTCAAAGGTAGAAGACAGAGGGTGGTGGTAGAGGCCAAAGGATTGGAGGCCTGTGACCAGTGGAGTGCCAAAAGGATTGGTGCTGGGTCCACTACTTTTCGTCATTTGTATAAATGATTTGGATATGAGCTTATGAGGTATAGTTATTAAGTTTGCAGATGTCACCAAAAAACATGTTAGTGGACAGCGAAGAAGGTTACCTC
Source organism: Chiloscyllium punctatum (assembly GCF_047496795.1). Lineage (NCBI taxonomy): Eukaryota > Metazoa > Chordata > Chondrichthyes > Orectolobiformes > Hemiscylliidae > Chiloscyllium > Chiloscyllium punctatum. Next base: position 21,446,365 of record NC_092777.1, read on the forward strand.
AGATTACAACGGGATCTTGATCAGATGAGCCAATGGGCTGAGAAGTGGCAGAGTTTAATTTAGATAAATATGAGGTGCTGCATTTTGGGAAAGCAAATCTTAGCAGGATTTATACTCTGAATGGTAAGGTCCTAGGGAGTGTTGCTGAACAAAAAGACCTTTGAGTGCAGGTTCACAGCTCCTTGAAAGGATAGTGAAGGCAGCTTTGGTATGCTTTCCTTTATTGGTCAGAGTATTGAGTACAGGAGTTGGGAGGTCTTGTTGCGGCTGTACAGGACATTGGTTAGACCACTTTTGGAATACTGTGTGCAATTCTGGTCTCCTTCCTATTGAAAGAATGTTGTGAAATTTGAAAAGGATATTGTCAGCGTTGGAGGATTTGAGCTATAGGAAGAGGTTGAATAGGCTAGGGCTGTTTTCTTTGGAGCGTTGGAGGCTGAGGGGTGGCCTTATAGAGGTTTATAAAATCATGAGGGGCATGGATAGGGTAAATAGAAAAGGTCTTTTCTCTGAGGTGGGGGAGTCCAGAGCTAGAGGGTGAGAGGCGCAAAATATGAAAAAAACCGAAGGGGCAACATTTTCAAGCAGAGGGTGGTGCACATGCGGAATGGGCTGCCAGCGGAACTGGTAGAGGCGAGTACAATTGCAACATTTAAAAGACATGGGAATGGGAATACGAATAGGAAGGATTTGGAGGGATATAGGCCAGGTGTGGGCAGGTGGGACTAGATTGGTTCGGGATATCTGGTCGGCAACGACGAGTTGGACGAAGGGTCTGTTTCCGTGCTGTACATGTCTATGACTCAATGACATGACCTTTGTTGTACTGTGGGTGATAGTCAGGTAAGGAGCAAATCCACACAAATATTCCTAAATATTTCAATCAATCGTCAAGAATTTTCTTTTAAAAAATCCTGGTAAGCGCTCGAGTTGCTCAGAAACCATGAAACACCATAATTTCACATCACAATGGTGCAATATTCAACACTTTGACAATTAAAGCCAATTGCCACAACGCCTAATTCTCAAGGAAGTCAGAACAAATTTTGAAATGGTGCAGCAGCAGATTCCTGACCAGCTTGAAATAGCAAAATAAAACTGTTAGACTGGTGATTGGTTAATGCTCCAGTATTTGAGTGACCGCTCTGGGACTTCCTGGAGAGAAACACACGCACAGACATTAACAGATCATTTTCCCCAGATAACAGTGCTGTCCCCATTCTTGTGGCTGGTATTTGTTAGTTTCACTATGGAGTCGACCAATGCTCCATCTGCAACTAACAAGCGTTTCCTACTTCCTCTCCCAGACAAAGAAGACTCCCTTCCTCCCGCATTCACTGACACAGAAGACTCCCCTCCTCTCGCACTCACTGAGACAGAAGACTCCCATCTCTTCCCCCCCCATTCACTGACACAGGTTCTCCCCCCTGCCACATTCAGTGACACAAATATTCCCCTACCCCCCCCATTCACTGACACAGGTTCCCCCTCCCCGCCAACTCATCCACTAACACAGGTTCCCCCCTCCCCCTTACTCATTCACTGACACAGGTTCCCCCCTCCCCCCCAATTCATTGACACAGGTTCCCCCTCCACCTCCCCCCCCCCCCAGTCATTCACTGACACAGGTTCCCACATCCCCCCACCCATTCACTGACACAGGTTCCTCCTCCTTCCCCTTCCCCCCCATTCACTGACACTGGTTCCCCCTCCCATTCACAGACACAGGCTCCCCCTCCTTCCCCCCTCCCCGCCATAGGTTCCCCCATCCCCCCCCCCCATTCACAGACACAGGCTCCCCCTCCTTCCCCCCCCCCCACCATTCACTGACACAAGTTCCCCCTCCACCTCCCCATCCATTCACTGACACAGGTTCCCCCTCCACCTCTCCACCCATTCACTGACACAGGTTCCCCCTCCTTTCCCCCTCCCCATTCACTGACACAGGTTCCCTCTTCTTTCCCCCTCCCCATTGATTGACACTGGTTCCCCCATCCCCCCTCAGTCACTGACACAGGTTCCCCCTCCCCTCCTCAGTCACTGACACAGGGTCCCCCTCCCCTCCTCAGTCACTGACACAGGGTCCCCCTCCTCATTCACTGACACAGGTTCCCCCTTCCCCCCCCCTCCTCATTCACTGACACAGTGTCCCCCTTCCCCCCCCCCTCAGTCACTGACACAGGTTCCCCCTCCCCTCCTCAGTCACTGACACAGGTTCCCCCTTCCCCCCCCCTCCTCATTCACTGACACAGGGTCCCCCTTCCCCCCCCCCTCAGTCACTGACACAGGTTCCCCCTCCCCTCCTCAGTCACTGACACAGGTTCCCCCTTCCCCCCCCCTCCTCATTCACTGACACAGGGTCCCCCTTCCCCCCCCCCCTCAGTCACTGACACAGGTTCCCCCTCCCCTCCTCAGTCACTGACACAGGGTCCACCTCCTCCCCCCCCCATTCACTGACACAGGGTCCCCCTCCTCCCTCACTGACACAGGGTCCCCCTCCTCCCCCTCCTCATTCACTGACACAGGGGCCCCCCCTCCTCATTCACTGACACAGGGCCCCCCTTCCCCCCCCTCCTCATTCACTGACACAGGGTCCCCCTTCCTTCCCCCCCCCTCATTCACTGACACTGGTTCCCCCTTCCCCCTCCCCACCTCCCCATTCACTGACACAGGTTCCCCCTCCCCATTCACTGACACAGGTTCCCCCTCCCCACCTCCCCATTCACTGACACAGGTTCCCCCTTTCCTCCCCCCCCCCCCCCATTCACTGACACAGGTTCCCCCTCTCCTCCCCCCCCCCCCATTCACTGACACAGGTTCCCCCTCTCCTCCCCCCCCGCCATTCACTGACACAGGTTCCCCCTCTCCTCCTCTCCTCCCCCCCCCCCCATTCACTGACACAGGTTCCCCCTCTCCTCCCCCCCCCCCCCCATTCACTGACACAGGTTCCCCCTCTCCTCCCCCACCCCCCCCCCATTCACTGACACAGGTTCCCCCTCTCCTCCCCCCCCCCCCATTCACTGACACAGGTTCCCCCTCTCCTCTCCTCCCCCCCCCCCCATTCACTGACACAGGTTCCCCCTCTCCTCTCCTCCCCCCCCCCCCCCCATTCACTGACACAGGTTCCCCCTCTCCTCTCCTCTCCTCCCCCCCCCCCCATTCACTGACACAGGTTCCCCCTCTCCTCTCCTCCCCTCCCCCCCCCCCATTCACTGACACAGGTTCCCCCTCTCCTCTCCTCCCCCCCCCCCCCCCATTCACTGACACAGGTTCCCCCTCTCCTCTCCTCCCCCCCCCCCCCCCCCCATTCACTGACACAGGTTCCCCCTCTCCTCTCCTCCCCCCCCCCCCCCCCATTCACTGACACAGGTTCCCCCTCTCCTCTCCTCCCCCCCCCCCCCCCCCCCCCATTCACTGACACAGGTTCCCCCTCTCCTCTCCTCCCCCCCCCCCCCCCCATTCACTGACACAGGTTCCCCCTCTCCTCTCCTCCCCCCCCCCCCCCATTCACTGACACAGGTTCCCCCTCTCCTCCCCCCCCCCCCCCATTCACTGACACAGGTTCCCCCTCTCCTCTCCTCCCCCCCCCCCATTCACTGACACAGGTTCCCCCTCTCCTCTCCTCTCCTCCCCCCCCCCCCCATTCACTGACACAGGTTCCCCCTCTCCTCTCCTCCCCCCCCCCCCCATTCACTGACACAGGTTCCCCCTCTCCTCTCCTCCCCCCCCCCCATTCACTGACACAGGTTCCCCCTCTCCTCTCCTCCCCCCCCCCCCCCATTCACTGACACAGGTTCCCCCTCTCCTCTCCTCCCCCCCCCCCCCCCCCCCATTCACTGACACAGGTTCCCCCTCTCCTCTCCTCCCCCCCCCCCCTCCCATTCACTGACACAGGTTCCCCCTCTCCTCCCCCCCCCCCATTCACTGACACAGGTTCCCCCTCTCCTCCCCCCCCCCCATTCACTGACACAGGTTCCCCCTCTCCTCTCCCCCCCCCCATTCACTGACACAGGTTCCCCCTCTCCTCCCCCCCCATTCACTGACACAGGTTGCCACTCTCCTCCTCCCCCCATTCACTGACACAGGTTCCCCCTCTCCTCCCCCCCCCCATTCACTGACACAGGTTCCCCCTCTCCTCTCCCCCCCCATTCACTGACACAGGTTCCCCCTTTCTCCACCCCCCCCATTCACTGGCACAGGTTCCCCCTTTCTCCACCCCCCCCATTCACTGACACAGGTTCCCCCTTTCCCCCCCCATTCACTGACACAGGTTCCCCATTCACCCCCCCCCCCATTCACCCCCCCCCCCATTCACCCCCCCCCCCATTCACCCCCCCCATTCACTGACACAGGTTCCCCATTCACCCCCCCCCCCCCATTCACTGACACAGATTCCCCCCTCCCTCCATCATTCACTGACACGAGTTTCCCCCCCTGCCCCTGGTCATTGACCCTGAGTGCACTCTGTTCAGGGTTGAATATCCGCTGGTCTCTAACTCACCGCCGGGGTTGCTGCCGCCAAGTTCCGGGGTGTGAGCTGCTGCCTGGAGCCGAAGTGGATCGGGGTATCGGAGAAAGCCTGGCGGCCCCAGACCCTGGAGAGAGCCCTGCCCCGGCTCCAGAGCTGTACCATCAGCGCCATACACACTCACACACCCGGAAAGAGAGTGCGAGCCTCCTCCCACCAGCAACACTGGAACAACATCCTCTATGCAGAAAGGTTGCACTTCCTGCAGTATCATAGAGCTTTAGACACAGTAAACATCTGAATGGAAATATCGTTTGGCGTTAGAAAGGCAGGAGAAAAGATGCTCCTCAGAGAGCTGGGACCAGACGATGGGCTGATTGGCCTCCTCCATTTCTGTGATTCTGTTGGATGTGCCTGCACAAATTTGATAAAAAGGGAATATTTTGGGGAGGGAAAAAAATCTTATCAGGCCAGTCAAGTACATTGTTAGAAGAAAAGTATTGAAATGTAATAATCACTTTCCGGATCACTTCATTTTACTGTTCACCTAGTTAACCCACACAGAAGGGTGAAACTAAGAGTCATAGAATCAGCGAGATGTGCAGCACGGACACAGACCGTTCGGTAAACATTTAACACTCCAAATTTAAGTTGCATTGGGTCTTCAAAATGATGAGACGGTCCAAAGAGTAGGGAGGGAAAGACCCTTGTCACTGGCAAATGGATCAAGTGCCCAGAGATCACCAGTTTAAGGTCATTGGCAAACTGACCGAAGACAAATTTCCTGTATCTAGTGAGTGCTTAAGAGAATCTAGGATAAAGAGACAACATCGGAGAAACTATGTTGGTCTGGCTGTATTTGTGGTGAGAGAAACAGAGTTAACGTTCCAAGTCTGGTATGACTAGTTTCAAAGATCATATCAGATTCGAAATGTTAACTGTTCCTCTCTCGACAGATACTGCCAGACCTGCCGAGTTTCTCCAGTATTTTCTGTGTTTGTTTCAGATTTCCAGATTCCACAATACTGTATTTCTCCTGTATTTGAGGATCTGGTTTACATTTCCTGAGAATGTGGTGGAGGTGGGTTCAATCATGTATTTTTAAAGGAGCATTGGATCGTCAGAGGATTATGGGGAAGAGGTAGGACAGTTGCAGTCAGTGAATTGCCTCTTGCAGAGACAATATAGATACAACAGGCATAATGTCTGTGAAACATTGCTACAACAGCAAAATGTAAGTCCCCAGCTGACCTCACTTTGCTATTCACTGTATATACAAACTTATCAGTCTGACTGTATATGTTCAAATTCCAAAATGATCATATTTCAAAAGGTGTGTTCATTTCAATCAATATTATTTCCACTCCTTCTCAGTTTTAGATCAGGTAAAGCTTTAGATTACTTAGTGTGGAAACAGGCCCTTCGGCCCAACAAGTCCACACCGACCCGCCGAAGCGCAACCCACCCATACCCCTACATCTACCCCTTACCTAACACTACGGGCAATTTCCCATGGCCAATCCACCTGACCTGCACATCTTTGGACTGTGGGAGGAAACCGGAGCACCCGGAGGAAACCCACGCAGACACGGGGAGAATGTGCAAACTCCACACAGTTCCATACAGCAAATATTTTTGAAGTTCTTCTTCCTTCCCAAAAACAAAGAAAAATGAGAAACAAACTTAAAAGGGAAATAATCATCACAATCGGCACAGATGTAAGACGGTTGTTGCTAATCCTGGGATTGGACTAGGGACATCAGGAAAACTTCGAGGAGAAAGTGAGGACTGCAGATGCTGGAGATCAGAGCTGAAAATGTGTTGCTGGAAAAGCGCAGCAGGTTAGGCAGCATCCAAGGAGCAGGAGAATCGATGTTTCCTGAGAAGGGCTTATGCCCGAAACGTTGATTCTCCTGCTCCTTGGATGCTGCCTGACCTGCTGCGCTTTTCCAGCAACACATTTTCACATCAGGAAAACTCCACTGTTTTCTAAAGTGGGCAACATTATGTCACTGGAGGAGCAAATTACTGAAGATGCTGAAATCTGAGTTGAAAAAACAATAAATGCTGGAGATCACAGCGGTTCAGGCAGTATTCCCGGAGAAGCTAATGTGAAAATGGTGTGTCTAACTACCAGACTGGGAAGAACAGTCCCCCTGGGGCAGGAGGAGGGGAGAGAGGACATGGTGACAGAGAATGTAATAAGTAAAGCTAAAACAAAGGGAAGAAATGTGGGTTCACAATCTGAAGGTGTTGAACTCAACATTAATCCCAGAAGTGAAACCAGGTAAAATGAACAAAACAGCAGATTAAGCACAAGGAAAAGTATTAAATGTTGAGATTTTGTGTGAAATGCTTCTGATTTAGCCCTAATCCAGACTGCCAATTAAGAATGAAGTGTTGATATAATTAAGCCTAGGACTGTCGTGAAGACCTTGTACAAATCCAGCAGTTAACCCTGGAGCTAATTGTTTCCGGCCAGCATTTTCACAGGGTCAGAAATGCAGACGTCACGGCGGACACACTTCCGGGTGTCAACGGGAGGCGAGGCTATAGGGGGAGGGACTCCGGAGCGGGCGAGGAGGTGGAGTTGGTCTGGCGGTGACGCGGAAAGAGCGGGGCGGGGTTTGATGGTGACGCGATATGCGTGGCGTGGCGGGCCAGGCTGAGACGCGACAGGAGGCGGGGCCTGGACGCTACTATCGATGACTCGGCGGGTGGGCGGGGCTAGCAGTGGGGCGGAACTGGCGGATCCCCATCAAAAGGTGCAGTTGACGCAGCGGGGGGCGGAGCTGGCGGATCCCTGTCGGGGACGTAGTTGACGCAGCGGGGGGCGGGGCTGGCGGATCCCTGTCGGGGACGTAGTTGACGCAGCGGGGGGCGGGGCTGGCGGATCCCTGTCGGGGACGTAGTTGACGCAGCGGGGGGCGGGGCTGGCGGATCCCTGTCGGGGACGTAGTTGACGCAGCGGGGGGCGGGGCTGGCGGATCCCTGTCGGGGACGTTGTTGACGCAGCGGGGGGCGGGGCTGGCGGTTATCGGTTGGCTCCGACCGTTGGGCCGAGGCGGGTAAGTGGAGCGGTTGCTGACTGATGTTGGCGTCTTGGTGACTGGACTCATCGGGGAGTCCATCCTGCAGGGGTGAGAAATTCACAGACGGGGTTAATATTATGGGGGTGGTTAGGGTGTAGTATTATGGAATTGTTTTCCTCATGTGGACTGAGCATGGTTACAGCATACATGGGGCCATTCGGCCCGTTGTCCCTGGGCTTGCCCTCTGAGATAGCAAATGCCGACATACCACTTTTTTTTTCTGTAGCTGTGCATGTTGTTTTTTGGTTATAGTCCATTTCCTGTTCCTGCCTTCACCACACTCTTCACTCCCTAACCAACTCATACGTGAAAGTATTTCCCTTTAATTGCTGCTTTTCCCAGTTACTCTAAAATCTGTAACCTTGAATTCTCAAATATTTTACAAGAGGGAGTTATTCTCCCCCTACTTACTCTATCTGGCCCGTGATGAGCTTCTGTCAAATATCCTTTTAGTTAGCACTTCTCTGGAAAATTTAATGATTAGATAATGGTCATTGAGTCCTAACTGTTTCACTTGGGTGTGTGTGCAACAACCACTGGACCATCTCCAGTGTGATGGAGCAGGTTTGATAGTCTGACTGATCTGCTGCACCTCCTTTTTCTTGCGTTCTTGAAACTTTATGTAGGATAGGATAACTGAGCTTCGGCATGTTTTACGTGTGAGCTGAAGTTTGGAGAGGTTGAAGGATGGAAGGACGAAACTGTAATAATTGAATTTCGAAGTGAAAATAGTACAAGTGAAATGATTGAACTGTTCAACAAGTTTTGGTGACTCTGGTTTTGACCAGGTGGGATTAGCTGTCTAGGAATACAGGAAAAGGAATAGGACCAATCAGCCTATTAGAGCTGAAAATGTGTAGCTGGAAAAGCACAGCAGGTCAGGCAGCATCCAAGGAGTAGGAGAATCGACGTTTCGGGCATGAGCCCTGAAGAAGGAGATTTGATAGAAGAAGGGCTCATGCCCGAAACGTCGATTCTCCTGCTCCTTGGATGCTGCCTGACCTGCTGCGCTTTTCCAGCAACACATTTTCAGCTCTGATCTCCAGCATCTGCAGTCCTCACTTTCTCCCAGAAGATCCAGCCTATTAAACCTGCTCCGCAATCCAAAATGATGAACAATTTGGAGAAAGTGAGGAATGCAGATGCTGGAGATCAGAGTTGGGAGTGTGTCGCTGGAAAAGCACAGCAGGTAAAGCAGCATCCGAGGAGCAGAAGAATCAGAAAAGGGCTTATGCCCGAAACATCGATTCTTCTGCTCCTTGGATGCTGCCTGACCTGCTGTGCTTTTCCACCAACACACTCTTGACTGATGATGAACAGTTGGACACTTCAATGCCAGTTACCCAACTATCCCCACACCAATGCCAAAGGTAATCTGAAAACTACCAAAAGCACCTTTCAATGTAGTCAAAGACTGAGATTTCCCAGCCATTTGTGCTGGAGAATTTCAAATATTTACAACTTGGTGAATAAAAAAATTCACCTTGTCTCATCTGAAATTGGATCCAACTTATTTTTAAATTGTACCCCTGATTCAAGATTCTCCAGCCAGATGAAACATCTTACCCATATTTACATTATTTATTCCCTTATGTATTTTATAAAATTCAATGCAATCGCCTCTTATTCTTCTAAATTCCAGAGAATACAGGTTAGGTTTGTCCAATCTCTCTCCAGAGGACAGTCCCTGTGTCCTGTGAACAAGTCTGATGAATCTTTGTTGCACTCCTTCTATGGTAATACCAAATTCTTACACGGTTGAAACAAGTTTTCGTTATGCCATACTTTAATCTTCTTGTGATAAAGGCTACCATTCCATTAGCCTTCCTAATGGCTTGCTGCACCTGCATATTAGCCATGAATGACTTATTGACAAGGAACCTCAGTTCCTTTGATATATACTTTCCAAATAAGAAGTACTCTGCGCATCTATTCCTCCTACTAAAGTGGATAATCTCTCATTTTCCCAAATTATATTATATTTCTTGCCCACTCAAAGTTTGTCCAAATCCCATTAACACTGCTTCACATCTTCCTCACAGCACACATTTCTGCTTAGCTTCAGGACACCCGAGGAACTCTACACTATAGCAGAGGATGAGGCCGATAATAAAAAGTGTCTTTACATAACAAGATAGATATAGCTAGGGAGAAAGTGGATTTTTATTTGGCAAACTTTTTTTTAAGAGCTGTTATTGTAAAATCCTCCTGTTTTTGCCCATATATCTGCATTACCTCCTTTTTGTGGGCAGCATTTACATTAGATTAATATCAAACAGAAGCAGAAATTGCTGGAGACACTAAGCAGGTCTGTTAACACTGACTTCTTTCCACAGATGCTATCATCTCAGGTCCAGTGACCCTTTTTTAGAACCTGAAACATTAACTCTGCTTTCTCTCCACAGATGCTGCCAGACCTGCTGAGTTTTTCCAGCACTTTCTACTTTTATTTCTGATTTCCGGCATGCACAGTTCTTTTGTTTTTTTTTGTTAACATTAGATTAATGTTAAATGCCTCAGGAACAGCAAATTGACACAAAGGTATGTTCTTCAACCTGTATACTCCATCTTTGTGCCATAGACGTAGTCCGTCTTATTAAATCCAGGTGACTGTTTTCAGCTACTGCTTTTGTTTTTAAGATGGTGGGCATGTGCAAGTGAAATATTTAAAAGGATGGAGACTGAAGCAGCAGAAGTCAACCTGTGTTTTACTTTTGGAGTCATAGCAGACATTCAGTATGCTGACACAGAGAATGGCTTCAATTATTCAAGGACAAGAGAACGTTACTATAGAAACAGCCTCCACTTACTCCGCAGTGCTCTTCACGAATGGAATGAAGAAGTGATCACTCCCAGGTTTATTCTGCAGCTTGGCGACATCATTGATGGATGCAATTCACAGCTAAAGTCGTCAGATCATGCACTTCAAGTGGTCATAAATGAATTTGCAAAGTCTCCGTCTCCAGTTCACCATATCTGGGGAAATCATGAATTTTATAATTTTAACAGGGAGCAGCTACTTAACTCAGCTCTCAATAGCAAACACTTAGGAAATGGCAAACTCTTTGACAATGGAGACAGCAACATTAAATCAGACTTGGACCCTGATGATCCTGATGCCTTTTATGGCTACCATTTTAGTCCATTTCCTAAATTCCGCTTCATATTAACTGACACATACGATCTCAGTGTTCTGGGAAGGAAAAAGGATAGCAAGAAATATTGCTATTCGCTACAGAAACTGAAATCAAACAACAGAAATGAAAATCTTAATAGCCCCAAAGGTAAACAGTTATTTTTCTGTGTGTTTGTTGTACAATTTTGGTTTTGCTTTGTGTGCACTTCCTGTTGATGTTTTCCATTTCAAAAAAGTCAATGGTTAGCTTTAAAATGGAACAATCTGTAAAATTGAATGAATTGTGTAAAATAGAGCAGTCTGTATAACATGATGTGTAAAAGCTATTGCGGTTGTAATTACAACTTGCCCTCATGAAGGCGCTGCACGACAGTATCAGCCAGAGAATGTAATTAGGTTGTCACTAGTTTATAGAGAGTTCCCATTATATTGTGTACATAGGGATTTAAAATGGAAATTTAAAAATGTAGTATTGCTACCAACAAACCATTTTTACTGACCCAAAAACTCATATGTAAGCATATTCAAAATATATGTTGACACCCCTGAAGTACCATCGCCACTCCATTCTAACTCATGTGGGGCATCTGTTTGTTTTTGGACAATATTGTACATTGTATTTGCTGTGTTAGCAGATGCTGAGATACTTTCAGAATTCAGTTATTAGTTTGTTTATGTGAAATTGCAAGTTTCAAAAATAGCAAAATGCATAAACATCGCTACAAGTTAAAAGATATATAATTAATAACAATCAATACAAGTGGCTCAATGTAAGTTGAAAACGTATTAGTTGCATGTATTTGATTGACAGGTCTCGATGGACTGAATTCACGCTTTCTGGCATTCAATGGAGGTTTCAGTCAAGAACAGATGGAATGGCTAAACAAGATACTCACTTTCTCTGATAATAACCAGGAAAAGGTTACAGTCATTGGTAAGTAATTACATTCTTGATAAATTAGGAGATATAGTTTCAGTAACAAAAAATAAATTGCTGGCAAAACTCAGCAGGTCTGGCTGCATCTGTAGGGAGAAAGAGGGTTAACATTTCGAATCCAGTGGCTATTCATTGGAACTCATCAGTTTTTGTTTTAAATATTCAGTATCTGCAGTAGCTTGTTTTATTATATATTTTCAGTAACTAGGTTTATCATGTGTTTGTTTTGATGGTAATCTTGGTTTAAATAAATCAGACTTGTTTTCTTGGAGTAGAAATATGTGAATACCAAAACGAAGAGAATCATTAAATCTGAAAGACAACTTTTAAAAACCAATCATGGATCTAAGGATGTTATTGTATAGCAGATATGATCTTTGATGAGTAGTGTCACGAGCAGGTGATAGGCGCAAGTTTCCTGCCTCCTTTTGTTTGCAGCTAGTTACATTCCTTCTTCTTTGTTCAGGAGTCAGCTCATCCCCTTTATTGCCACTTTGGAAGTAAGTCCAAAAACATCTCTTGCACAGCATTAATATGCTAGAAATGTTCTTCGAACACAAAAGTTAAAGTTTTAGTTGAATTATGTGTGTCTCTTGTGGTAGCTCCTTTGTTATGGTAGTTAGTTTGGTTCCTCTGACATTTCTGTGCAATCTTGTACAAAAACAGACCTATGCACTTGAAGTTTTATTTTAATACTCTGATCATTGTTGAGACTGATGTGACCACTGATTGCAAGTAGAGTATAAATTGTGTCAGGCACTTGCATAATTTATGTTGTTTCCACAGGTTATGTGTACGATTCATTTAGATTTCTACTTGGATTTACTTGAAAAATATAGACAGTGGCAATACATATGAGGTTGAAGTCCAGCAGACCTTGAGCATGAGGAGATAAACTTGTAGGTCAAATTAGGCACAGTTTTCTGTTCTGAGGCAAATATTTCTCTCAGTATATTTTCTGAGAATTGGAAGCATATAGGGCAGCACTGTGGCTCTGTGATTAGCACTGCTGTCTCACAGCACCAGGGACCAGGGTTCGATTCCTCCTCGGCAATTGTCTTTGTGGAGTTTGCATCATTCACCCTATGTCTTGTCGTGATTCTGTCTAGCATGGGTTTTATCCCACAATCCAAAGATGTGCAAGTTAGGTGGATTGGCCATGCTAAATTGCCCATAGTATCCAGGGTTGTGCAGGCTAGGTGGATTAGCCATGGGAAATGCAGGGTTACCGGGATCATGTTGGGGAACAGGCCTGGGTGGCATGCTCCTCAGCTGATCAGTGTGGACTCGGTGGGCCAAATGGCCTGCGTCCACAATGATTCTATGAATTAAAAATAATTTCTTCTGTTCCACTCCTGTACATCTTACGGCTCACCACCACCTTCTCAAGGGCAGTGAGGTACGGGTGATGAATGCTGGTCTGCCAGCAACACCCAAATCCCCCCAAGTCAAACAAACATTAGCTGAGAAGACATTGAACTCATTCTTATCACAGAAACTTACAATCATGGGTACTGAGCCTTGACTTGTATCGATACTTGTTTTCACATCCTCAGGATCCTTACTCACAATTCTTCTGCCTCCGCCGCATCTGCTCCCAGGAGGACCAGTTCCACCATAAAACACTCCAGATGGCCTCCTTCTTCAAGGACTGCCATTTCCCCTTCCACGTGGTCAACGATGATCTCAGCGCATGTACCTTCACTTCACTTACCTCTGTCCTTGAAACCCACCCCTTCAATCGCAACAAGGACAGAAACCACTGGTCCTCACCTTCTCCCCCCACCAACCTCTGCATACACCAATCCTCCACCATTTCTGCCACCTGCACACAGATCCCACCTCTAGGGATCTATTTCCCTCCCCACCCCTTTCAACATTCCACAGAGATCATTCCCTCTGCGACTCCCTTGTTAAGTCCATGGCTCCCATCCTCTACTCCTGGCCCCTTCCCTTGCCACTGCAAGAAGTGCAAAACCTGCGCCCAAAGCCCCCTACTCACCACTGTCCAAGGCCCCAAAGGATCCTTCCAAATCCAACAGAGATTCACCTGTACTTCCACACACGTCATCTACTGTCAGTTGCTGTCTGTGTCGTTTTCTCAACCTTGGGGGGATAGGACACCAACTTGAAGAACATTTCAGAGAATCTCTCGGACGCAAGCATTAAACAACCCCACTGCCAAATGCTTTAACTCCCCCTCCCACTCAGCCAAGGACGTGCAAGTCCTGGGCCGCCTCCACATCCAAACTCTAGCCACCCAATGCCTGGAGGAAGAACGCGTCACCTTCCACCTTGGGACCCTCCAACCTCACCGGATCAATGTAGATTTCACCAGTTTTTTCTTTTCCCCTCCCTCCACTTATTCCAGAGCCAGCCTTCCAACTTAGTACCTCCCTCTTGACCTGTCCTACCTGTCCATCCTCCTTTCCACCTATCCGCTCTGATCTATCACCATCTCCCCCTACCTCCATTTACCTATTGCATTCCCAGCTACCTTACCTAGCACCACCTGCCTTCAGTACCCTTAAGATCATTTCCCCATTCCTAATGAAGAGCTTATGCTTGAAATGTCAACTCCTCTGTTCCTCAGATGCTGCTGACCAGCTGTGCTCTTCCAGTACCACATTCTTCAGTGACATTCCCAGGATACCCCTGAAGTACTTTACAACCAAAGGATTCTCTTTTGAATAGAGCAATTTTGCATAAGCAGCAAGTGCATGACTAGATGATCGGCTCTAGTGTTGCCGATTGCAACTCCAGTGCTTTCTGAGGTCCCTATACCAAGGCCAGTTAGGGATGGGCGATGCCCAGATCCATTACCCTTTTGTTTTGAAAGACTAGGTTAAGAAATTTTGTCCATGGTGAGCCCAGAACCTTCCCATTTAGGTGTCAGTACTATCCATTGTTTCTGACTTGAACAAGCATGCTAGCAACTGAGCAAAGCTGGCACTAAGAATGCATGCGTAAAAAATTCAACTGAAAGGACTGCACAAAATACATGACATGTCCTCTAACCAAGATATACCTATATTTAGAGTCAAACCTTGAATAAATGCAATAATTCCTTTTCCAGTCAGAAATTATTTCATTTCCTCTTGCTTACTTATCAGTTTCAGTCCCTTATTTCAGCACATAATCAAAGTTGACTCTGATGTTTTGATGAAGTACTGCACCATTGTATTTACTATCTTAAGTGTAACATATCATTTAAAGGTCACATATACTGATTGGCAATTCAAGGGGGTGAAGAAGTCATTTCAGCAGTAAGTTGACTTAAAAGATCAACAAAGAGTTTGCAATTTCCTGGTCAACATTCCTTCCTTAATCAGTGCTGCAAAAGTGCAGATTAATTGGTCATATCTGAAGAAAGGTCAAATTTGCTGCTGCAAGCAAACTTTTAGTCACCCTTACATAAGTGACATTGTAACTTATATTGTGAAATTTCCTTTTCTAGATTTTTAGCAAATTTGCAGTTCAGTTTTTTTCCTATTATTCACATTACCTGCCATTCATCCTATAGGCCAGTCACATGAAAGTCTTGGTATCAATGCAAAGAAACTGCAGTTTCATGTTGATAAGTGAAGTCCTGATGATATTACTGCTGGGCAGTTAATCCAGAGATCCTGTTAATGTTCTGAGGGCTAGAAGACATAAGGAGCAGAAACTATGCCATTCAGTCCGTCAAGTCTGCTCTGCCATTCAGTCATGGCTGATAGATTTTTCAACCCCATTTTCCTGCTTGCTCCCTGTGACCTTTGATCCCCTTGGTAATCAAGAACCTGTCTATCTCTGTTTTAAATATACTCAGTGACCTGGCCTCCGCAGCCTTCTGTAGCAATGAATTCCATAGATTCATCATTCTCTGGCTGAAGAGGTTTCTGCTTATCTCCATTCAAAAGGTCTTTCCTTTACCCTGGACTGGGCCTTTGGGTCCTCATCTCTCCTGCAAACATCTTCCTAGCATCCACTCTGTCCAGGCTGTTCAATATTCTGTAGGTTTCAATCAGATCCCCCTCATCCTTCTGAGCTCCATCAAGTAGAGTCCCAGAGTCCTCAAACGTTCCTCATATGTTAAGCCTTTCATTCCTGGGATCATTTTCGTGAACCTCCACTGGATCTGCTCCAGGGCCAATACATCTTTCTTGAGGTATGGGGCCCAGAATTTCTCACTATACTCTAAATGTGGTCTGACCAGAGCCTTATAAAGCCTCAGAAGTACGTCCCTGCTTTTATATTCTAGTCCTCTCTAGATGAATGACAACATTGTATTTGCTTTTCTAACAATCGACTCAATCTGCAAGTTTATCTTAAGAGAAACCTGGACTAGGACTCCCAAGTTCATTTACACTTCAGATTTCTGAATTTTCTCCCTATCTAGAGAATAGTCCATGTCTCTATTCTTCTTACCAAAGTGTATGACCTCACCACTTTCCCATGTTGTATTTTATCTGCCATCTCTTTGCCCACTCTCTTGACCTGTCTAAATCTTTCTGCAACTTTTCCACTTCCTCACTACTGCCTGCCCCATCACCTATCTTTGTAACATGTGCAAACATAGCCAGAATGCCCTCAGTTCATTCATCCAGATCATTAATGTATAAGATGAAAAGTTGTGGTCCAAAGACCAATCCTTGTGGAACACCACTAGTCACTGGCTTCCATCCTGAGAAGAACTCTTCATCTCCACTGTTTGCCTTCTGCCAGCCAGCCAAGCTTCTTTCCATGTTAGTACGTGGCCTGTAACACCATGGACCCTTATCTTACTGAGTAGCTTCCTGTGCGGCATCCTATCAAAGGCATTCTGTAAGTCCAGATAGATAACATCCATTGGCTCTCCTTGGTCCAACCTGCTCATTCCTCCTCAAAGAATTCTAACAAAGTTGTCAGGTATGACCTCCCCTTGATGAAACCATGCTGACTTTGCCCCATTTTACCATGCAGTTCCAAGTCTTCAGAAATCTCATCCTTCACAATGGTCTGCAAAGGACTGAGGTCAGGCGAATTGGCTTATAATCTCCTATCTTTTGCCTTGCTCACTTCATAAATAGAAGGTTTTTACATTAGCAAGTTTCCAATCCTCTGGGATCCTCCCTGACTCCAGTCATACCACAAAGATCACTGCTGAAGTCTCCACTATTTCTTCAGCTATCTCCTTCAGAACTCTAGGGTGTAGCCCATCTAGTCCAGACAGTGTATCCACTTTCAGCTCTTTCAGTTCCAGACAGTGTATCCACTTTCAGCTCTTTCAGTTTTTCTAGCACCTTTTTCCTGGTGATGGCTACAGTATTACCTCCATTTGCCCCCCCCCCCCCCCACCTCTGGCAGATGGTGGAATTTGAATTTAATTAAAATCTGGAATTAAGAGTCTAATGATGACTAGAAAATTTCCATTGTTATATGTAACTCTGTTTCCCACAGCAATATGGTTGACTCTTAATTCCCCTCTGGGTAATTAGGGTTAGGCAATAAATTCTGACTAGGTCAATGACAGCATGAATGACTTTTTAAAAAAAATAGCGTTATAATGTTTAGGCATGAAATTGCACATATTAAGGTGCTGCTTCATTTTGGCAGTCAGTGTATTGAATAACCTCAGCTTCATTTTAAGATTTTCTCTCAAAGGAGGCAATGGCCTAGTGGTAATACCACCGGACTCTTTACCCAGAAACCCAGGTAATGTTCTGGGGACCCAGGTTCAAATCCTGCTGCGGCGATGGTGGAATTTGAATTCAAAAAATATCTGGAATTAAAAGTCTAGCAATCCATTGTTGATTATTGGAAAAACCCATCTGATTCACTAATGTCCTTTAAAGAAGAAAACTGCCATCCTTACCTGGTCTGGCCTCTGTGTGACTCCAGACCCACAGCAACGTAGTTAATTCTTAACTGTCCTCGCTGCAATTAGTGATGGGCAATAAATAATGGCCTAGCAAGCAATGCCCGAATCCCATGAAAGAATAATACCAAAGCCTATTAACTAACTACAAGTATTAAAATTAAATCAGGATTTGCATGACATGCCTGAGAAGCAGAGACATCAAAAGTTCTTAAGTTACTATTGTTTAGAGACTAACACATTGTGCTGTAACCTCTTCATTGTTTTATTGGTCTCAGTTTAGTACCTCTTATACAGCTGCAGCCATTTTTCTTTTTTTGACTTGGTTTGACTAAAGTACTGGATGACTTATAGAGTGAATTTGTTTATGTATACTTGACCAGGTATGACCAACTCAGTTGAAAACATGAAAATGTGTATTAGAAAATGAGAAAACGGTAATGTAATTGTAAACTGTTTTCTTCATGCAGGTCATCTTCCTGTCCACCCATACTCGACAGATCCAATGTGCATTGCCTGGAACTATGATGAAATTCTCTCGGTGTTGCATGCACATACAAGTGTAGTGTGTTTTATCGCAGGCCATGATCACGATGGTGGTTACTACTTGGATGATCATGGAATTCACCACCTTACCTTGGAAGGTGTGATTGAAACACCACCAGAAAGCCATGCCTTTGGTACTATTCGTGTATATGAAGACAGAATGATTTTAAAGGGAAGGGGCAGGATTTCTGAAAGAGTTCTGCACTTTGACAAACATAAGTGAATGAACCTATGTGTTATAATCTTGTGAGGCATACAGATCATAATCACACGATGCTGTGTACTGTCCAATGAATTTCTCCATTTTAATAACTAAACTCAAATGGCAGAGCAATGGAGTCGTATTGGAAAATTAAATGCAAAGAATTTAATAGTAAATTTAGATAGCAGTAATTGAAGTTTCCCACTGCAATAAAAAAAAATCTGGTCGGCAATTTTTACTATATAGCTCTGTTTTACTTGAGCATGGTACTATTTCATCTGAACCCATCCATTTTGCATTACCCTTGTGTTGCAGTTCAAGCAGCTTTTAAGTTAATGCACGTAAACATAGGCCCTTGCTAGTCACGAATTTCTTGTTGTAAACATATAATATAAATTTTGTTACGTTATTTGAATCTTTACCTTACTAAAGATAGAACAGGGTGATCAAGATTTTGCAACATGGGATGGGATATTTTTATTATTAATTAGTATTAAAAGGGGATTTACTTGTTCCTCAATAAATAGACAGAGACCAAAACTCAATTCTGAAATGAGTGCTTGTAAAACTGTGCAAAGACAGGCTCAAGTCTTCACCAATTGTCTTTTTGGAACATAATACTGGAAATGAGAGTCTCAACTTTGGTTACTTCAAACTTTTCATTTAATTATACACATCAAAAGCTCATGGCAATAATTAGGCTCACGCCTGAAACCTGGCTAGAGTTCAGAGCTTGCTTCCATACATTTCATAGTGACCATGTGTGGAGGTAGGAGAGATGGTAAAATACCTTGTGGTGTTTGATATTGCGTGGCTATTAATGAAGTTAATTAAGTAGAAAGGCACTGCTTAAGGCAGCTTGTTTAATTGCTAAGGATATTTTTCAGTCCACTGTTACACAGTTTAGGGAGTCCAAAAAAGAAGGGAAAGATTGTTAATTGTTTAGACCAACTCGTGAAAATGAGTATTTTCCCATCAAAACATTATCTGAGGAGGAGCATAACCCAAGTCTTTTATATTTTGATACAATCATCTTCTTTCAATTATGACAATGGAGCAAGAGAATACAATACCTGGATAGGTTTAAGATATTTGAAATGTGTACCTTGAAAAGCATATATACACAAAATGAGCTCCCATTAAAAGGAGTGTAACCTTAATACTAACGTGCTTAGTGAACATTGTGTTAGAATGAGATTGAAATTATAAGGATAAGTCTGGCTATAAATTAGCCAAAATCTATGACTCAAAAGATTGAGTGTTCAAATTGATGTACTCTGGAGTGTTTTTTTTTATTTATCACTTTTGGGTACTGCTGGCTGGCCAACATTTATTGTCTATCCCTTTTGCTCTTGAGAAGGTGTTGATGAGCTGCTGCCTTGAACTGCTGCAGTTCATATCCCTTCGATAGACCCACAGTGTCCTCAGGGAGGGTATTTCAGGATTTTGGCGCAGCCGCAATGAAAGAAATGCAATACATTTCCAAGTCAGGATTATGAGTGGCTTGGAGGGGTGCAGGTGGTGGTCTTCCCAAGTATCTGTTGCCTTTGTCCATCTAGATGGAAGTGCTATGGGTCTGGAAGATGCTATTGAAGGATATTTGCTGAATTTCTGCAGTGCATCTTATAGATAGTACGTACTGATGCGACTAAGCATTGGTGGTCAACTAAGTGGAAATGATGTCAGTCGAGCAGGCAGCTTTGTCTTGGTTGTTCTCAAGCTTCCTTGTTATTGGAGCTGTATGTATCCTGGCAAGTGGGCAGTATTCTATCATACTCCTTCCTTGTGCCTTGTAAATGGCAGACAGGCTTTGGGGAGCCAGGTGGTGATTTACTGCACTATTCCTAGCTTTTGACCTGATTTGTAGGCACTACATTTTTATGGCAAGCTCAGTTGAGTTTCAGGTCAGTGGTAACTCTTAGGATGTTGATAGGTGGTGATACCATTCAGTGATGGTAACTCTATGGAATGTCAGTGGCCAGTGTTTCGATTGCCTCTTATTGGATTTTGCCAGGCATCTGTGTGACACAAATGTTACATACCCAGGCTTGGGCTGACTTGAGGAATTATCCAAACCTTTTTGCATTTGCGTCAATCGAAGACTGAAAGGCCTGTTTTGCACTTTATTGTTCTACGAACAGGAACTACTTCAATATCTTTGGAATTGTGAATGGTGCTGAACAGTGTGCAATTATTGGCAGACATCTCTGTTGGGCAGCAACAATCCCCAATTCTGATCTTATGATGGAGGAAATATCATTGATGGAGCAGCTGGAGATTGTCAGCTGTACTACCCTTTGAATCAGCTTAAAACTGAGGTGCAAATGAAACGTGACATTTTGAAAAGCAGGGAGTTGTTCTCACTATCCTGGCCAATGTTAATCCTCAACCAATATGAAGAGAAACAATAAACAGGTAATTCCTCTCATTTGTAGATTGTAGAACCTTACAAAGAATAATCATTGGCTATTTTTATCTGCAATACCAGCATTACTTTATTGGAAAAATGTGAGACATCTAAGGATGTGATAAGTTGATGTATTCTCGCAAATTCATCATATCATGCTGAAGAAGAGAGGAAAGGACACTAACATTTCTACCACTGTCCCTACCACAGTTCTGGTTTTCTGAGTATGTGTCTAAGGAAGAATTTAGGTGCAGTTTATATCGCATTCCAGTGATGTGCAGGTAAGGTGAGTTGGCCGTGCTAAATTGCATTGAAGTAGTTGCAAAGTGCATGAGTACTAAGAGAGCATGAAAAAGTCCTGATATATGCACTTCTCAGATAATGAGCTGGGTGTTTGACCTTGTGTGCAAAGTGTCCTAGCTTCAGCATTTCAATTATAGGTTTCAGTGTACTCCAAAGTGTATTGGAGTCCAGAACTGTATTATATGTGGATCAGAGATCTGTCATTGCCAGTGCAAAGGGAGTAACACATGACTGATGCCAACATCTGAGATCGTAAAATAAAAATTTGGTAAAAGAGATGAATTTAACTTACTGATCTCACATTAAAATCTTTACCTTTTACAATGTATTTGCTGCTGACAGTGTGGTCTCTATTTGTCAAGAGTGAAAACAGGCTGCAGAACAGCTGCACCTCCCCACAAGCTGACACCATCCTTCCAGTTGCTTGCCATTTGAATGCACCTTCCTGGTCTTGTGCCAGTATTTTTTATTTGAGGGCTTTTGCAATGCTCTAGCAAGCCCCAATGTAACTTGAAGAAACAGCACCTCATTTTGTGCTTAGACCTTTTACAGCTTTCAAGACAATATTGAATTCAAGAATTTTAAATCCAGAGTATTATTTTCCCTGTTTCTCAACCACGTTTGCATCTCTTCATTCTCTGCAAGGCCAATCTATTCTCAACTATCCACACCTCTGATTAACAGCTAAATTGTATCTATATCACTCCTTCACTACCTTCAGTAGTCCCTTTGTTTTTGCTTTGGGACCTTCACTCTCTGTTCCACTTGCTCCTCATCTCCCTTTGCCAGCAGCACACAAACCCATCATTTTACAACCCTCTTCAGGTCAGCAGAGTATTTGGACCTGAAACATTTAACTCTGTTTTTCTTTCTACAGATGCTGCTAGACCTGCTGAGTTTCTCCAGCACCTTCCATTTTTATATTTAATGAAGGTACAGCACATTGCTCAGTGCAGTCTGAAGGCCTCCAAGTAATAGGAAAGATGATGAAGGTCAAATATCCAAATAAATTAGAGAAGTACAAGAATTATAGTATAGTTATAATGGGAGACATTAGTTTTGCAAATCTAAACTGAAATACCAATATTGTGAAGGTGCAAGAGAGGTAAATGCTCTAGGATGTGTTCAGAAAGATTCCTTATAGCAGTATATTTCCATTTCAAATAGAAAAGAGATGTGGTTGGAGCTAGTTCTTGAGGATGAACTGGGTCAAGTGTGGATATTACTACGTTTAGGACATAATGATAATGAAGATTTAGTTTAGCTATGGAAATGAGCAAGGAACAAAGAGTAAATAACAGGGGAAGCGCCACTTTCGATAATTTCAGAATGATTCCAATGTATCTAGGTCAGAACCAAATGTTGAGAGGCAAGACTATAAGTGAACAATTAGAAATCTTTAAAAAGCATGCTGTAGTTGAGGCACAGTGAAGGTGCATTCTTTCCGAGGGTGGGACAAATAATCCAATGATCTCTGAAAGACAATGAAGGGAATAGAGTTAATATGAACAAAGTATGCAGTCCATCACACCACCCCAAGTTTGCCTGTCCATTAGAGGGAAGATCGCCTTTTTACTTGTTTTTAACATGTGCAAGTATTTATTAAGTTCAAGGTCACAATTGGAGTTTTGCCTCCTATTGATTGCAGGAAAAAAAAATCTTCGCACCAACTGCACCAATGTTCTTTTGAAATTGCTCACAAGGTGTACAATTACGGCTGCAAGGGAGTAAGTTCTCCAAGGTGTGCCCTTCCACTACTTACTATGCAAAACCTTCCCAACTGAGGCATACTCAATACTTTCATGCTCTCAAGCACAGTGAATATTTTTCCCCAGCAGGGATTTCAAGCTGGATTACAGCCATCTATTGACTCCTGTGAAAGTAAGATACAACATATTTGCAAGTGCTAAGTCTTTTTAAGTTAAATACAATTTCTCATGTTGCAATGAAATGATACCCTCAAACTCCAGCTGGCTTGATATCAACTTGCTGTCCAAAAAGGAGCAAGCTGAAGTGAACATGCAGCAGGACAGGGAGTGTGCAAAAAATGTTTCTGTATGCCCATAAGTCACCTGGCCTTCTTGGTTACCTCAGATTCATGGGCCAAGTTGCAGCAGCATCTTGCGGTTGCCTGCTGAGAGCACCCAAACCAGGAATGACATTCTTTGAGAGGGATGTGTTAGGGAGTCCAGGGCAAAAATCAGAAGCTTCAGGAACACAAGTTATGCGACTGTGCAGATACTGTGCTGGACAGGAGAGCAAAGGGAATTGAGGATATTCATAAATGCAGTAGAGCGACAGAACCAAAACCTCTCTCCAATAGCTTGATTTGAACTGAAAACAAAAGGTAGTTCCTGGCTTTCAGAAACACTCTTGGTGAAGGAGCAGTCAGTGGTCAGTTAGCGATTTCACCCTCTGACCAATACCCAAATATGGAACATTTTGTGCCATTTTCGGATACCTTTCCAGCATAAGCCCATACATATAAAGAATTCACATCACCAAGTGAAAAGATTGCTCTTTAAAGGACCGTGGTAGTCAATTGTAATTTGTCCAGTTGGCGGAAATGATGTGTATGGGGTTCCCACGTATCGAATCCCTGCAGGAGAATCCAATGGAAACGATAGATTGACTGGATTATGTGTCTGTAAGAGCGGAACATCAGTTCCCTGGCTGAGGTGACGGCAAACGCGAAGGATCACTGTATGTACACTGTTCAGTGATGGGGACTTTGGTTTGTTACTTTAGATTTAGTGTTCCCGTTAGAGATTGCAGGGTCCCTGCTGCTAGTTAATTTCTCATAGCAGTCACTCTTTCTGTCCCATTCACAAGGGGCGGTATATGTTCGTGGGACTAGCGTCCACAGTAAGTGAAAATTGCAGGTTTGAATTCATTCAGACGTGCGAATTATAATATTATTAGAATTTATATATATCTCTTTATCCCGTCTAAATTGTTCAGAGCACTTCATTGGCAGTGGGCGATTGATCCACAGAATGTGTTAAGCCATGTATTCACATATTTTAAACGTTAGGTACAACTGGACCGTGGTAATTTATTATCGACTTATTTAGTGGGACAATTGGTAGCTTACAAAACTGAAATACCGCAAGCAACGCAGTTCCTCCCATGAAAGCTGTTTAGTTTAAATTTTCCTGTGTCATGCTCATTGAAGCAGGAGCCAACTAGATTAGTAACACTGAAAGGCCAGCGGACTGCTTCGCTGTGTGTGTATGTACGGAGACGGGAGTGCAGGGCAGCACCGCAATGGGGTTGTGAGCTCTGTGACTGGATTGTGACATACACATTCCCTCAGCAACAGATTCCCCCTCCCTGTGGTGGTTGATTAATTTATCGTTGCCACATGTACTGATATGCAGTGAAAAGTGTTGTTTTGTGTGCTCTACAGCAGCTTGTACCATAAAAAGCGCACCAGGCTGGCAGAACCGATTGCAGAACAGTGTTACAGCCACAGAGAAAATGCAGAGAGATCAGAATTAACATTTGAGAGGTCAGTTCAAAAGTCTGATAACAAATGGAAGAAGCTGTTCTTGAATCTGTTAGTACCTGTTTTCAAACTTGTATATCTTCTGTCTGATGGGAGAGCGTATAACTGGAAAGTATATCCATTGACTCCATCTATATTTCCTGCCCCTCAGAAAAGCAACTGACATAATCAAAGACCCCTCCCAACCTGGTTATACTTCCTTCCACCCCCTTCCGTCGGGCAGAAGATATAAAAGTTTCAATACATGTACTAACAGATTCAAGAACAGCTTCTTCTTTGCTGTATTCAGACTTTTGCCTAGAGGAGGTGTTGTCACCTATCCTTACTGATTGTGTTGGTCAGGAAATCGAGAAACCAGTTACATAGTGGGGAGGTGAGACCTAGGTGTTAGAATTTAGACATGAATTTGTTTGGAATTATGGTGTTGAAGGCAGAACTGAAGTAGGAGCCTGACATAGGTAATCTTATTATCCAGATGTTCCAGAGATGAGTGTAGGGCCAGGAAGATGTTTCTCTTTGTTACTGCATCCCCACAATAAAACTGCGAGTGGATTATAACATCTGCACTCCCTCTATAATGGATTCCTGCTCTCTGTCCCCAGAGCCAAGAAGCCATGACAAGATTGTAACATCTGCACTCACTCTGTAATGGATTCCTGCTCTCTGTCCCTACCCCCAATGAAGCTCTGAGAAGATTGTAACATCTGCACTCTCTCACTAATAGGTTCTTGCTAAATAAAAGCAAATTACTGCGGATGCTGGAATCTGAAACCAAAAGAGAAAATGCTGGAAAATCTCAGCAGGTCTGGCAGCATCTGTAAGGAGAGAAAAGAGCTGACGTTTCGAGTCTAACTGACCCTTTGTCAAAGCTGAAAAAAGGGAGAAATAGGGAGGTATTTTTGCTGGGCTGAGAGAAGGTGAGTCATGGCTCCAGAAGCAAAAACTTGATAATGACAGTGCATAGAGAGATTATAGGGAGATTAGGAGCTGTGAATGACCAAGGCTGAAGCCAGTGCTATATGACAAAATATGTGGCGGATGGGGGGGATGGGTGAAGCAGAGGCAAAATGGAAATGGGAGAAGGGTAGCAAAGGGGGAAGAGGAGAGGAAAAAGGTGGTGAGAGAGTGGGGAGTGAGAAAAAGAGAGACAATCAAGAAATAAGAGGTACAGAACAGTGAAAAAAAAATTACAGAGCAGAATGAAAACAAGAGGGGTCGAGATGGGATAATCATCTGAAGTTGTTGAATTCAATGTTGAGACCGGCAGGTTGTAACGTGCCGAGTCGGAAGATGAGATGCTGTTTCTCCAGTTTGCATTGAGCTTCACTTGAACATTGCAGCAGGCCACGGACAGACATGTGGGTATGGGAGCAGGATTGGGTGTTGAAGTGGCAAGCCACGGGAAGGTCCGGGACCTGATTGCTTACAGGCAGAAGGTGCTCACCAAAGTGATCACCCAGTCAGCGTTTTGTCCCTCCGATATAAAGGAGACCACATTGGGAGCAATAAATGCAATAGACCAAATTGAAAGAGGTACAAGTGAAACGCTGCTTAATCTGAAATGAGTATTTGGGGCCTTGGATGGTGAGCATGGAAGGGGTAAAGGGGCAGGTGTTGCACGTTCTCCGATTGCATGGGAAGGTGCCGTGTGTGATGGGAGAGGTGTTAGGTGTGATGGAGGAGTGGACTTGGTTGTCCCGGAGGGAACGATCTCTGCGGAATGCAGACAGGGGGAGGGAAGGGAAGTTGTGTTTAGTGGTGGCGTTGTGTTGGAGTTGGTGAAAATGGCAGAGGATTATTCTTTGCATGTGAAGGCTGGTGGGGTGAAATTTGAGAACAAGAGGGACCCTATCCTTGTTCTGGGAGGGGAGGGAGGGGGTGAGGGTTGTGGCGCGGGAGATGGACCGCATACTGTCGAGAGCCCTGTCAACACTGTAGGTGGGAAGCCATGGTTGGAGAAGAAGGAGCACATATTAAGAGCACCACTTTGGAAAGTGGCCTCATCGGAACAAATGCGGCGGAGGCGAAGGAGCTGAGAGAAAGGGATCGAGTCCTTAGAGGACGTAGGGTGAGAAAAGCTGTAGTCCTGATAGCTGTGGGAGTCAGTGGGCTTGTAATGGATATTAGTGGATAGACTATAACTGGAAATGGAGACAGAAAGGACAAGGAAAGGAAGGCAAGTATCGGAGATGGACCAGTTGAAGGTGATGGAGGGATGGAAACTGGAAGCGAAGTTTATGAATTTTTCCAGGTCAGGACGAGAGCATGATGCCACACCAAAATAGTCATCGATGTACCGATACAGCAGTTGTGGGAGGGGACCTGGGTAGGCCTGAAACAAGAAATGTTCCATATACCCCATGAAAAGACAGGTATAGCTAGGACCCATGCGGGTACCCATTGCTGCACCTTTGATTTGGAGAAAATGGGATGAGTTGAAGGAGAAGTTGTTGAGAGAGAGAACAAATTCAGCCAGGAGGAGGAGAGTGGTGGTGGATGGAGATTGTTCGGGCCTCTTTTCGAGAAAGAAGTGAAGAGCTTTCAAGCCGTCTTGGTGTGGGATGGAGGTGGAAAGAGATTGCACATCCATGGTGAATAGAAGGTGGTTAGGGCCTGTGAATTGAAAGCTGTCAATGTGTCGCAGGGCATCAGAGAAATCCCGGATTTAGGTGGGGAGGGAGTGAACTGGAGGAGTAATGATGGGATCAAGGTAGGAGGAAATAAGTTCAGTGAGGCAGGAGCATGCTGACACAATGGGCCTGCCGAGACAGTCCTTCTTGTGGATTTTGGGGAGTAGGTAGAAACAGGCTGTCCAGGGTTGGGAGACTATGAGGTTGGAAGCTGTAGGGGGGGAGGCATCAGGAGGAAATGAGGTCAGTCACGGTGTTGGAGACAATGGCTTGATGCTCAGTGGTGTGGTCATGCTCCAGGGGGAGGTAGGAGGAGGAATCTGAGAGTTGGTGCTCAGCCTCTGCAAGGTAGAGGTCAGTACGCCAGACAACAACAGCACCCCCTTTGTCAGTAGGTTTGATGACAAGGTTGGGGTTGGACCTAAGGGAGCGAAGAGCAGAAAGTTCGGATGGAGAGAGGTTGGAATGGGTAAGAGGGGCAGAGAAATTAAGGCGGCCAATGTCCCATCGACAATTGTCAATGAAAAGTTCGAGGGAAGGAAATTGTCCTGGCAGGGTGTCCAATTAGAGGTGGAATGTTGGAGGGATGTGAAAGGATCTGTGGAGCGGGGGGAGAACTCTTGCCCAAAGAAGTGAGCATGAAAACGAAGGTGACGGCAGAAAAGCTCAGCATCATGTCGAGCCCGGAATTCATTGAAGTGGGGACGTAAGAGTACAAAGCTGAGTCCTTTGCTGAGAACAGCACGCTCAGCCTCAGAGGGGAAGGTCAGAGGGTATGGTGAACACACGGCAAGGGCTGGGGCTAGAGGAGATGGGGTTCAAGGGATTGGGACTGTTGGAAGGTGGAGGGTGGGCAGGGGTGTGGATGAGAAATTGAAGCTTGCGTTCCTTAACATCTGCAAGAAACAGGAAAAGTTTGGAGTTAAGGCGTCGAATGAAAAGACCGAGGGCAGGAAATTGTCCTGCCGGGGGTATCCAATTAGAGATGGAATGTTGGAGGGATGTGAAAGGATCTGTGGAGCAGGGGGAGGACTCTTGCCCAAAGAACTGAGCACGAAGGCGAAGGCGACGGAAGGAGAGCTCAATATCATCTTGAAATACTGCAGATGCTCAAAATCTGAACACAAAAAACAGAAAGTGCTGGAGAAACCTAAGGAGGTTTTGTAGCATCTGTAGAGAGAGAAACTAAGTTGATATTTCAAGTACAATATAACTATTCTTCAGAAATACATTTTATTTTTTGAACTTGCCTCTGTTAAATTCCAAAAGGCAGAGATTGCTACCCAAACAAAAATGATAGCAAATGGTTTTGTTTTAATTTGGTGTACAACACCAGAGTAGAGATTCAGCATGCCATCCAGAGCATTGAGAATTAGCTACCTGTTATCTTAAAGGCCTGAATTTCAATCCCAATGTTTCACCAAGTCCACAATTAGAGAATTAATACAAATGTCCGATGACAAGACAGAAATCTGACCTTGTGAGCTGCCTGGGTAAAGTTTCATATTCTTGTTAACCTTTCTGTGAAAAGTATTCTCATTTCCTCCCCTGTCCCCATTCTCCTGTTGATAATCTTGAATCTGTGTCTCTTGTTTACCATTTTGTTATCCTCTGAAAATTGCATTTCGTTACTGATAATCTCAAAAAAACGTCTTCCAATTTTTCAATTCTTTTTAATTGCTGTAAATTTTTATGTGTTGATTATTTGTTGTGCCTGTGCCTCTTGAATTGTGTACCCAGGTTTATATGTAGTATTCTAACAAGTATCAGATCAACCGGTCTTTTAGAAATTTATTTAACATTCAGTATCTTTAACACACAAAATCCAAATTCCTATTGACCTTT
The DNA here is from genome assembly GCF_047496795.1 of Chiloscyllium punctatum. Taxonomy (NCBI): domain Eukaryota; kingdom Metazoa; phylum Chordata; class Chondrichthyes; order Orectolobiformes; family Hemiscylliidae; genus Chiloscyllium; species Chiloscyllium punctatum. The sequence continues at coordinate 21,475,278 of NC_092777.1, forward strand.
TGTGTAGTCTTTTCTACATGATGTCCAACTTTTAAAATCCTAGCTTCTTGCCATTTTATTTTACCAACTCTGTTTATACTATGCTTTCATTGTTTTCTTATCCAAAATAGACCATTTTGTTTTGTGCATCGAACTGTATCTGTCCATTTTCCACATCTTAAGATCAGAAACATTTAGCATTGTGTGATGTAAGAGCTGTGCATTTTGTTATACTGCCATCTCTGCTACTGTCCCTGTTGGCAAAATGTACATAAAATTGGCAACATAGCTACTTAAAATTTTTTTTGGCTTTATTTACACTTCTCCAACAGAGAGGGAAGTTGAGAAGGCAGTATAACAAAATGTTCAGCTCTTACAATATACAATATGCACAATTTACAGTAGCACCTCGACTTACAAACTTAATCCGTTCCGGGACTCGGTTTGCGAACTGAATCAATTTTTCCCATTGTTCAGATAGAGTAAGAATGCTTGGACATAGCAACGAACACTGTTTACAGCGCACATGCCAAAGACGAACTGAATGAGATCATGTGGGGCCCAAGAGCTTTTGCGTTCAACAAGCGCGTAGCAAAGCAGAACAATGAAACCACGTGGTTGCACACAGGCTTTTTGCATTCGTACCTTCGTTCGTACCTTGAATTTCGTACGTGCACTTCAAAATTTTACGTACAATCCTGTTCGCAAACCGATTTGTTCGTGAACGGGGTTGTTTGTATGTCGAGGCGCTACTGTACTTCTGATTGTCAGGCCATCCAATTTGATAGCTTGAACCAGCCTCAATCTCAGATCATGCACAGCAAAATTTTACGTACAATCCTGTTCGCAAACCGATTTGTTCGTGAACGGGGTTGTTTGTATGTCGAGGCGCTACTGTACTTCTGATTGTCAGGCCATCCAATTTGATAGCTTGAACCAGCCTCAATCTCATATGCCTTGTACTTATCGATTGTTGAGAAGATTTGTAGCTCAGGTTGATGGTAAGTATGTAAGTTAGCTCGTTGACCTTGAAGGTTTATTTTTGAACATTTTATCACCATACTAGATAACGTCATCAGTGAGAGTCTCTGGTATACTACCAGCTCTTCCACCAGCAATTCTCACTGATGATATTACTTAGTATGGTGATGAAACGTCTGAAATCAAATCTTCCAGCTCAGCAAGCTAACTTACATACTTTTGTACTTCTCTTTAACATAAATGTAAAAGGAATGGTATGGCATAATTACTTGTGCAATGACAGAATCTGCACCCTTCAAATCCTAGAGATATCGATTTATCTTGATCTTTGCTTTCTATTCTTCTTGCTACTCATCATTTAATATATGACCACATTCTCAGTAATGCTTTGTGTCTTATAAGTGATCTATTCAACAGTCATAGGGCATAGACGTGAGAAAACCTCTAGGGAATGAATGAATTTTGTCACCTTCAGCACCAGAAATGTGATTTGAAGTTGTGCTTCTGGGATCCAAGTATCAATTATCAATAGATCTTTATCAATATAATATTGGTGAAATGAGCAATAAAGAAACTTAATGATGCAGTGGACTTTATTAGAGCTGGGCTATTTTTAACCCTATTTTTATCTTTTTCAGATAGTGGCAAGGTATGTGGACTTTAAGCTCATGAAAGAATGGCAACTGACGCAGATGAGCCAAAAAAACTGAATTTTACTTTCGGTGTCATAGCAGACATTCAATATGCCAATACAGACAATGGTTACAATGGCACATGCACAATGAGACGTTATTACAGGAACAGCCTCCATTTACTGTGCAGTGCTGTCAGGGGATGGAATGAAGAAGTGAACACTCCTAGCTTTATTCTGCAGCTTGGAGACATCATTGATGGATGCAATTTGCAGCTAAAGTCCTCAGATCATGCACTTCAAGTGGTCTTAGATGAATTTTCAAAGTGCTCATCTCCTGTGCACCATATCTTGGGTAACCATGAATTGTATAATTTTGATAGGGAACTATTACTTAAATCAGCTCTCAATAGCGCGTGCCTGGGAAACAAAGATAGCAGCATTGAGACCTGGTCCAAACCTAATGACTCAGAGGCATTTTATGGCTATCATTTTAGTCCTTTCCCTAAGTTTCGATTCATAATCACCGACTCATACGACCTTAGCATTTTGGGAAGGAAATATTCCAGCAAGAAACATCGTGATTCGATGGAAATACTGAAGTCATACAACAAAAATGAGGATTTTAATAGCTCAAAAGGTAACTTAAGGTTACATCCATATGCACTGGTATCGGGTGACGATAAAGTTTTATTCAATTAACTGATAGAGTCTAGAGGTGTACAGCACGGAAACAGACCCTTTGGTCCAACCCATCCATGCCAACCAGATACCCAACCCAATCCAGTCCCATCTGCCAGCACCCAGTCCATATCCCTCCAAACCCTTCCTATTCATATACCCATCCAGATGCTTTTTTAAATGCTGTAATTGTACCAGCCTCCACCACTTCCTCTGGCAGCTCATTCCATAGACGTACCACCCTCTGCATGAAAAAGTTGCCCTTTTGGTCTCTTTTACCCAAGTTTTATATTACACAGATGATGGCAAGGGATGTGAAATTTAAAATGCTGAGAGAGACAACTGAAATGGATGAGGGTAAAACACATTGCATGTTACTTACTGATTTGAGTTGGGGCAGAATATATTGTCAATTAAACCAAGCCTGTTTCACCTTCATCCCTATTGATTTCAATCCATGGACAATGTATTTAATCTATTTATCTTGCTTATATGTAGACTTTACACTTCTTTATATTTGGAGACAGTGAGGTTTGCAGATGCTGGAGATCAGAGTCGAAAGTGTGTTGCTGGAAAAGCACAGCACATCAGGTAGCATCCAAGGAGCAGGAGATTCAACATTTTGGGCTGGAAACGTCATTTTTCCTGCTTCTTGGATGCTGCCTGACCTGCTGTGCTTTTCCAGCAACACATTCTCGACTTTTTTATATTTATCTGCCCATGTCCTACCTTAGTTCATGTATTGGATACAATTTTATTGCAAACTTCAAGGGTCCTAACATCGGGCCTAATTAGAGGTGTCAGAAAAAGTGAGGACTGCAGAGGCTGGAGATCAGAGCTGAAAATGTGTTGCTGGAAAAAGGCAGCAGGTCAGGCAGCATCCAAGGAGCAGGAGAATCGACATTTCAGGCATGAGCCCTTCTTCAGGAAGCTACCTAACCAGTCTGTCCTGAACTCACTGAACTAATAAAGGCAGAGTGGGATGTATGTGGATCTCAGTTTGACCCATCAGAATGCTGGCATGGCTAAAGCCTCCGTTGGAAAAGGTGGATCCTACTGACACAGGTCTGACAGCGTGGAGGAGCCCTCAGAGGGGTCAATATAATTTAAAGCAGTATATCTCCTTCCAACACACTTGAACAGGACACCGGTGTCATTGACATCGTCATTGTGCACCCCCATTATACTGGACCTGGGCATTGTGCTCACCTGTTACTACCTCTCCCTTACTGTTCTGCTGGTCGCTCCCATGTTCCTGCCTCTCCCTTACTGTTCTGCTGGTCTCTCCTATGTTGCTGCCTCTCCCTTCCTGTTCTGCTGGTCACAGCCCTTGTGGTGCCTTGTTTGCTATTGTCCTCACCACTGCCTACCATCCTCCAATGCTCACCATTTTCCTCATCCCTCATCAGTGGCCACCTCAAACCCCCCCCCCCCCCCCCCCCCCGCCCCCCGACCCCCAGCTTCCCTCTCCTCACTATCCCACTGGCCGCATCCTTCACTGCCCAGCTCAAGGACCAAGACAGAGAGTGAGGGCCCAAAGGGCTTTTGCTGATCGCGCCCTCAGTCTTTATGTTTGCCTTTTTACCCAGAAGTGTTATCACATGCAAGTCAGCGACTTTCCCACCACCAAGTAGCCATGATGTTTTTTGTTAAATCACTCCTCTCGTTCAACAGTTCTCTAACGCATTTCAGGGGCACCAGGCTGCTATGTGAAATAAGCCTGAAGTATGGAGTCATTAAACAGATCCTGTAACATTCCTGGCAGTGATACTGCAGGGACTGCAGTTGCACAGCTGGTGACGGTATCTCCCACGGTTGCATTGTAACAAATACCATTTGTTTAAATTAGCTGCCTGTCTTAGCTAAGTGTGCAGCCGAGCTGCACCTGGTCCTACTGTTGGTAGACTTTCTAAGTAGTGGGACAGCATGGGGCATCATCTTCAATTAGCTCCTGGCTATTTTTTTGTCTCAGACACCTCCCTCGCAGCAGTTGTGATTGATTTAACACAATCTGAAAATTAATCACTTCATACTGAATTTCTGAATCCAGTTTAATTTGAATTGCTTCTGGTCCCAACAGTATCACCATTCAATATTTCACACTGCTACAATCCCTCCAGTTCTGATATAAGTGCTTTAGTGCCCAATACCTTTGCTGCATGCACCTCAGCCAGTTACATCATCATTCCTATGATTTTCCAATCTCCTTGTTTAGCTTTTAGTTTAATTTATTGATTATTCCCCTGTGTGATTTGAAATTCAAGCGTAGCACATAATATGTCTTCATTATGTGGATTGTTAATTTTTCAGGAATATCATGGAGGTTGGTCAGGTAGTATTTTCTTTTAAATCGATGCAGACTGTTGTTAATTAAGTTATTGGTACAGGACAGTGTACCCAATAATCTAGCCACGTGGAGCCAGTTGCTTATTAGTAAATCAGAAATGAATAACAGAACCATTTTGGACACACAGTGCAAGTGTACATTAACCTTTTTGTGCCTTTTTATGCAAATGAAATTTTGTCAATTCATGATAAGGGGATTCAAGTAATAGTAAAGAAGTATTGCAATAACAACTGTACAGGGAATTTTCGACACCATTCTAGAACACTCTAAATTTGATTTCCATATTTAAGAAAGCCTGCATTGGAGACCATACAGTGAAAATTCACTAGATTGGGTAATCTTCTCATCCCAGGGACCAATGACAAGAGGCTGAGTAAATTGTGTCTGTATTCACTGAAGTTTGGAAGAATGTCATGATAACACTGAAACATTTCAAGATTATGAAAAGACTTGATAAGGTAGATACTGAGTTGCTGTTTCTCCTGGCTAGGCATTTAGGGTAAGAGGGCACAACTTCAGGATAAGAGGCTGAGATAAAGAAAAATATATCTCCATTTAAAAGGTTGTGGATCTGAGGAATTCTGTATCCAGAGGGCTACGGATGTATATAATCATTAAATTAATTTAAATTTGGAATAGGTAAATTTACTCTTGCTTCTGCTTATGTTTGTTAGTGTGGTGATAATGCAAAAGACAATATATGGTTATCACATTGGAGGCTATATTTCAGCTCTTCTGTCTTTGCTCCACTGAGGGTGAGTAGAGAAGGACGGAATTTTTTTTCAAAACCCCAAACCATGATGTTGAAAGTATGGAATAAGGACAAACTCCTGTAAAATTTCCATGAAACAGCAATGGCTGTTGTAGCTTTATTGTCTATCTCTAACTGGCCTTGAATTGAGTAGCTTGCTAAGTTGTTTCAGAAGGCAGTTGACAGTCAATCACGTAGAATCATAGTGTTGTACAGCATAGAAACAGACTCTTCGGTCCAACTCATCCATGCTGACCAGATAACCCAAATTAATTTAGTCCAATTACCTTCTAGACTCTTCCCATTCATTTGTACCAATATCCACCACTTACTCTAGCAGCTCATTCCATACATGCAATACTCTGCATCAAAATGTTGCCCTTTAGGTCCCTTTTATATCTTTCTCCCATCAATTTAAACCTATTGCCTCTAGTTCTGTACTCCCCTATTCTGGGAAAAAGACCTTGGCTTTTTACTCTATCCATGCCCCTCATGATTTTATAAACCTCTATAAGGTTACCCCTCAACCTCCAATGATCTGGGGAAAACAGCCCCAAACGTATTCGGCCTCTCCTTATAGCTCAAACCCTCCAACCCTGGCAACATCCTTGTAAATCTTTTGTGCACCTAACAGGAAGACCAGAATTGAATGCAATGGTCTAACCAGTGTCTTCAACAGTCGCAACACTCAATGCACTGACCAATAAACACAAATGTACCAAACGCCTTCTTTACTATCCTGTCTACCTGTGACTCCACCTTCAAGCGACTATGAACCTGCATCCCAAGGTCTCTTTTTTTGGAAACACTCCCCAGGACCTACCATTAAATGTATAAGTCCTGCCCTGATTTGCCTTTCCAAAAGGCAATACCTCACATTTTTCCAAATTAAACTCCATCTGCCACTCCTCGGCCTATTGGCTTATCTGATCGAGGTCCTTATGTACTCTGAGATAACCTTCATTGTCGACTACACCACCAATTTCAGTGTCATCTGCAAACCTACTAACCATTCCTCCTATACACCCATTCAAATCATTTATGTAAATGACAGCTGTGGGTCTGGAGTCACATGTAAGCCAGAGCAGGTGAGGTTGGCAGATTTCCTTCCCTGAAGGACATTAGTGAATCAGATCCATGTTTCCAACAATCAGCAATAGCTTCATGTTTATCTTTAGATTCTTAATTCCCAATGTTTTTTAAAAATTGAACTCAATTCCATCATCTGCCTGGGTCTTTGAACCTGGATCCTCAGAACATTTGCTGAGTTTCTGGGTGAATAGTATAGCAAAAATATCATTAAGCCATCGCCTCCACAAATTAATTTGAATTAGGGAATTAGTTTGTGTGGGGAAGAACCAAATACTAAAAAAGAGTATGTCTCCCAGTGGTGTTTCAAAAATGTGAAGAGTTTTCATATGTTCAAAATCATTACAAATTTAAAACTGAAAAGTTCTAAAATATTTCATTAACAGGGCTCAATGGGCTGGAAAAACGTTTTGTGGCGTTTAATGGAGGTTTCAGTAAGGAACAGTTGGATTGGCTGAACAAAATATTAACTTTCTCAGATCGTAACCAGGAGAAGGTTACAATTGCTGGTAGGTGCTGGTTATATAAAATCACAACATATTCAATTCAGAGTATATAGCTACACAATGGTATCAATGGGATAAAATTATAGACTTGGCAAGATTTTGTCAGTAAACATTAAACACATTCTTTAGAAATGAGGTTCTAATCTTATTACAAACAACAAAAAGAAAAAAATTCTCCTATTTCTTTAGAGCTTTGTGATTTCTTTAACAATGCAAACCATCATAAATTTGCTAACTTTAATTTTCCTCTCAATGCAACTTGCTCTTTAACATTTTAATAAATGATGTATGATATACAATAGTGCACTTAAAACTCAAATTTTCTTTTCCATCACTGGTTTCTAATTTTCTGGTGTTAACAAATAGAACTCGAGCAATATTGTTCATTATTCTGGCCTGCACTGTGATCCTTAAAGTGTGAAGACTTAAAACTGCGAGATCACCTAAAATCCCAAAACGTGTTTTTCTGTAATTTATTCATGGTGTATGGGCACTGCTGGCAAGATAAACATTTATTGCCCATCCCTGTTTACCCTTGAAAAGGTTGTAGTGAGTTGATTTCTTGAACTGCTGCAGTTGATTTAGTGTGGGTTGACCACCAGTGTTGTTAGAGAGTGAGTTACCTCCTGGTGACACTGAAGGAATGATGGTATATTTCCAAGTCTGGATGATAAATGGTTTGGAGTCCAACTTTCAGGCAGTGGGGTTCCCAAGGATCTGCTGTCTTGTCTTCTCGGATGGTATGGTCGTGAATTTGGAAGGTGCTAAGGAGAGTCAGTAATATCTTAAGTGCATTTTGTAGATGGGGGAACCTTAGCGGTGGTGGTGTTCCCATGCATTTGCTGCCCTAATCTTTCTAGTTGGTAGAAGTCACAAGTTCAGCTTTTTGACTTAAGATGTAACCTTCAACCTACCTAGAAACCCCAGTTCCAACCTCTTTGAACAAGGACCACTGTCTTATTATTTGTTTCTAAGATGGGAGAACAAAATCAAAACAATTCCCGGCTCCACACGCATAACTCATGAGAAAGTGGCTGGGAATGTGAGGTTTTCATTTCAGCGAGGTAGGAGTTCCTTGGGAGTTAAGGCCTGGTGACCCTGGAAGGTGAGCAGAGGGTGCTGTGTGCAGAAGTGTGCTGAATGGGAGGCGTATCTCCATCCATGGGCACTTTACCAAGCCATGCACCAGAATCACATAGGGGTGGAGATAGCTGCTGATTCATATAGACATGAAATGTGACCCACCTTCATTCCTACAGCCACAGTAATGATGGCCGTCATGTCTGCCAGAATTGGTAACTAGCTTCTTGTAGCGTTGTACATTCTAATCAAATTTTGCTCTTTGTGAATTGTTGTGAAACATCAATTAAAATTTCTATTTCTATTGTCACTATTTGTCAAGGTAACCACAACCTATAAAGTAAAAACCAAAGAATTGCAGATGCTGGAAATCTGAAACAAAAACAGAAATTTGAGTTATGAAGAAGGGTCACTGGACTAGAATATTAATCATAGGATCCCTACAGTGCAGAAGCAGGACATTCCACCCATCAAGTCTACACTAACTCTCCAAACAGCATCCCATCTGGATCAATCCCCCACCCTATCCCTGTAACCGTGCATTTCCTATGGCTGACCCACTGAGCCTGCACATTTCTGGACACTATGGGCAATTTAGCAGGGCCATTCAACCTAACCAGCACATCTTTGGCCTGTGGGAAGAAACTGGAGTACCTGGTGGAAACACACACAGACACAGGGAGAATGTGCAAACTCCACACAGATAGTTGCCTGAGGCTGGAATTAAACATGGGCCCCTAGTGCTGTGAGGCAGCAGTGCTAACCACTGAGCCACTGTGCTGCCCTAATTTGCTTTCTGTCCATGGATGATGCCAGTCCTGCTGATTTTTTCCAGCAATTTCTGTTTTTGTAACAGGCTATCTTTGACTATGGCTGTAATACAGCAATAGCCTCTTTTGCCATTCACCTGTGTTAAACAATAAAGTGAGACTGTACACCCTGATATGCCTCCAAATTCCACACACCTGCCTTTGTCCCTTAATACATTTGAATACGAAAAATGTCTCAATCACAGATTTAAAATTTAGAATCAATTTAGTATTAGCTGCTGTTTGCAGAACAGAGTTCTACTGAGTGTATTCCTACCTCACTCCTACAGGGTCTTGCTTTGACTTCAGACAATATCCCTTTGTCCTAGATTGTCCAATAAGAAAGCTCCTGTCTCTCTACCTGCTTCTTTTCATAGCTTGAGAATGTTAAGCAAAACACCGCTCAACTTTCTAATGTCTAGGCAGAACAACTCTAGTTTGTATAACCTCTTCTCCAAAATTTACTCTTGCAGGCTAATTATCATTCTTATAAATCCATGCTGTATTGCCTCCAATGTCAATATACTACAGCTCATTAAGGATATTCTCATGATGCTCCAGGTAAAGTCTTATCAATATAGCTAAAATGGATCTTTCAGAATGAATAGATTAGATTCCCTACAGTGTGGAAACAGGCCCTTCACCCCAACAAGTCCACATCAACCCTCTGAAGAGTGACCCAATTTCCCTCTGACTAATGCACCTAACACCATGGGCAATTTAACATGGCTTGCATATCTTTGGACTGTGGGAGGAAACCAACACAATGTGCAAACTCCATACAGACAGTCATCCGAGGCTGGGATCGAATCTGGGACCCTGATGCTGTGAGGCAGCAGTGCTAAGCACTGAGCCACTGTGCTACTCCCTTTATTTCAGTTCACTGGAGATAAAGGCCAGCAGAAGTCCATTAGTGTTTTATTGTGATTGTCAAATACGGCCCCATTTACTTTATATCAAATCCTTAGAAATAGTTAGATACCCTTAGAAAGAAGTTACAGATTCTAGGGCTCATCTTTCAAACAGTGAAGTTCCCAAATGGCACAAACATTTCCTGAAGTTATTCTCTGACTAAATCAGCAATATGATTTATGTAAGCTTTCATGTGTGATATCTGAAGACCCTGCTGTCTGATCCGGTATTGTCAGGTCAACTGGATTTGACGGCTGTCAATTTCGTACATCAGAGCAAACAAATAAAACTGTTGTATTTTTATTGCAGCTCATGTTCCAATCCATCCACAGTCTACAAATTCAAATGGACTTGCATGGAACTACGATGAGATCCTGTCGGTGTTGCATGCACACACGAGTGTTGTGTGTTTTCTGGCAGGACATGACCACAGTGGAGCTTACTGCTTGGATTGCCATGGAATTCACCATCTTACATTCGAAGGTGTGATTGAAACACCACCAGAGAGCCATGCATTTGGAACTATCTATGTATATGATGACAGAATGATTGTCAAGGGAAGAGGCAGGATTCAGGACAGGATTCTTCACTACAAGAAAATCTGAATCAAATAATCTTTAGCTCATCATAGAAATGTTAATGTTCTGTACCATATGAATACATTGGAAAAACAAGTGGGATCAAAATTAGATCATCGCCTGTTAAATATAGTAGCACCTACAGATTAAAATCTCAGATCCGAAAAGAGAGTGACGCATTCTGCTGTGTGTCAAGTGTATGTGTCTTTAATTCAACATTGTATGAACAGTTGACAAATTAGCTTTCTGCCTCATATAATCAAATCTTGTCCCAGGTTTCTTGCTCACTTTCTGATCTGAAAAGTTTTGCTTTCAAGTCTTACTCAACATTTCAGCACATAATCTTCGAACAGGATCAGTGCTGCATTATGAGAGGTAATACCTGATAAACTAAGGCAATTCTTTTTGAAAAGTTGGAGAACTCAAGGGTCCTGGTCAATTTTCATCCCTGAACCAGCATCACCAACCAAAAATAAGTCTCTGTTCATGAGCCACTTAGTGTTTGTGGGAACATGGCTGTTGTGTTGCCTTTAAATTAAAATAGTGACTAATCATGGTTAAATTCCTTGGGACAAGCTGAACTCAGAAAGGCCAGTATAAAAATGCAGAAGTTCTCTTTTCTGAGAAATCTTGAAACATGTTTAATATTCTCACAAGGCTTCCATTTGACATGTGACTGACAATCAGCTGATTTGGAATCGTAGCCATGTAGCATGATATTGGAAGGAACAGCCAGAGTATAGATAGCATTTTCAGTGTTCTGAGGCAGGGCAATCCTAACAGCACAAATGGAGTAAAATATAACATTTTACAATTTATCATTTTATTTTTCTCACTTTACAGTTGTGATATGTTCATTCTTTTCAACTAAAATTAGGCCATTGCTTGTTTGGTAGTAGAACCGTTATAGATTGTAAATAAGATAGATTTATAGATAACTAGCAAATTCAAATTGAGGAAGTGCCTGACAATATAGATCAGTACTTAAAGCTTTGACTGAAAAGTTTACTATTGACTTATTCATAAACAAGTTCACTTTTGTCCTTGTGTAGAGACAGATAACAATGTGGAAGGTAAATACTCTCTCCAGCACATCCAATCTCAAATGATGTGTCTGAAAACACAATCAAACATTCCAAAGGGTTCATAATAAATTTCAGATACTTGTCAAAACACTCACATCCTGTGAATCAATTTTTGAAAGTCTGATCAGCTGAAATCTGATTTTGTGAGGTTGTTTTGTTTACACTTGTCTCTGTTCTATTCAATAGATTTAAAAAAAACATTTTTCTCTCTCTCTAGAGCATAATTGTCTCTCTGAAGTTAACAATAGTAAGAATCATTTTTGGAAAGCAGTGGCCCAGATTGAGGTCAGCATTCACTGTCATCCTCAAAGAAAGCTACCCACAAAAATCTAGCAATCTTTGTAGACTTCCACTTTCCAACATCTGTTTGAATCTGGTTCCCAGTCAAGGGAAATCTCCACGTTTCCGTAAAAGCAGTATCACTGAGCAGGTTAAGCAGAATACACCAGGATTCTCAGATGAAGAGTGAACTAGGAAGTAAAATGCACGAGATATGATCTTTACATTTTAATTAAATTTCACAAAGAGCAAAATAAGTAATTAAAACAGATACATGGAATCGAAGGTACAATACATTTACTCAATAAAAATGAAAAAAAATGTGACTTTTATCATAATCGAGAAATCCAACATTTGGTAAATAAAAAAAGTTTTTCAGGGCTAGTGAGGTTTATAAGCAATACATGTGAACTTAAGATTCCATTTCAAAAGGTGTTCACCTAGATATTTTAAATTCACTTTAGTTTGTATTTGAGGAGGTCATGCCCAGCCTTAGTCATCACTCATGTTAAGCACATTGGTGGGACAAAAACTGTTCAAAGTGTGGGAATGTCTGAATAAAATGACTTCCGTGTGAGTTAGATTTGGTGAGACAAGCACAGAAATATGACATCAAGCTTACAACTGCAGTAATCAGCAAGATTGTGTAAAAGGAATAACATTCTATGGGGTGGTACAGTGGCTCAGTTGTTAGCACTGCTGCCTCATAGCACCAGGGACCTGAGTTCGATTCCAGCTTTGGGTGACCAACTGTCTGTGTGGAGTTTGCATATCTGTGTGGGTTTCCTCCCACATTCCATGACAAAATGTGCAGGTCAGATGAATTGGCTCTGCTAAACTGCCCATAATGTTGGGAGCATTAGTCAGAGGGAAATGGGTTTGGGTGGGTTACTCTTTGGAGGGTCAGTGTGGATTTGTTGAGCCAAATGGCCTGTTTCCACACTGTAGGGAATCTAATTATATAACAATGTCAACAAAGTTTATTTTGGCTGGAAGAGCTGTTTCCTCATTAGAAATATCCTACAGTAAAGTTTACAACTGTTGACTTCAATCAAAATACTGTATCTAATTCACAATATCATTATGTTACAGATGGATATACCCTCCATTCTGGATATACAAAAATACAATTTTCCAAAACAAAGTTGAGTAAATCCATTAGGCACAGCAAACCTGTTGCTTTCTGTTAGATCTATATCATCTGCTGTAAAGGATGAGCTTGTTAGACCCGGCAATTATGAAATGATCCTAAACATTGTTGTACATTCATTGCAGATAGAAATTTTGAGATCTAAGACTTATTGCTGCCCATGATATCAAACATAATAGTGTTTAGCTCAAACTGCCAAGGCCGTGAAAACACCAATGCAAAAATGTTTCAACATAGACAAAATGCTGAAGACCTGTAGTGTGGTTTTGAATTGAAACCTTCTGATTCAAAGATATCAAATTTACACATACATTATAAAATTAACATAATTTAGTATTAATTAAAAGTTAAATTAAGTACAAAATGGAGAAAAATAATTTTCTTTCACATATCTAAATCAGCTGGACTGGTAGCCCTGAAGAACAAATAAAAACCATTTCTTCAGTTTTAGGTTCAATCCATTTCAAACTTGTTCAAAGCTCTTTGCTTGGTCCGATTGTTGGTTTAATCTCTTGTTTAAATGGTGTTCCTGCAGTGATCTGGCCAGGATGCTCGTAGCTCTTTATTGATGTAGTAATATAGCCATGTTATGAATGGCAGGACTGTAATGAGAACTGCAATGGAAAGTCTGAAGCCGCCAAGATGCCTGCACAATAGAACAGAATCTTATTCATTTCATCTCAATCTGAGATTACACAATGGAATAATACTCTAAGTATTACTTTTGTTGGCTGAAACCTGTGATTCAGTGATTTCTTTTTAACTGGATCACTGGGAGCTGGAATCTACACCATGACTCAGCATAAATATTTTAGGTTCTCATCAGTATGAGCCATTATGGTCATGCAAATATTGTTGAGTGTTGTTTTAACTCAACCTCTTCACATACACTTCTGATGCAGTGAGACCTGAACCCAGATTTCCTGACTCAGAGAAACATTACCACTCCACCAAGATAATCTACAAATTGCTGGCTTTATTTTTATTCATTCATGGGATGTTGGTAGCACGGCCTAGAATATTGTTTGAATTTTTTCTTAAATTCCTCTGGAGCAGTTAGGATTTGAATCATGATCTTCTGCCTCAGAGGTCAGCACACTACCACCACACCACAAGAACCCTCAAATTGCTGACTGCATTAACTGAAGTTGAGTACATTCGGCAAAGGATGTTTATTTTGATGGTTACTTGAGCCCACATAAAGAGAAGCTACCAGCACAGGATCAAGTGAAGTCAGGCGATATATAGCTGTCAGCTTTTAATTAGACAAATTCACATAGTGAAACGTGTGTTTGGTTTCTTTAATCACCGACTGATTTTCAGGATCAAGAAACATTCATCCTATAGGTTTTCACGTGTTCAAGTTAATGGGGAAGCACTTTGCCTTTTAAAGTATTCCTTTCTGCATTACTATTGCACTTTAACATATCAGAGATTAACATTCACAGTGACCTTCAAAACCTCGAAAAATCCCTTTAAAATGCGGGTCAATGTCTACGTTGAGTATCAACTCATCCAGTGTGGGCAATTACCATTTTGAAATGCTTCCAATGTAAAGATTGGGCATGAGTTTGGATTTTTCTTAAAACAACTGGTTCGGAGATGTTACAACACATTTCTGGAGCAGATGGGATTTGACCATTGACCTCCTGCCTCAGACTGTATGAAATGAGGTTAAGTCCATACAGATGAAGGCTTATTCAATGATTACTTCATCTTACATAAAGGAACAGTTACCAGCACAGGCTGAGATATAGTGCAGTCAGGAGATACGTACCTTTAATGCTTCACTCTGTGAATAACTCTATTCAAAGACTGTGTTTAATCACCAACTGGTTAGTCTTGTGCATCTGAACAACACAGTCTGTAGCACTGGCTTGATCGCTTAGGCCCAGCTATAAAGCTACTGGTAAATAAACATATATTGAGGTGGATAAAAATTGAAGATGACTATTCAGACAAGAATGGCATGTTGTGACTGAAAAGATTGGGCAAATTAGAATTATTCATTTAGTATGTGTAAAAAACTGGAAGAAGGGATAGATTTATACGCCAAGATTTATGGGTACATTCATCAAGAATTCACATGGAAACGAGATGGGCTGCAGGCTGACTGCAGAAAGCACAGGGAGAGAGGGTTCTCCAACCAAACACAGAAACCAAATGATTTGACAATTCTTCCACAGATACAATTTTGTAATCAGTAATCACAAAATGATAAATATCGTGTCATATATCTCTAAGTTATCCTGAAACTGGAATCACTCATTAATAGATATCACAGCCTTCCAAGTTACAGTGCTGAGCTATTTGTCTAGTTTGTGATTTGAAAGTAGCAAGACAATCATCAAACAGAGGGATTACAATAAATATCTCATATAAATAAGGATTCACATTTAAAAGAAATGTAGAATGAAATAAACGCAAGTTCAATATTAAAAAAAGTCAATAGAGCCAACTGACTTTCTTGAACGCAATATGTGTCATTATTCTCAAAAATTAAAATTCACAATTATACAAAATCCCATGGCCATAAGAACCACATATATAAAGCATCACAATATTTAAGTGCAGCCAGCTGGTTGTATTGGTAAACCCAATACTCAATTTGCACACAACAATGTGAGAATTGGAGGGTGCCAGATTTTGCTGCTTATCTGGTTGTATTCTGTACAAAATCACAATGAAGCTGAATGATGGAATAAGTGAAATTTAACTCATATTTCCATAAATGCAGGAGAGGTGGTTGCATTTTTGAAGGACTAGTGGATACCCCTCTGGGTAGTCTGTGGTTTGAAACACCTGCAATGTTTAGCATCTAGTATGGCCCTTTAAGATCAACACGACTTTTTGTATGACAAACAGCAGTACTGGAGACAGAACACAATAGTATTATCCTATGAAACTGTCCTTCAAATAAGACCAATGAATCTGAATGAAGATTTGTTGATGAGGTGACAATATCTTAGGGTTCAATTGAAGGATGAAAGCTTCCAGATTCATAGTTAGCTGCTTCCTCTATCTGTGGTAATGCTATATTAGAAAGCATAAGCTCGTGGTCAGCCAGTGTGAAACAAAAAACTTCTAATTTTGGAGAAATTTTGGACAGAATATCATTGGAATGAATACATTTGATAAAATCTTTGAGTATGAATTATTCAATCTGTCAGACGGCTTGTTTGAAAGATATTGAGCTGTACTCACTTCCCCGAATGTCGACACAAAAGAGTCCAAATAACGATAATAACTAATCCCAGAAACTCCCTGTGAGACAACCACAGTAACAAAATTAGTACAAAACAACTTTGTGACTTAAAGGTAGCAAAACAATTATTGGATAAATTTTATAATGAGATCTCATGTAATAAGGAACTTATACCCTCGTAAACTGAGAAAAGTTGCAGAAGTCCAATATAAAAAAGGACAGCATTCCCACATACTGTACTTCTTCTCAAAGCTAACTCACACCAGCATTTAGAGAAAAATATCTTGCAATTCAACATCTTCTCATGTCCTTGGGTCAGTGCTAAGCACTTTACTGCTTATTAAAGTGCAGCTACTTGTTTTACAGGGGAACCCAACTGGGACATGGCACAGTCCCACAAATAGCCATGGGATCTTTTACAACTAGCAGACTAACCAGACAGACCTCATTCAAACACATCACCTGAAAAATGACATCTCTGACAATATACCACTCCAGGGAGAAAGTGGGGACTGCAGATGCTGGAGATCAGAGTCGAGAGTGTGGTGCTGTAAAAGCACAGCAAGTCAGGCAGCATCCAAGGAGCAGGAGAATCAATGTTTCGGGCATAAGCCCTTCATTAGGAAGCTGTTCCTGGTGAAGGGCTTATGCTCAAAGCATGACACACTCGACAATACATCACCTCATCATACCACAGTGTCACCCTGGAATACATGACATTTCAGATGTTCACATTCTTTTTATTCACAGCTGCAAGTGGTACTAAGTGAGCCAAACTGAAGATTAACAGCAAAGGACAGAACGCCCCTGGTGCTCACCTTCCACCCTACCAACCTTCGCATAAACCAAATCATCCACCGACATTTCCGCCACCTCCAAACAGACCCCACTACCAGGGATATATTTCCCTCCCCACCCCTTTCCGCCTTCCGCAAAGACCGTTCCCTCCGCGACTACCTGGTCAGGTCCACGCCCCCAAACAACCCACCCTCCAATCCTGGCACTTTCCCCTGCCACCGCAGGAACTGTAAAACCTGTGCCCACACCTCCTCCGTCACCTCTATCCAAGGCCCTAAAGGAGCCTTCCACATCCATCAAAGTTTTACTTGCACATCCACTAATATCATTTATTGTATCCGTTGCTCCCGATATGGTCTCCTCTACATTGTGGAGACTGGGCGCCTCCTAGCAGAGTGCTTTAGGGAACATTTCCAGGACACCCGCACCAATCAACCACACTGCCCCAAGGCCCAACATTTCAACTCCCCCTCCCACTCTGCCGAGGACATGGAGGTCCTGGGCCTCCTTCACCGCCACTCCCTCACCACCAGAAGCCTGGAGGAAGAACGCCTCATCTTCCGCCTCGGAGAACTTCAACCCCAGGGCATCAATGTGGACTTCAACAGTTTCCTCATTTCCCCTTCCCCCACCTCACCCTAGTTCTAAACTTCCAGCTCAGTAACTGTCCCCTTGACTTGTCCGGACTTGTCCTACCTGCCTATCTTCTTTTCTACCTATCCACTCCACCCTCTCCTCCTTGACCTATCACCTTCATCCCCTCCCCCACTCACCCATTGTACTCCATGCTACTTTCTCCCCACCCCCACCCTCCTCTAGCTTATCTCTCCACGCTTCAGGCTCACTGCCTTTATTCCTGATGAAGGGCTTTTGCCCGAAACATCGATTTCAAAGCTCCTTGGATGCTCCCTGAACTGCTGTGCTCTTCCAGCACCACTAATCCAGAATCTGGTTTCCAGCATCTGCAGTCATTGTTTTTACCTCGCAAAGTTACCCAGTCTATTGCATAGATTGCCAAGCTGTTGGAACGCCATTAGCCTGGATATTAGACCAGAGAGCATCAAGCTCTGTCAAAGAATAGCGCACTTAGATTAGATTCTAAACAGCATAGAAACAGGCCACTTGGCCCACCAAGTCCACACCGACCCTCCTAAGCGTAACCCATCCAGACCCATTCGCCTACATTTAGCCCTGACTAATGCACCTAACACTACAGGAAGTTTAGCATGGCCAATTTGCCAGACCTGCACATCATTGGATTGAGCAAGAAAACCGGAGTACCCAGAGGAAACCCACGCAGACCCGGGAATAGCCCAAGGTGAGAATTGAACCCGAGTCCCTGGAGCTGTGAGTGCAGCTGTGAGTCCCTGAGGCAGCAGTGCTAATCACTGAGCCACCGTGCCACATGTCTTGCAAAGATCTAAAAGGGCAAAAATTAAACTAAGTGAGGGCATGTGGGATTAATTTCACTTATAAAGGATATTTAAGGTAGAAAATGAACCAACTGTGATTGATTATTGCTGAAAAGAGATCTGTTGCCAAAGCTCTTCAACTTGAACTGATCAGGACAAACACAAGAATGCCAAATTTCAAATGATCACAGCTATTCATGTTACAGAGGAGAAAGGTGCTTGGGGGGCGGGCGGTGGGGCTGGGGGTGGCACGAATACTGTTTGGTTGAGGTGTTGGACAAATAACAGGGTTCCATAGGCTCCCTGGGAAAAAGGCACAAGGTTTGAACGTATTTCTTTTGTTTGGAAAGAATCCCTTCAGTATAAGTTGAAATCTGGCACTCTTATAAACACCCTCCTATGTGCAAGATGGAAAGCTTCGGCAATGTCTCTCCTTTCACAATACTCAAACACGCTTGCTTTTAAATGAGTGACTGACGTGAGGCGAAATGTTATTGATTGTGTCAGTAATGTTGTGAAAATGGAAGTTGTGTACCGTCCTTCCTCCTCTTGGAAAATGTTGTTTGTTGAAGCTTGATGAAGCCGCCAACCCCACAGGATTGCTACCATGGAACACATGTACATGTGCAATTCTGAGAGACTTCTCCAGATGAAGTTGTCTACAAGAGGTTAGAACGTAAAAATGATGATGAGAGACACAAGAGCAACATTTCAGATAAGCAACTTCAAAGTCTATCCCATCTCTTTCACTGCTGCCACTGGAATGGATGAAAGACCTTGCAATTACATAGGATCCCTTTCACAGACTTGAGACACCCAAAACCATTTCTCAGTCACTGGTGTGTCTTTGACATGTTTGCAGTCTTGTAATGAAAGGAACTACTGCTAAACCATTTGTCCACAGGAATGTCCCACAAATGATAATATGATAAATGACTGATTCACTTGTCTCAGTGATAGTGATTAATTAGTTAAAAGCTGCTGCACATTTCAAAGGAACGTACCTGCTCTTCAGAACTATGCCATCTATGAAGGTTTAACATTTGAAAGATGGCAGCAGTATCAGCTTAGACTACATGCTATATTTCCAGACTGGAGTATGAATCCACAATCCTCAGACCGAAAGACAGGAGAGCAGTAATGAGACTAAGTATTATCCAGGTTGTTCCTCCCTTTACCAAGTCCATCAATTGTGGAAGAGCTCCTTGGGTTAAAAACATGGATCGGTGCCAGTGAACATTTGAGATGATTTTAAACAGGACACTTAGTTCGAAACCCAAGAACAATGAGAGAGATGACAGTGAGTATTCAATTGTGCTCTGAGATTCCATAGCTGAATCAGATCTTCTGATAGCACAGATGCTGTAATTTAAGCCTTATTTAAGATAAAAGGTCAACCCTGCATTCTTAAAAACCCAGGGGCAGCACACACAGAGGCAGTTATAGTTTTATCTTGTGTAGTTTGCGGATAACTGGAAGTCGGTGGAATGAAACAGGATATGTATGAGCCTAGCTGGCACCTTAAGAAGGATAAATACTAACTTTATCATTAACTGCACAGAATAAAGGTGAGAGTTCCCACTCAGCTTAAAGACAGCAATCATAAGGAGAAAAGAAGTTGGAGGATTTGCCTAATTTGAGGCTAGAGGACAAAATCTACAGAATTGAAAGGCAGTTAGCCTGACTTGTTTGCAATTTGTAAGCCCTGAGTTCAGAAAGAGAGAGAGGATTTCTCAAGACTGGAAACCAGCTGTGAACTAGAGCAGAAGGCCAACAAAATGAACAGTATTTTTTAATTTTTCTGTTCAAGGCAATATGTGGGAAATGTAAGGCTCGGTCCTGCATTGAAAAAGTCACAAATGTTTATAAGGCAACTGGGCAAAACACTGGCAAGTTTCCAAGGAAGTGGACAATCTTCAAGAGTCACATAAGTAGCCAAAGATTTTCTAAGGAGAACAATAAATGGAAAGGGAATGTTCAGTACAGGATCTCATTTTAAAGTGTAGCTGACTGTGTTTCATTGTGCTAAAGTAGTATTTTTTTCACACTGTTTTACTTGACCTAGTTCATTTTACTTATTTAAATCATGGAATTTTAGAGCTTCATTCTTTTAACAAAGAAATGAGATTTTTAATTTCTTTTTAAACATTGAAATTCTCTATGGGAACTGGAACACATGGAGATGTATCAATCCATGGAATTTGGTGGTAGATGGCAATCAGTAAGATATTTCCATATCTATGTTTGATTTGATGCTCTGTGATTTCATAGTATCTACAGTCAATGTTGAGGACCTCCAGGGTCACTGTCTCTTGACTGTACCATCATTTCTGAAATGTCTGCTCTGCCAATGGGATAAGATGGGAGCTGGTGATAGAGAACTCTTGGATATTAATGAACAAATATAATTCAGTAATTATGACCATATCAAGCTGTTGCTCAACTAGACTGCTGGACAATTTTGGCACATGTCCCCGGAGGTTAGCGAGGAGGTTTTTTGCAGGATTGACATGGTTGGTTGTGGCCTTGGCATATCCGAAGCATCAGTCAATACCAGGAAGCAGACCTTGTCTTGTTCTTTTCAAATTTTTGGTAGCCAACTGACACAACCAAGTAGCTCGCTGCCACCACTTCAAAGGGCAGTTTAGAATCAATCACATTGCTAGCAGTCTGAAGTCACATATTAGCCATACTGTTTAAAGATGACAGATCTCATTCCATCAGGGACATTAGTGAATCTGATGGGTTTCTAATGTCAATCCAGTAACTTCAACACCAACACCGAGATTATTTCATTTTGTTTCAGGTTTACTTAATTCACTGAATGCAAATGCCCCAGCTATCATGACAGCAACTTCTATCTTTGGATCATTCATCCAGTCCTCTGCATTGCTTATCCAATAGCACGACCACTATGGTACAGTACCTGGAATACTCAATGCTAGTTCAATACATTTCTAATTTCTTTACCATTCTCTATTCTTTGCACGCAACTACTGAGTGTGCAAAAAGATAACTACAAAAAACACCAATTAAAATGCTATTACTGTGCAGCGAGGACATTTGTTTTGGGGTCATTTGTAACACACATTGGCCAAAGAAATTGCCTAACATTGCATGTGAAACATAATAGACTGAAATCATAGAATTTGGAAGAAATTTCTCCCCTTGGTGATGGGATCAATGACCATGGACATAAATTTACAGTAAAGGACAGGAGATTTACGGAAGGTGTGGGAAAAACCTTTATCCCACCCAGAGGATGGCGGGAATCTGGGACTCTCTGTTTGTAAGGGTGGTAGAGGCAGAAGTTCTCATAACATTTTAGAAGTATTTAGATGTGCCCTTGTGATACCAAGGTAAAAACAAGGACTGCAGATGCTGGAAACCAGAGTCTAGATTAGAGTGGTGCTGGAAAAGCACAGCAGGTCAGGCAGCATCTGAGGAGCAGAAAAATCGACATTCCTGATGAAGGGCTTTTGCCCAAAATGTCGATTTTCCTGCTCCTCGGATGCTGCCTGACCTGCTGTGCTTTTCCAGCACCACTCTAATCTAGACTTGTGATACAAAAGCAAACAAGTGTTGGAAAATAGGATTAGAATAGTTAGGTAGCTGTTTTTGACTGGTGCAGATTCGATGGGCAAAGGGCTTTTTCTCTGTGCTGTAAACCTCTATGAATCTATTCTGGGGATGGCAGGGCTTTGAACACAGAACTAAGGAAAGCACTTGCACTGAATAATGTTCAGGAAATCAGAATCAGCATCAAAGGGAAATCTGACAACAGCTCAGTCACAAGCTGCTTAATCAGGAAATGAAAGAAGATCACTTTTAGACTAGAAGCATGAATGGGTCATCATCATTCCGGACAAATGACCATGTACTTAGAGAAAGCAAGGAACTGATAAATGTAGGAAATTACCTTTCAAGAATATGGTACAGGTTAAGAGTGGGCTAGGCGAAAGTGAGTACTGCAGATGCTGGAGGTTAGAGTCAAGTGTGTGGTGCGGGAAAAGCACAGCAGGTCAGGCAGCATCCAAGGAGCAGGAAAATTGTGTTTTGGGCAAAAGCCCTTCATCAGGAATGAGTGGGCTAAGAGTGGGCTAATCAGGTTAGTTGCAGCAGCTAACCTCTTGGCACAGAAATAACAATGCAATAGGATATTTCCATTTTCCATTTTCCATACCAGTTCTGTTTACAGCTTTTCACGTTTAGATGGCCAATTCAGTGACAAGGACCTATCAGTGTTTCTTTCCCTGTGGACATTAGTACTGAAGCAAAAATTTCTCAGTCCTTAACACACTTGAAAAGCATTGAGACCAAACCCTCACACTCGTCAAATCTGTATAAGAACATTCCACGACAACCAATATTTATATAACTTATGTGCATAAAATTTACTGAGGGGAGGCAATTGATCCAGAGACCCAGGTTCAAATCCCACTACGGCAAAACGGTGGTATTTGAGTTCAATAGAGTCATAGTCATAGAGATATACAGCATGGAAACAGACCCTTCGGTCCAACCCGTCCATGCTGACCAGCTATCTCAACCCAATCTAGTCCCACCTGCCAGCACCTGGCCCATATCCCTCCAAACCCTTCCTATTCATATACCCATCCAGATGCCTTTTAACATATACAAAAAAAAATTGGAAATAAAAGTCTAACTATGACAATGAAACTATTGTTGATTGTAGAAAACCCATCAGGTTTCCTCATCTTAGGGAAGGAAATTCTGGTTTACATGTGACTCCAGACCCACAGCAATGACTCTAGGGATTGGCAACAAATGCTGGCTGAGCCAGTGATACCCACATCCTGAGAATGAATAATGACAAAATGTAGCCTTTTAAACTTATTAACTTATTAAAATGTACCAAGGAGCCTTACAGAAGTGTCAGCAAACAAAATTTGACTCTGAGTGGCAGAGACAAACGAAAGCTTGGCTAAAGAGGTAGGTTTTAAGGAGCAACTTAAAAGAGAGCCGTAGAGATGTGGGGAGAGATTTCCAATCCATGGGTCCCAGACAACTGAAAGCACAGTCGCCAAAAGCACAGCAATGAATCTTGGAATATGCAAGAGGCCATACTATGGAAGCGTAGGAATGGCAGAGGGCTGTGGAACTTGAGGATGTTGCAGTGTTAGGGAGGGTGGTAACACCATGAGGTTTTTCATAAACAGGGACTAATTAGTAAAGTTAGGTCACATGGGATTCAGGGTGAGCTTGCCAGTTGGATAGATAATTGTCTTAACAGCAGGAGACAGAAAGTGATGGTGAAGGGTTGCTTTTCGGACTGGAGACCTGTGACCAGCAGCGTTCCACAGGGATCGGTTCTGAGTCTTCTGTTGTTTGTCATTTTTATAAATGATTTGGTTGAGAATATGAAGGCATTGTTAGTAAGTTTGCAGATGGCACAAAAATTGGTGGCATAGTGGATGTGATAAAGGCTTTCTAAGATTACAAAGGGATCTTGATCAACTGGGTCAATGGGCTGAAAAGTGGCAGATGTAGTACAATCTGGACAAATGTGAAGTACTGCATTTTGATACAACAAATACAGGTAGGACTTATATAATTAATGGTAGGGCCTTGGGTGGTGTTGTAGAATAGAGAGACCGAGGAGTTCAGGTACATAATTCTTTGAAATTTGCGTCACATATAGAAGGAACCAACACGCTTGCCTTCATTGCTCAGTCTTTTGGGTATAGGAGTTGGGAAGCCATGTTGAGGTTGTGTAGAACATTGGAGGAATATAGTGTCCAGTTCTGGTTGCCCAGTTATAAGAAGGATATTATTAAGCTGGAGAAGGTTCAGAAGAAATTTACCAGGATGTTGCCAGGAATGGGAGGTTTGAGTTCTAAAGAAAGACTGGGCAGGCTGGAACTTTTTTTGCTGGAACGTAGGAGGTTGAGAGGTGACCATATAGAGGTTTATAAAATAATAAGAGTTATAAATAGGGTTACTGGTAGTTATCTTTTCTGTAGGATGGGGTATTTTAAGACAAGGGAGCACATTATTCAGGTGAGAGGAGAGAGATTTAGTAGAGACATGAGGGACATATTTTATACACAGAGGGTGGTTCACTTGTTGAATGAACTTCCTGAGGAAGTGGTGGATTTGGGCACAATTACAACAGTTAAGAGACATTTGGATAAGTACGTGAATTGGAACAACTTGGACCGATATGGGCCAGGAGCAGATAGGCGGAATTAGTTCAGTTTGGGATTATGTTTGGCATGGATTGGTTGGACCAAAGGGTCTATTTCCGTGCTGTATGACTCAATGAGAGTAGACACACAATCAACCTTTCAATTCAGCAGTAAGTATAATGGAGATGCCGATTTAGTGACAATATGCTATATACCTGTGATTGGTGGATTCAACCCAACAAGGAAGGACAATGCAGCAGGGATTACATAGGCAACCTGTTGGCGAAAAGGGGTCAATTAAAGGTGATTTATAATGAGAGGTTCGTTTGTGTTTTGCTGAACATTCATAAATACATGTTACTGGACAATTCTTTAAAAAATTCCAATCTATAATCAAACATACTTACAATCCATATTCCTGCATCTGGATCATTAATCTGTGACAAATGAGAAAAACAAAATATGCTTTTGAAAAAAGGTTTTGAGGTGGAATTGTACAGAATCATAGAATTTTACAGTATAGAAGGAATGGAGATTCACAATTGTTGGTTGCTTCACTATTGAATTTCAATTACAATACAAGGTGTATAGTGTGCAAGATAAAATGATGCTAAAAATATGCAGCAACTTGTGGGTATTACCCTTCATTTCTGGGACCTGCACACTTCCTAGATATGCATAAAATTAAACTGTCATAAAGTCACTATAGTTCCAGAACACCATAAGGCTGCTCTTTCAATACAGAGAGAAGACCGGGGGTGAGTTTAACCAGAGGATCACCAGGCCTCAGTCAGGGGCAAAGGTAGGGAAAGTGGGACATTCATGGTGACCCTCAGCCAATACTGTAATTGAACCTTCACCGTTGGCATTAAACTGCACCGCAAACCAATCTAACCAACTGAGTTAATCAACCTCCAAAAAACTGCCAGTAATAGTTAAGATGCTGAAATGTAAGCAATACACAAGGGGAAACAGTAGGGTGTACTGTTTACCTTATAGTGAGGAGACCCTCAGAACATAAACAATTTAAACCTCATAAAATTGTAATTACATCCAGAGTGGTGTTTAATTTTGACTTCTGGGCTTTCCATTACCTGTAAATATCAATGTCCCACATCATTTTTTTCATTTTGCCTGGTAAAATACATATTAAAATTATAAGTCTAACTAATAAAGTAATTTTAAACTACTGACTACATCTACATGGGTTGCATTATAATGGCTCACAATGTACTGCACCAGCAGTGTTTCAGTGCCAATAAACATGACAAATGGTTATTAAACATCAAAAATAAGAGCTGGGAGTGGGCCATTCAGCCCTTTGAATCTGCTCAACCACTCATTATGATCATGGCTGATCATCCAAGTCAGTACCCTGTTCCCACCTTCTTCACAGTTCCCTTGTTCCCTTTAGCCCTCAGAACTGTTCCTAATTCCTTCTTTAAAACATTCAATGTTTGGCCTCAACTGCTTTCTGTGGCAATGAATTCCATAGGCTCACCACTCTCTGGGTGAAGACATTTCTCCTCTTCTCAGAGCTAAAGGAGCTACCTTGCATCCTTAGGCTGTAACCCCTGGTTCTGGACTCCCTGGTCATTGGGAACATTTTCCTGTGTTTACCCTGTTCTGTCCTGTTAGAATTTAAAGCTTTCTATGAGATTCCCCCTCATTCTTCAAAACTCCAGGGAATATAGTCCTAACTGATCCAGTTCTCTCTCCATATTCCTGCAGATTTCAAAAATATTAAGGCTAAAAGGTTATCACTTTTTCACTAAGTTAAATTATCATGAACTCACTTGAAACATTTCTTTGGTAAGTGTCATGTCTATAATTATTAATACCGGACACAATCTTGACCTTTACCCTGCTAGAATGTTGATGTCACAAAAAAGATGTTGTAATTTAGGAACTTAACGTTATAAAGGATCAGATTGACACAAATAAAGAAACAACATAAGGAAAATATGTGGGCTTCAGATGATAGTTTTCCTCAGTGACTAATGTTTTTCTGGCCATGGACAGAAAAAGCATTAGTCATAAAATTCCCATCCATCTTTTCAAATTGCTCTGTAGTCTTGCCCTCCCTATCTGTAACCACTTTCAGTATCACAACCTTTCCAGTTATCTAATTCTTCCCTCTTCAACAACCTCCATTTCACTTGCTTCAGCTCCTGGGTCTAAGGTTTTGGCATTCCCTTAAAACTCTCTGACACAGTACCTACCTCGCATCCTTCATTTGTGATGTTCCTTAAAAATCTACCTCTTTGACCAAGCTTTTGCTCACTTGCCTCTAATGTTGCCCTTTGCATCTTAATTCTTTTTTGTAAAATGCCTGCATGAAATAGTTTGGGGTACTTAATGTTCAAAGTGTTATATAAATGTACAGACACTATTGTCTGGAAGTGTGTTGTCAAATCTTCCTCTGTTTTGCCATAATGTCAAACCTGACTGAAAGCATCATGCTACATGAGTTGCATTACAATGGCTCATGGTGAGCTTAGTGTACTGCACTCGTGGTGTTTCAATACCAAGAAAAAAAACGACAGTTACTAAGCATCGAAAATAGGAGCTGGAACAGGCTATTTGTTCCCTCAAGCCTGCTTGCCATTCAACATGATCATAGCCCATCATACAACCTAGTGCTCTGTTTCCACTTTCTCCCATAGCCCCGATCCCTTTCACCCCAAGAACTATGTCTAACATCTTCTTGAAAACATTCAACGTTTGAGCCTTAGCCCCATGCTGGATGGCAGTCAAGGCACAGTTTAATGAGTGGTAGGGTCAGTTTCTGTCTCTGTAATTGCTGTGGACAATAAGTCTATTGTAACTAAATCAGTGCTAGCCAGAAACCAAGGGCCAATGTATTCCATCAAAAGGAAGTAAAACTGTCAAATAGGAAAGGACCACACGTTAATCTCAACACAATGAGGAAAGACACTGGCAAAAATGTTGAGAATTGACGAGATAATAAGGAATGTGAATTAAAAAATATAACTGCAAGAGTAAATCTTATTGCAGTTTGCATTAGACATGTTGACAAAGTGCAAATAACATTGTGCAGCCTGTTCATAATACATTCCGGAGGTACTACAGAATAGCTAATAAGCCAGAATTATTTCAGAAGTTCACTGTTCACCAGACTTTGAACTGCAAATATGCATGTCAATGACTTCGGTGTCATCAGAACTTTCTTCAAAAGGTACATCTGCACAAAAACCTTGGTTATCCAGAAAAAGCAGCACCCCAACCCCCACCACAATATACTTTCAGTACCCTGTCAATATCAGCTTTGTGTCTGGTGTTGTAATGAACCATGGTAATGTTCTGTACACTTTAATCAAAGCATAAATTTCAAACAAAAATATTCTATATTTTTCTTTCTTGCTGGTTCTGATGACCCAATTCCACAGCAGCTAACTGATCTCTGGTACCTCAGCCAAGTAGCTATTCCAATGCAATGAGTGTCTGTAAGCTACTTTCACAAGGGCCGAACATAGAAATAGAACAATACAGCACAGGAAGAGGCCCTTCGGCCCATCATGTCTGTGCTGACCTTGATGCCATTCTAAACTAATCCCATCTGCCTGTACATGGTCCATATCCCTCTATTCCCTGCCTATTCATGTGTCTGCCTAAATGCCTCTCAAATGCTGCTTTTGTATCTGCTTCCAACATCTGCCCTGACAGCATGTTCTAGGCACCTATACCCTGTGTGGAAAAAACGCACTCTCCTTTAAACATTCCCCCTCCTACCTTAAACCAAAGCCCCCTAGTATTTGACACTTACACCCTTAGGAAAAATAACTTGGACTATCCACCCTATTCCTACCTGTCATAACTTTATACACTTCTTTCAGGTCACCCCCTCAGCCTCCGATGGTCTAACAAAAACAATCCAAGTTTGTTCAACCTCTCCTTATAATTACTAAGCTCCAATCCAGGCAACATCCTGGTAAACCTCTTTTACACCCATTGTAATAACTTTGTACTCACTTGTAGCCACTCATAGCATCGACTGTATGCTTTTATATTCCACCATTAAAGTTCATAGTGTCAAAACCAGGACAAAATTCAGCAGTTCGTTACATGAAGAGATATTTGAAAAGGTGAGTAAAAGATTGGACAGGGAAGTAGATAATGTCTTTCAAGAAGGAGAAGAAGCTAGAGAGATTTAAGGGAATCCTAAAGGTTAGAT
Source organism: Chiloscyllium punctatum (assembly GCF_047496795.1). Classification (NCBI taxonomy): domain Eukaryota; kingdom Metazoa; phylum Chordata; class Chondrichthyes; order Orectolobiformes; family Hemiscylliidae; genus Chiloscyllium; species Chiloscyllium punctatum. Next base: position 21,503,895 of record NC_092777.1, read on the forward strand.
CCCAGGCAGCTAAAGGACATACTCACAATGGGAGCTGGTGGAAAATGGGATGCACAAAAGGCCAGAGTTGGAGAAACAATGACGCTTCTAGATTCAGAGGAGCTACAAAGAAAGACCATGGAGGGATTGTAGCAAACTGGTGAGATATTTAAATTTAGGCATTGTTGGGCTGGGATGTAATAAAGGTCAGTGAGGGCAGGCTGATGGTGAATTAGATTCAGTATGCATTTAGGATGTGGGCAGCAGCAGAGTTTAATGTGAAATTAAGTTTACAAAGCCTGGGGAATGGGAAGGTAGACAGGGGATGATAGAAGTGAGTGAGTTTGAGGGTGACAACAGTGTTGATAAGGGTTTCAGATCTTAGCAGCTATAATTCTTGGGACTATGAGTTGGAGAAAGAACCCCAGCCCATTCCTCCTCTCCATCTGTCCGCTCCATATAAAAGCATGGCATAAAAGAGCAAAGAGGTTACCTTCAACTGAATGAAACACTGGTTAAATCAGAAGTGGAGCACTATATGCAGTTCTGGTCACGGCATTATAAGAAGGATATGATTGCACTAGAGAGAGTGGGATCAGAGGAGATTTACTAGTATGCTGCCTGGGTTGGATGGTCTGATGTATGAGGAAAGATTAGAAAGGCTGGGGTTATTATCTTAGAACAGCAGAGGTTGAGAGGAGACCTAATATAAGTGGATACTTTTATGAAGGGTATTTGTCCATTGATAAAGGGCAGAGATTGAAGTTAAAAGGTCGAAGGTTAAAAGCAGGGTTGAGCTGAGGTTTCTTCATCAAAAGGGTGGTAGGAGCCTGAAAGGATGGTTGAATCTCCCTTATTTAATTTAAACACTATTTAGATATTCACCTGCATTGCCATAGCCTCCAGGGCTATGGGTGAAAGCTGTAAAAAGAGAGTAATGTAGTATAAAGATCATACCTTTTCATTTGACTATATTTTTGATTGTGGTCTAAAATGGAAAAAAACATTTATTAAAACTAAGGGCGGTGGAAAGGATTGCGATACTTTTCCAAAGTAAGCTACCGAACACTTATTGTCAGTGCTGTTTGTTCAGGCTGGCAGGACGGAGGGCGGTGTCTATTTGCACGTGGCACATGGTTGTACCTCTGATTAGATTAGATTACATTACAGTGTGGAAGCGCAACCCACCCATACCCCTACATTTACCCCTTACCTAACACTAGGGGAAATTTAGCATGGTCAATTCACCTGACCTGCACATCTTTGGACTGTGGGAGGAAACCAGGGAGAACGTGCAAACTCCACACAGTCAGTCGCCTGAGGTGGGAATTGAACCTGGGTCTCCGGCGCTGTGAGGCAGCAGTGCTAACCACTGTGCCACCGTGCCGCCCGCAAATCACAACTGTGAAACTGACAGCATTCTCGGGTAACTACACACCAAAGGGTGTGGGTGAATGGAGATTTGGCCAGCAACATGTAGCTGACTGGTCTGGGGAATGGTGACCCCTTGTTAATGACAAAGGCCTTCTGGTTGACAACTTTGCGATTGACTCCCAGGTAGTTGAAGAGCTTGTGGGTGTTCATGTTTGGATAGAAGCCACCAGACTTCCAGCAAGGTAGGAGTTGTCCTTTCTCTCTGCAGTAAAAAAAAAACACCGCAAGCCGGAAGAAAGCCAGTTTATTTTCCCTCATCAGTCGCTGTAAGTTGTGGCTTATAAGTGTGAATCAATCACTCTTTGTTTCTTGCAAACAAGTGAATATACCTGGAGAAGGAATTTCAAGGAGCAGCAAATGCTGACAAGCCAAATTGAGCATCACAGCAAAGTCTGTGGACATTGATCAGCCTCCCCAGTCTGTTCCTCCACCCATGATACTTATTTACTTATGTCTGTCTGTAGCCGTGAGTAGGGGGGTGTTTTATAAGAGGGTTAGTGTTTTATTTAGTAGAGTTATATGTCAACAGTACATAATTGTTCATGTGTCATCAGCGTTCCCTCTAATATTATTTCCAACAGCATGGGCCTCCAAGATCCAAGTGTGGCAGCAAATTCCCAAACCAAAATGTGCAGTTTAGAGGGCCACATTGCAGCCATAAACTATTTGGTTGCAATAAATAATGACCATTGTTCGGCACAGAACCTGGCTCCTGGTTTCTGTCAACCTGGGTCTGAAAGAAAAATAAACTGAAGGATTTTGCAAACTTTAATAAAATCTTTAACTTCTGTGATGTTTTAATGCGCTATCCCAATGTAGTTAGATCTTTATTGAGTGGTAGATGCGATGGCTGGCCACACCCAGCCAGGCTGCTTCTATTGTTCCAACTTTAAAAAAACTCTTTGAAGGCCTCCCAAGTTGTTTACTTTATGGGCCTTCACTAGCCAGCTTGGTGCCTCTGTCTTAAAACCTCACTACAAAACAAAAGATAAAAATACACCCCTTAAAGCCATAGCATTGTCACAATTGAGACCCTAAATGGAAAAAGAGAAAGGCAAATAGGTTTAGGGAGAAAATTCCAGATTGTAAGATCTAGGAAGCTGCAAGTACAAGCCAGCTATGAGATAACAATTAATATGATAGAAGCACAAGAAATTCATGATCACCATATCCAGTGGAGCAAAAGGAATGATTGACAGCAACTTGTGGATTTCGATGTTAAATTGAGTATGTGCTGTTACCTGAGGATGCTGTCAGTTTCACAGTTGTGGTGATGATGAACACCAAGCATCATCATAAATAACTACAAAATCCTTTTGCAGAATGACAAACATAACAAAGGGCTCTTCCCTGAAGATTTATCAATTATCTTTGACAATAAGCATCTCTTTAAACTCATTCCCTACAAAATAAGTTTCTATTTATATCTGTTTTTCCAAGTATGATTACAGATGACGGGACTACTGGATGAGGCAGACCCCAATATGAATCATGATTTGATAAATCATAAGTTTGATTGCTTTTGGTTTCTAGTTCCTTAACATGGTGGTTAGTTACAACATTGGGCTGCAGATGTTCTTTAATCACAGAATGTTAGCTTTGTACACAAAAGAAAGAAACCCAACAAACCAGTACTAAATATAGTACAGAGATCTTAACTCAAACATTAAAATGAAATGAAGTACTAAATATAGTACAGAGATCTTAACTCAAACATTAAAATGAAATGTTTCCAACACCATGCATTACGCTGGATCAAGTCAACAGAAATTATACTCCTGTATCTTTATTAAAGTTTTTACTTAACATGCTTCTTCTACTTTCTTTTTCATGAACTGTAGAAACAATTCCTCTCAGAGTCTAGCATAACATTTTCACAATGCTGATAGGCTATTTTTGTCCCAATTTTAACGGGAAGATTTAGATCCCAAACTCCCTGGCTTAGAAGTTTCACAAACGAGAAAAACACTATTGCTCCAGTGATTGTTTCAAATGAACTGAACAAACTGATAACAGAAAACCTTTTCTCATGGGAACTAAGCTCTTTGTTATCTTCTGAACTATAGTCACAAGCACTAATGGCTTTGACCTGTGTACCTGTCATAAATTAAAAAGTAGAAAGATCTTGTCCTTTATCACCCATGGGTCTACCAATCTCTTGACTCAAGTGGTACGTCTTCTTGAAACGGGTCAGGGTTCAAGAAAAACTTTCTGACTGTTTAAAAAGACCTTTCCCAGCAAAATCCGCATCTGTTTGTCTCTAGTTCCAAAACAATAACAATATTAATAATATAATTATACATTAAACTTGTTTTGTCACAAAAGAACAACGAATTACATTTATACAGCACATTTAACAGAGTAAATAATCATTTAGCCATTTCATGTTGCCATTACATTTATAAGACATCAGGTCAGATCAAGAAGATAGCCAGGTCAGACGATCGAGGGTTTGGCCAGAATGAGATGCAAAGGCGCGAAAAGAGAATTGCAGAGCCTGGGGGCTATCTCAACTGAAAATGTGGCCAAGAGCAATCATAATCAAGAATGCACAGCAACAGGTCACACTTGGATGCAATACTTTATTTCAAACATGAAATACTCTCATTTGGCCTGATGCAGTTTTCTAGTTACACCCTGGTCTGGGGGTAGCCTCAAAGAAGTTGGAATTATTCACAGAGTGAAGGAAATTGACCAACAGCTCGGTCACGAGCGAACTCCTCCATGCATTTCAGTGGACAGAGAAAGTCGGAGGGTTTTTTTGTTAAATTTCTCCCCGATCAGTACAATGTAAACAGAAGTTATGGCAAGTGCCAAGAATCCGAAGGGCTTTTCTAATGGTGGAGTTGGGACTTTGTCATGCCGACCTGCTCCCTCGGTGTTGGGGTAAGGTCTCTTGTCCCGCAGACTTGCCAGGAATGAGAGATGGCACTGACCTGCACGTAGGCGGCGAGCGCGAAAAAGAAAGCCATGCAGAAATTGCAGGCTCTCCAGAAGAGGAGACAGAGCGGGGCAGGCATCGCTTTCTGGAGAACTGCCTGCGATTTCACTGCCATGTTCCTTCCGCTTCCTACTTCTCCTGAGAAACGAATCTGGGAGGCCTGACGTCCGGAGTGGGCGAACCACCCCTTAACGCTTTACGTGTGCTCTGGAGAACAGGACCTGAATTCCCCTGTTCGAGAGGCGGCTTTCTGCAAAGAACAGAGGACTCCGTGGAAATTCGCATCAACAACTCCAAAGCAGGCTGCAAAAAACTGTCCTTCAATGACAGTGCGAGTTGAGAAATGGGTTGGAGCCAGTGAAATCAGTAGAACCTATTTTGCAGAATAAAACTCAAACACACATTATCCTAACCTGACCCAGACTGAATTTTTAAAAAACTATTTTGTGGTTAGCGTGACCCCTTGACATTCAGACAACTGTTTGTCAGTGCAGAATTTAAAGGTGTTTTTTTAAAAAAAACTTTAAAGTTTCTGATTTTTAATACTGTCTAAATAACATGCTCTCACTCCTCCCTGACTCTGCAATCGCCTCCAGACCTACAATCCTCCAAAACTTCTGCTGCACCCCTAGCTGCAGGTCGCTTCAGCGTCTCTAGTTTGAATTCCTCCATCCGCGGCACTATGTCGTCAGTTGCCTGGGCTCCCAGGGCTAGAATTTCCTCCCCACTCTCTATATCACTTCCCTTGTTTCAGACACTCCTTGAGACAGAGATATACAGCACGGAGACAGACCCTTCCATTCCGACCAGATGTCCTAAATAAATGTAGTCCCATTTGCCAGCACTTGGCCCACATCCCTCGAAACCCTTCCTCTTCATGTACCCATCCAGGTGCCTTTTAAATGGTATACAGAGGAACCTCGATTATTCGAACGAGATGCGCGGACACTATTTCATTCGGTTAATTGATTATTCAGTTAATGGATTCAATGCCTTTCCTCTGGTGCTCAGAGTTTTCTAATAAGTTTGCTCCCTGTTCAGGAGACTAGCAGCAGCATACTGCGCACACAAGTGCTTGCCTGCCCCCAACACCACCTTCCCCCTCTCCAAGGCAGCTGGACTAGACACCAACAAGGCTGCTGCTGCTACTGCTGCATTTTGGGGGTGACTCTCCAAATAGTGCATGCGCGCGCGTGCGCACACACACACACAAAACGTTTTGACAGGTTCCACCTTTGCCTTATACAGGATAATGTTGGAGAGATTATCTGGGGAAGGAGGGTTTAGGGTACACACCTGTGTAGAACTTCAGGGAAAGTGTGGGAAGAGAGAGGAGGTGGGAGGTCAGTCATTTAGAGACGGTGCCAGCGTTTCCATCAGTCCTAGGCTGATCATTGTAAACTTCTAATCATTGTAAACAAAAGATGCGATCAGTGTTGGACACATGGCTTTGATGTAATGTTTCTGTTGGGACCTCGAGATCTCCTTCGGATAATCCGATTTTCAGATAATTAGTATTCAGATAATCGAGGTTCCCCTGTAATTGTACCTGTCTCTACAACCTCCTCTGGCAACCCATTTCATATATGCACCCTCCTCTGTGTGAAAAAGTTGCCCCTTAGGTCCCTTTTAAATCTTTCCCCACTCAAACTTATCCCCTCTAGTTTTGGACTGCCTTGCCCTGGGAAAAAGACCTGGGTTATTCACCCTATCCAAGCCTATCATGATTTTATAACCATCTAAAAGGTCACCCCTCAGCCTCTGATGTGCCAAGGAAAATAGCCCCAGCCTATTCAGCCTCTTCTGATAGCTCATACCTTCAAAACCCAGCAACATCCTTGTAAATCTTTTCTGAACTGTTGCAAGTTTAATAACATATTTCCAAAGTAGGAAGACAAGAATTGAATGCAATATCTCAAAACTGGCTGAAACAATATCCTGTACAATCACAACATGACTTCCCAAAGTCAAAGCCAGAGTCTTTTTCCCAGGGTGGAAATACTAGGTGTAAGAAGTTTAAGGGAAATGGGTGAGGAACATTTTGTACACAGAGGGTGGTGGGTGCCTGGAACACACTGCCAAGCAAATGGTAGTAGCAGATATGATGTAAGTGGATTTAGACAGACACATGTAGAGGCAGGAAATAGAGGGATTATGGACCACGTGCAGGCAGATGGGATTATCTTAGAATGGTATCATAGTCAGCCCAGACATGGTGGTGGAATGGCCTGTTCCTGTGCTATATTGTTCTGTGTTCTATGTTCTACATTTATCAGGACAATATGCAAGAACACAAACTCAAAGGGAAAATGAACCTTTATACTGTATGAGAAGAGAGTGCCAATTGATTGACAAGTGAACTTTGATTGGTAAAGGCATTGCCACAGAGGTTGAGTGTTAACTAGCAGGTTTTGTTTAAATTTTAAACCAGGCTAGTTGACTGATTGGATAGGGCCTTGTTCAGAGAAATGAAGCAGCAAATAGCGTCAATTATTTTGTTGAACTGAAACTGGCACAACATGTGTAATGTTCACTCTGTTTCCGAAGACCAGGCCTTGTATATTAGAAATGTCATTTTTGGTACATGCAAATGTGCTGTACTAAAAGCTTGACTTACAATCCTAAATTAATTGTCAGTGTAATACTTTGCTCACACAGCACATCCAGCAAATGCTACTGAAATGCAGTAACACATCAAATGTTGACAACTGTGTTGGAGATTTTGCAAGCATAGACTGGTTGGATACTTGTGAACAACCAAAGGGGTATGCTAATTAATGTGGTCCCCTAATCCTTGGGATATTTGGTTACATATCCAGCTTCTCCTGGTACTGAAACTCATATACCAAGCTACTCAATTGTGTGATAGGCAGAACATGTATTTGCTTGAGAGCAGCATCCTGTTGATGGTGAAGGCTATGTGTGTTGCTGTTGCAGAGTAGCTCCCTCCACCTGTTGCTCAAACTTCTGAGATACCTTACCCATCCAGGATAATTTCAGACAGATTTTTCAGCACCTTGACTAAACACCTTCATAAACGTACTCTATTTGTATCAAGAAGTGAACAGATTAGAATAGCCATTAATGTACTGGGAGCTTTGATACATCATATTGCAGCATCAAGTTTGTAGGGTGAACAAATAGTTTAAGGAGTATGTATGAGGCTGCTGATAAAGCTAATTTTATGTTACTTCATTTTGTTAAAGGAATTACACAAATATAGTTCACCGTTCATATTATTTATTCCACAAAGTTTGCTTCCTGCTAATCAATAAGTTATCAGTACTTTATTATGTTTGTTGGTTTACTCAGTCAAACCTTACACTAAGGTTGATGTTTCCTTGGGTCTATTATAACCCAGTCAGTTGCAAAGTTATGTTCAGCAGATGGAACGGGCTTGAGATCTTTGTGAGCTTCCAAGCTATTTTTTTCTGTAAATCTGCAAGAAGAAACAAAAGAAGTGGGTAGAAAACAGATATTTACAACCCTTATGGTCATCAGCTGTTTCAGTGTCAAGAACACAGTCCTCTTCACTCAAGGCTACAAAGTGACTTTATAAAGAGCTTCCAGTGAATTTCAAAAAGCTGTTTCTAATTGCAATTCAGCTACCAATGTTCTGTTTTGACACAGAAATTATAAAGATTATTAGATGATATGATTGTATATTTGGAGCACGATGTTGAAATTGGTCACAGCAAATTGCCAGGAATGGGAATTTATATTCATTTTGCTTCTGCTGAGCTTTTCACCAGTAGATGGCATAGATGCACATTATTTTATATTTGCATGCAGTAATTTAAAAATAATATAAAATATTACTCTTACAAAAGGGAATCACTTCAATTAGAAACCAGAGCAGTTGAGTTACTGCCAAAGTCAACTACAAGAAACCGTTAACTGCAACTCTACGAAGCTATGTAGCCAACAATTAAAGATGATAGTTTTATCATTAAAATTGTCACATTTGCCTGCTCCCCTTACAGTGTACAGTTATAGTTATTATATTGTTTAAGTATAGCTGCTACGGAACTAACCATTCTAGAGTTCTCTCTCCTGCCTCCCCTCTGTTCCAACAGACAGCTGAAGAAACAAGAGTCCTATAAAATACTTTTGGAATCTGCTGCTGATATTTAATTAAAGGTAAATAATTCAGATTTATAAATTCAAATTGTGAAGATCCCTTAGGAAGTGAATCCAGTATCCGATGCACCTTGTTTAAGAATGATTACTGTTGATCCTAGTTTGAATCCAATTGTATTTACAAATGAGAGAGAGAGTCCAGCCTGCCCTTTGCAGTGGGACAGCAATATTTTCCAATCAACCTGTTCGGATGCACTTTGACACAGTTTTGGGGCAAGTAGGATTTAAACCCAGAAACTTCTAGTCCAGAGGCAAGGATACCATTGTTCCATCACAAAACACTCTATTGTGCAGTGTTAATAGCAATGAAACTGTCAGCATTCGCTGAAATTACTCCAACGAAACTGCAAAGGTCTCCTGGAATCTGCATGTGAGCAGAATGACTTGGATATTCAGTTATGCTATACTTTTCCAGACTGTTGAGACAATGCCACAACTCTATTTACCCCACACAGACAACAATCAGTGGAAATCCATTGAATCAATGTTTTTATTTTCCATTTTTTTACACTGTTAGTCTCACCGTGAGAACCCACAAAAGTTATACCCTGTTATTCAAGGGCATAACTAGGTTTAACAGCATTTTACATTCAAGGTACTTTTATATTGTGGAATTTCATTCATTTCCCCCCAACCCCCCGGAATAAAATTACTTCCACATTAATAAAATAAAAATCAAACATTCCTAGTCAACTCTACCATATTCAATCTATTATTTATTTAGCTTCTGGGAAATTGAAACTAAGAGTGGAGAATATTCCCTATTGTTTCTATGTGGACTCTTAGAGCAACTTAAACCACTCTGGACAGCCTTTGTTGTATTGGTAGTACTGTTGTCTTTGATTTGGACCTTTGTGGATTCAACCAATATTTCAGAGAGTTGACCATATAATCCACTATATTACTTCAGTAGAATACTGAGAGTATAAGGCAATGTTAAAAGCACAGTAACTGGTATTGTATCACATTATTCACTGTGAACCTAACTGGTTGTTCTTTCTCCCCCACATTGCAACAATACTCTAGAACTGTGATGCATTCTGCTGATGATCTGAGGTCACAAGAATGAATATCTAAATACAAGTTGTTTCTTTCAATCCCTTCAATTTCTGCCTCTCCTCACAACTCTGTATCTTGTTTTGCTTCAAACAATTTCTCTTAGAAGGTTTAATGAACTCAGATTGAAACATTCCCTGGTTTTTCCTCACTATTATTAATTATGCCTTGTTACTAACTTTATCCACTCTTCATTCAATTGACTTTCAGAATAGTGTCCTTGCAGCACAGTGACGTCATCCTTACCTCTGACCCAGGAGGGCTAGGTGTATCACAACAAGCTTGAACAGGTTGATTAAAAGTATTTTTGCTTTCATGATGAGCACATCAATATCAAGGGCAGAATTTAGTGTCCAATTTTAGTTAAGTGACGGTGGGCTTTCTTAAGCTGTTAGTGAAAGTATTCCCTTAGTACTGTTAGATGGGGAGTCCCAGACTCTTGACCCAGTTACCTTGGTGGGTTTTGTCATGCAGCATTTTGCCCTCATCTCAGATTTAGAATTCATGATTGTCTTGCCAAAGAGATGGCAAGTTTGAAATAGTGTTCATGTCTGTTTTGTGTATGTTGATACAGAATATAACTACATATGGTAATCCATGATCCTACAATCCTTTACTGCTATTACCCTTTTTTTTACACCTCTGTCTGCATGGACTTTAGCAAGACCTTTGACAAGGTTCCCATGGTAGACTGTTTAGTAATGTTTGATCACATGGGGTCCAGGGAAAGCTGTCCAATTTGATAGAAAGTTGGCTTGATGGTAGGAGGCAGAGAGTGGTGGTAGAGGGTTGTTGTTCAGAATGGAGGACTGTCACCTGTGGTGTCTTGAAAGGATCAGTGCTGGGTCTGCTGTTGTTCATCATTTTATACAAATGATTTGGATGAGAATGTAGGTGGCATGATTCGTAAGTTTGCGGATGATACCAAAAATTTTGGTATAGTGGACAGTGAAGGTGGTTATCTAAAAGTATAACATCTTGATTAACTGGGCCGATGGGTCAAGGAATGGCAGATGGAGTTTAATTTAGATAAATGTAGTGTTGCAGTTTGGTAAGACAAACCAGGGCAATACTTACATAATCAATAGTAGGGCCCTGTGGAGTGTTGCTGAACAGAGACACCTAGGGTTTCAGATGTACAGCTCCCTGAAAGTGGCATCCCAGGTAGATAGGGTGGTGAAGAAAGTGTTTTGCACTCAGAGCATTCAGTACAGGAGATGGGATATCATGTTGCAGGTGTACAAAACAATAGTAAGGTCACATTAAGAGTACAATTGTGGTCTCCCTGCATTAGGAAAGATGTTATTAAATTGAGAGAGCTGCAGAAAAGATGTAACATGGACGTTAATGAGACTCGAGGGTATGAGTCATAAGGAGAGGCTGAATGGGCTGGGACCTTTTTTTATCTGGAGCGTAGGAGGCTGAGAGGTGACTTTATAGAGATTTGTAAAATCATGTGAGGCATAAATAAGGTGAATACCCATGATCTTTGTCCCAGTGTAGGGGAGTCCAAAACTGGAGGGCATATGTTTAAGGTGAGAGGGGAAAGATTTAAAAGGCACTTGAGGGATAACATTGTCATACAGAGGGTGGTACGTATATAGAGTGACCTGCTGGAGGAAGTGGTACATGAGGGTACAATTACAAAATTTAAATACATTTGGACAGGAATGGATAGGAAAGGCTTATAGAGATATGGGCTAAATGAAGGGAAATAGTGCTAGTTTAGTTGAGGAAACCTGGGGTTGTCATGGATGAGTTGGGTGAAAGGGCCTGCATGACTCTGACATGGGCCTACGTATCTGTCTTTCCATCGCTCCCTGACTGTTTGGAGGTCCATAGCACACCCACAAAGTGATTCTCCCCTTCTGAAATTCTACCCATAGAAGGTTTGTCAAATAAAGCCCTAAGATAACACCTCTGTTTATGGCAGTAATTAACTCCTTGATCAATATAGTGTCACCCCAGCTCCTCCATCCAGAATCTCACCTTAAAAAGACTCTGGAGATGGAATACCTGAACCTCCAGCAACCATGTCTCCATGATAGCAATGATATCACATCCTCACGCATTAATCAATACCCACAACTCCTCTGCCTCTTGCCATGGTTTCTTGTGCCTTGACTATATTCACAATGACTTCTCGATTGCCTTTGCATCACCCCCTAGTGTACCTCCAGTCTGCAACCATCTCCCTGCCAAAATAGTTTAAATTCCCACCAACTGCATGAGCAAAGCCTCCCTGTAAAGATGTTTGTCCTGTTCTGATTGAGATGCAAACCTTTCGAGTTGTATGGGTCCTACCTTCCCCAGAAATGGATCCAGTGATCCAAAAATCTAAAGGCTCCTCTTCAGACACACATTCATCTGTTCTGTCTATTCCTGTACACAAGAGTAATTCAGAGATTACAATGCTTTTCAATTTGCTACCTAGCTCACTAAATTCTTATTGCAGGACCTCATCCCCCTTTGTTCCTCTATCATTGGTCCCAATGTGATCACTTTTCCTCTTCAGAACCAGATGGTTTCAAAGATGTTACTTAAGGAGGCTTGGGAAGCTTGAAGTATTATAGGAGGGTGAAATTATAAAGGGATTTAACAAAAGGGTGAGAATTTGAAATTTGATATTCATGTATCGCTGGACATCTGAGTGCAGCTGGGAAAATTAACAAACAGTGAAATTTACAAGTGATCTTGGAGGAACTGTTGGTTGAGGTTCACAGCACAGAAACAGATAAGTTGTTTTAAGCGTGGCCTTCAGAGAATCTGCAGTAGTGAGTAGAATGGGTTCTTTCTTGATAATATGTTTTTTTGAGACATGTCTCTTGATTAAACTTAAAATATAAGCCATAACTATTAATTTAACCTGGGGCAGTGTTTGCAGAGGAATAAGATGGTGTTATTTTCTGACTCTGTAGATTGTGAAGGAGCAAATATGGCCTTTAATAGAGTGACATGTACTTCTTGTCAGATGTGGGAGTTCAAATAGAGTTTAAGGGTTACTGTGGATTATATCTGCCATAAATGCTGCTGGCTGCGAATCTGATCAGATTGAATGGATCGGTTGGAGAGATAGAAGCAATGAGGAATTTGCAACAGCAACAGTATGTGATGGATGGCAGTTATATGAAGTGGGGGAAAGTCTCAGATACAGTCACATAGATGGGTTAACTCCAGGAAAGGTAAGAGAGGTAGGCAGCTAGTGCAGGAGTCTTTTGTGGATATACCATTTCAAACAGGTATGCTGTTTTGGAAAATGTAGGGGGTGATGGATTCTCAGGGGAACGTAGCACAAACAGCCAAGTATCTGGTATTGAGACTGGCTCTAATGCAACGAGGGGTATGTCGGCTTCCAAGAGATCAATTGTGTTCGGGGATTCTCTAGTCCGAGGTACAGACAGATGTTTCTGTGGCCAGCAGCGAAAAAGCAGAATGGTGTGTTGTTTCCCTGGTGCCAGGATCAAGGATATCTCAGAGAGGGTGCAGAATATTCTCACGGGGGAGAGGGGCCAGCAAGAGGTCATTGTCCACATCGGAACCAACAACATAGGAAGGGAAAAGGTTGAGATTCTGAAGGGACATTACAGACAGTTAGGCAGAAATTTAAAAAGGAAGTCTTCGAGAGTAGTAATATCTGAATTACTCCCAATGCTATGAGCTAGTGAGGGCAGGAATAGGAGGATAGAGCAGATGAATGCATGGCTGAGGAGCTGGTGTATAGGAGAAGGATTCACATTTTTGGAACATTGGGATCTCTTTTGGGGTAGAACTGACCTGCACAAGGAGGACGGATTGCACCTATACTGGCAGGGACATTTGCTAGAGCTGCTCAGGAGGATTTAAACTAGTAAGGTGTGGGGGGGGGTGGGGGTGGGAACCAGGGAGATAGTGAGGAAAGAGATCAATCCGAAACTGGTACAGTTGAGAACAGGAGAGAATCAAACAGTCAGGGCAGGCAGGGACAAGGTAGGACTAAAATTAAACTGCATTTATTTCAATGCAAGGGGCCTAACAGGGAAGGCAGATGAACTCAGGGCATGGTGAGGAACATGGGACTGGAATATCATAGCAATTACAGAAACATGGCTCAGGGATGGGCAGGACTTGCGGCTTAATGTTCCAGGATACAAATGCTACAGGAAGGATAGAAAGGGAGGCAGGAGAGGAGGGGGAGTGACATTTTTGATAAGGGATAGCATTACAGTTGTGCTGAGGTAGGATATTCCTGGAAATACATCCAGGGAGGTTATTTGGGTGGAACTGAGAAATAAGAAACAGATGATCACCTTATTGGGATTGTATTATAGATCCCCCAATAGTCAGAGGGAAATTGAGAAACAAACTTGTAAGGAGATCTCAGCTATCTATAAGAATAATAGGGTAGATATGGTTGGGGATTTTAACTTTCCAAACATTGACTGGAATTGCCATAGTGTTAAAGGTTTAGATGGAGAGGAATTTATTAAGTGTGTACAAGACAATTTTCTGATTCAGTATGTGGATGTACCTATTAGAGAAGGTGCAAAACATAACCTACTCTTGGGAAATAAGCAGGACAGGGCACTTTGGGGCCAGCAACCATAATTCTATTAGATTTAAAATAATGATGGAAAAGGATAGATCAGCCCCATCCATGCTGACCAGATATCCCAACCCAATTTAGTCCCACCTAGCAGCACCCTGCCCATATCCCTCCAAACCCTTCCTATTCATATACCCATCCAGATGCCTTTTAAATATTGCAATTGTAGTAGCCACCACCACATCCTCTGGCAGCTCGTTCCATACACGTACTACCCTGTGTGTGAAAAAGTTGCCCTGTGGTCTCTTTTATATCTTTCTCCTCTCACCCTAAACCTATGCCCTCTAGTTCTGGACTCCCTGATTCCAAGGAAAAGACTTTGCCTATTTACCCTATGCCCATCATAAATTTTGTAAACCTCTATAACGTCACCCCTCAGCCTCTGACACTCCAGGGAAAAGAGCCCCAGTATGTTCAGCCTCTCCCTGTAGCTCAAATCCTCAAACCTTGGCAACATCCTTGTAATTTTTTTCTGAACCCTTTCAAGTTTCACATCTTTCCGAAAGGAAGGAGACCAGAATTGCACGCAACATTCCAACAGTGGCTTAACCAATGTCCTGTACAGTCCCAACATGACCTCCCAACTCCTGTATTCAATACTCTGACCAATAAAGGAAAGCACACCAAACGCCTTCTTCACTATCCTATCTACCTGCGACTCTACTTTCAAGGAGCTATGACTCTGCACTCCAAGGTCTCTTTGTTCAGCAACACTCCCTTGGACTTTACCATTAAGTGTATAAGTCCTGCTAAGATTTGCTTTCCCAAAATGCAGCACCTCTCATTTATCTGAATTAAACTCCATCTGCCACTTCTCAGTCCATTGGCCCATCTGGTCAAGGTCCTGTTGTAATCGGAGGTAACCCTCTTCGCTGTCCAGTACACCTCCAATTTTGGTGTCATCTGCAAACTTACTAAGTGTACCTCTTATGCTCACATCTAAATAGTTTGTGTAAATGACAAAAAAGTAGAGGTCCCAGCAACAATCCTTGTGGCACTCCAGATTGGAGGCCTGTGACCAGTGAAAATCTACCCTCCACCACCACCCTCTGTCTGCTGCCTTTGAGTCAGTTCTGTATCCAAATGGCTAGTTCTCCCTGTATTCCATGAGATCTAACCTTGCTAATCAGTCTCCCATGGGGAACCTTGTCGAATGCCTTACTGAAGTCCATATAGATCACATCTAGCATTCTGTCCTCATCAATCCTCTTTGTTACTTCCTCAAAAAACTCAATCAAGTTTGTGAGACATGATTTCCCACGCACAAAGCCATGTTGACTATCCCAAATCAGTCCTTGCCTTTCCAAATACATGTGCATCCTGTCCCTCAGGATTCCCTTAAATAATTTGCCCACCACTGAGGTCAGGCTCGCTAGTCTATAGTTTCTTGGCTTGTCCTTGTCACCCTTCTTAAACACAGTGGCACCACTTTAGCCAACCTCCAGTCTTCCGGCACCTCACCTGTGACTATTGATGATACAAACATCTCAGCAAGAGGCCCAGCAATCACTTCTCTAGCTTCCCACAGAGTTCTCGGGTACACCTGATCAGGTTCTGGGGACTTATCCACCTTTACCCGTTTCGAGACATCCAGCACTTTTACAAGATGTCACCATCTATTCCCTACAGTTTATATCCTCCATATCGTTTTCCACAGTAAATACTGATGCAAAATACTCATTTAGTATCGCCCCCATTTTCTGCAGCTCCACACAAAGGCCGCCTTGCTGATCTTTGAGGGGCCCTATTCTCTCCCTAGTTACCCTTTTGTCCTTAACGTATTTGTAAACACTCTTTGGATTCTCCTTAATTCTATTTGCCAAAGCTCTCTCATGTCGCTTTTTTGCCCTCCTGATTTCTCTCAAGTATACTCCTACTTCCTTTATACTCTTCTAAGGATTCACTCGATCTGTCCTGTCTATACCTTACATATGCTTCTTTTTCTTAACCAAACCCTCAATCATCCAGCATTCTCTATACCTACCAGCCTTTCCTTTCACCCTGACAGGAATATACTTTCTCTGGACTCTCGTTATCTCATTTCTGAAGGCTTCCCATTTTCCAGCCGTCCCTTTACCTGCGAACATCTGCTACCAATCAGCTTTCAAAAGTTCTTGCCGAAAACCATCAAAATTGGCCTTTCTCCAATTTAGAACTTCAGCTTTTACATGGGTTGGACCGAAGGGTTGGTTTCCATGCTGTACATCTCTATGACTCAGTGATTAGGAGTCAGTATAAAATGGTGAAGTCAAAGATGCTGGAAACAAGCTTGTGCATGAAGCAAGTAGAGGACTATTTTGTAGGTTTCTATTACAGAAGCTGAGTTTATAAACGAAATAAGGCTGTTTCAATTTTAATGACCTTTAGAAATATTCCAAAGAAACAGTGAATCATACAAGAAATACTAATTGTTCCTTGGAATTTATATCAGTGACTTAATACAGATCCCATTATCATTACTGAACTGTTAACACTGGATTGTAGAGAAACCACAGAGTGGAACGTGAAGTTTGACAGTTTCTAGAATATGCCTGCATTTTATTTAAAATTGAATCCCTCCAAAAAGCACATGCCTCGTGCATTACGCATATCGATGCAAAATTTAACTTGATGTGGTTTCAAGCAAAGGCAGAAATTAAGCTTCCACTTAAAAAAAAAGTATTTTCAAGCTTGCAGTGCTGGCAGGATTGACCCTGCCAACATCACATGGAATAACTTCAAAGGCAAACACTGCAGTGCAACTGGGGTGTTACAGCACAGTGACATTTGAAGAAGGGAAAAATATGTAATTCAAATAATTAAAAAGAAAATTATTCAGGACAGGAAAAGATAATGATAAATAACCAAGTTGGACACTTTTTTGTCATCATTGAGGAATTACCAATCTTAATGCTGTGAAGAAGCAATATGTAAAAGCAAGATTGAAGCTGAATTCCCATGTTAATGTTTCTATTGATGTTAATTCTGATTTTTCATATCACGAACTCCAAAATGCTGCCAGGTCTCTGGGCCAACAAGGTCAGCCTCAGTCCCTATTTTGAGAATGTGCATCGTAATTTGTCAAAAAGCAAATAAAATATGCAGCATTCTTCCAGTCCACTGGGAAATACACAAAAGAGACAACAAAATAAAAATGACACCAAATGCACCCTAACAAACAAAGATCTAATTCATTAAGTTAGCAGCTCACAACACCAATATTCATTATAACCACTGATGGATCAAATTGCATCAGGTAGATTGGGCTAGGAATGTTAAGGCAGTGTTTCATGGACAATTCGAACACCTTTTAATATTTCAGCACGAGATTTCAGATTCCAGTTGCCCAGAAATTTTAGGATCTGATCAACTCAAGATAGCCCCCAGTTTGCCAACAAGAACCAAAATCATAACTGGAAGCTGCTGATTTCGGTTTAGTCAATAGACAAACAAAATAAAGTGAATAGTTTTCTTTTGCTTTTTTTTCAAATGCCATTTTAGAAACAAAAGGTTTGTATGCATATCTAATGGTCATGTCAAAGTGTCATCTTTTCTAGCTAGGTCACAATTGAGCGCACTCAATTATTTTCTGTAAGGAATTGACTCTGTCTGCCAAATCTCAAGATTCCTACAGTCTTTCTCTATTTAAGTAATATTCACCTCCTCTATTCTTCCTGCCAAAGTACATAAACTCACATTTTCCCACATTATATTCCATTTGTCAAGCTTTTGCTCACTCACTTAACCTTTGTCCCTCTGCAGACTCTGTCCTCCATACAACTTGTATTCCTATCTATTTTTGTTTAATTTACAAACTTGGCGATAATGAACTCAATTTCCTCATCCAAGCCATTAATATATATTAGAAATAATTGTGGCCCTAGTACTGATCCCTGAGGCACTCCACTTGTCACAGCAAATGCCATCCACACATCCCAATTTTGTCTATTAGTTAGCCTGCCAGTACATCCACAATCCATTGGGTGTATCTTAAAGTAAGGGAACCCTTAGGAAGTAGCGACCATAATATGGTAGAGTTCAGTCTGGAGTTTGAAAGGGAGAAGGCGAAATCTGATGTAATGGTGTTACAGTTGAATAAAGGTAATTATGAGGGCATGAGAGAGGAACTGACTAAAATAGACTGGAAGCAGAGGCTAACCGGGAAGACACTAGAGCAAAAATGGCAGGAGTTTGTAGGTATAATTGAGGACACTGTACAGAGGTTCATTCCCAAGAAAAGAAAGATTAACCGGGGAGGGATTAGACAACCTTGGCTGACAAAGGAAGTCAGGAAATGTATTAAAGAAAAAGAGAGATCCTATAAAGTGGCTAAGAACAGTGGGAAATCAGAAGATTGGGAAGGATACAAAAGCAAACAGAGGATAACAAAGAGTGTAATAAGAAATGAGAGGATCAAATATGAAGGTAGGCTAGCCAGTAATATTAGAAATAATAGTAAAAGTTTCTTTCAGTACATAAGAAACAAACGACAGGCAAAAGTAGACATTGGGCCACTTCAAACTGATGCAGGGAGCCTAGTGATGGGAGATAAGGAAATAGCAGGAGAACTTAACAAGTACTTTGCGTCAGTTTTCACAGTGGAAGACAGGAGTAATATCCCAAAAATTAAAGGGTGTCACGGGGCTGAGTTGAGTATGGTTGCCATTACGAAAGAGATAGTGCTAGAAAAGTTAAAAAGTCTTAAAATTGATAAATCTCCTGGCCCCGATGGGATACACCCTAGAGTTCTGAGAGAGGTTGCTGAGGAAATAGCAGAGGCATTGGTTGAGATCTTTCAAGAGTCACTGGAGTCAGGAAAGGTCCCGGACGATTGGAAGATGGCTGTAGTAACCCCCTTGTTCAAGAAAGGATCAAGGCAAAAGATGGAAAATTATAGGCCAATCAGCTTAACCTCGGTTGTTGGTAAAATTCTAGAATCCATCATTAAGGATGAGGTTTCTAAATTCTTGGAAGAGCAGAGTCTGATTAGAACAAGTCAACATGGATTTAGTAAAGGGAGGTCATGCCTGACAAACCTGTTGGAATTTTTTGAAGAGGTAACAAGTAGGTTAGACCAGGGGAACCCAGTGGATGTGGTCTATCTGGACTTTCAAAAGGCCTTTGATAAGGTGCCACACGGGAGACTGCTGAGCAAGGTGAGGGCCCATGGTGTTCGAGGTGAGCTGCTGGGATGGATTGAGGATTGGCTATCTAACAGAAGGCAGAGAGTTGGGATAAAAGGTTCTTTTTCAGAATGGCAGCCGGTGACGAGCGGTGTCCCGCAGGGTTCGGTGCTGGGGCCACAGCTGTTCGCATTATATATTAATGATTTGGATGAGGGAACCGGGGGCATTCTAGCGAAGTTTGCCGATGATACAAAGTTAGGTAGACAGGCAGGTAGTACTGAGGAAGTGGGGAGGCTACAGAAGGATCTAGACAGGTTGGGAGAGTGGTCCAGGAAATGGCTGATGGAATTTAACGTGAGCAAGTGCGAGGTCTTGCACTTTGGCAAAAAGAATATAGGAATGGACTACTTTCTAAATGGTGAGAAACTTAATAAAGCCAAAGCACAAAGGGATCTGGGAGTGCTAGTCGAGGATTCTCTAAAGGTAAACATGCAGGTTGAGTCTGTGATTAAGAAAGCGAATGCAATGTTGTCTCTTATCTCAAGAGGGTTGGAATATAAAAGCAGAGATGTACTACTAAGACTTTATAAAGCTCTGGTTAGGCCCCATTTGGAGTACTGTGTCCAGTTTTGGTCCCCACACCTCAGGAAGGACATACTGGCACTGGAACGTGTCCAGCGGAGATTCACACGGATGATCCCTGGAATGACAGGTCTAGCATATGAGGAACGGCTGAGGATACTGGGATTGTATTCGTTGGAGTTTAGAAGATTAAGGGGAGATCTAATAGAGACGTACAAAATAATACATGGCTTTGAAAAGGTGGATGCTAGAAAATTGTTTCTGTTAGGCGAGGAGACTAGGACCCGTGGACACAGCCTTAGAATTAGAGGGGGTCATTTCAGAACGGAAATGCGGAGACATTTCTTCAGCCAGAGAGTGGTGGGCCTGTGGAATTCATTGCCACGGAGTGCAGTGGAAGCCGGGACGCTAAATGTCTTCAAGGCCGAGATTGATAGGTTCTTGTTGTCTAGAGGAATTAAGGGCTACGGGGAGAACGCTGGCAAGTGGAGCTGAAATGCGCATCAGCCATGATTGAATGGCGGAGTGGACTCGATAGGCCGAATGGCCTTACTTCCACTCCTATGTCTTATGGTCTTATGGTATCTTAACCTTCAAGATACTTCCCATCAGATCCAGTGTACTTAGTTGTCTTTAGTCTCATTACTTTCCCCCAGTACCTTTTCACCATGGTGATAGCTACTATATTTATTTCTTATGAGGGCTCTGTGTGCACAAATTGTTGAACGTGGCAGAACCTATTGAGCACATAGGATCCTGAGCATCAACACAAAGAGAGATTATGGTGAACCCTTATAAAACACTGCTTCAGCATCAACTGAGAAACACTGCATCTAAAATTGGGCACTGCATCTCAGAAAGAACGCCAAGGTTAGTAGGTGTGGGAAAAATTTGAAAGTATGATTCCAGAAAAGGAACTTCAGCTCCAAGAATATGTTGGTGAAGCTGGGCAGTTTCATCTAAGGAAGACAGAGATTTCAGAGGAATTCATAATAACGAGGGATAGGTACAGCATACATAGAGAGAGATAGTTCTCCTTTGCAGGAGCTTTGAGAACCAGGGCAACAATTTATTGTCATTGGAAAAAGCAGCAATGGCAAGACAAGTCAATTTTTTTTTAATACAGCAAATGGAGACACAGAAATGTACACATGGAAACAGACCCTTCAGTCCAACTCATCCGTGCCGATCAGATATCCCAACCCAATCTAGTCCTACCTGCCAGCACTTGGCCCATATCCCTCCAAACCCTTCCCTATTCATATACCTATCCTGATGCCTTTTAAACATTGCAACTGTACTAGCCTCCACCACTTCCTCTGGCAGCCCATTCCACAAGTGATAAAGTTGCCCCTTAAGTCTCATATCTATCCCCTTAAATCTATGCCATCTAGTTCTGGACTCCACCACCCCAGGAAAAAATACCTTTTCCATTTACCCTATGCATGCCCCTCATGATTTTATAAATCTCCTCCAACGCTCCAGGGAAAACAGCCCCAGCCGATTCAACCTCTCCCTGTAGCTCAAATCCTCAAACTCTGGCAGCATGCTTGTAAATCTTTTCTGAACCCTTCCAAATTTCACAACATCCTTCCAATAACAGGGAGACAAGAATTGCACTCAATATGCCAAAATTGAGAGAACCTGGAATGGTTTCACATGTGTAAGATTTTGGAGAGCAGCTTAACTAACATCTAGGCACATTTACAATTGCAGATATTTTTAATCAATCTGTTCATTGATGTTATGGGATACATATGGATCAGAGGGAGGGATACAATTCAATTCCCATTATAGACATAGTTTACAAGAACTAGTCAAACTATTGCTAATCAGTTACAAGACTGATGGCAGGTACCAATATGTTTTATAGAATTTATTAAGCTTGGATTGGCTGCATAGTGTCTTCCCAGTTCCTGCTTGGCTTGTTCAAAAGTGATTAGATTCCCTACAGTGCAGAAACAGGCCCTTCGGCCCAACAAGTTCACATCTGACCCTCTGAAGAGTAACCCCACCCAGACCCATTTCCCGCTGACTATTGTGCCTAACACTGTGGACAATTTAGCATGGCCAATTCACCTAACTACACATCTTTGGACTAAGAGGGGAAACTGGAGCACCCGGAGGAAACCTACGCAGACACAGGGAGAATGTGTAAACTCCACACAATCACCTGAGGGTGGAATCGAACCCAGGATGCTGGTGCTGTGAGGAATTGAACCAGTGCTGCCCAATGGTCATCTTACTTTTATGACTTCCTGATTGATTATCATGTCAAAAAAAAATCAATGTGTAAAATCATCTCTTATGATAGCTTTCCCCTCTTAGCTTACCAAATCCGTAGACTTTTACCAAAAACAAATCACCAATGATGTGATTTGGGTTTACTGAGTATATGTAGAGTCACCCCCACCCCCCAATGATTTAATATCATCTGTATGTCCCAACCAGAAAACAGCAAGATTAAAAACAAATGTATTCCATTCACCCATAGGTCTATTTATATACAAGTTCCAAAGCTAAAAATATTTAAATCACGTAGCTATAGCCAGAGTAAAAACTTTTACCTCAAAACCTTTTCACTTTTGTTCAGAAAGGAGTACAGTCAATCTGAAGGTAACTCACCTGAGTGAGACCATGGCCCAATGAATTTGATTTGAAGTGGAAACTTGGTGTAAAGGGAGTAAAAGCTGTTTGACTTTTTGCAGTAAACCTTAAAGTTTATAGGGTGAAAGATGAGGAGAGGACAAAAAGGTGCAGATCAAGAGACCTACCTGCAGTGAGACCAGTAATGGAGTGAAGTCATGACCACAATGTGGTGAGTCCAGGGAAGATAGCTGATTGGTAAGATTTCTAGTTGTTACAGTCTGGTGTGAAAGTTCGAAACTTTTTTTCTTCAAAATTACTTAAGATTTATACTCATGCTTTAAAAAGAATGTAAAGCACAAACATTACAGTAATTCATTAAATTAAAAATAACAATGACAGAACAACTGGTGTGTTGTTGCGACACTGTGCCACGTCAGGAAACAGGAAACAGGAAACAGGTTAGTTACCTGAACACTTTGCTCCACCTGGAAGTCACATTACTCAGACCACATAATTCAGATTTAGGGAGAGTGTAACTGCAGGAGTGGCAGGTACAAGGACCTGACCTGAAGCCTATGATGCTTGCCTGGTTCCTGGGTTAAGGGCAAACTTGGGAGAAGGAGGGGAGGGATTCAATTGTTGTCTCTACATTTGTACTAAGTAGTAACAGGGCCAGTTAAGGAACAGGAGGACAACAAATCTCAGTTTTGATAACAAAATATCTAATGTGAATAATTGCTTTGCTTCAGTATTTATGTGGAAGATATTAGGAGATGATATTGTACAATAAAGATTAGAAATTATCTAATTACTGTTGAGAATAACATTGAACAAATGAATCAAACTGGACAAGATCCTGCCCCAGATGGACTGTAACCTTATATTTTGGACGAATCTAGAGATATCAGCAAAACTATTACAAAAAATTAATACTTTACCAAGATGTAGTACCAGAGCACAAGACAGTCATTAGACCTACAACTTATACAAACACACTTACGAGATAGGGAGATATGCTCAATAGTTTTTTCTCACCTCCTTTGGAAAGGATATCATTATTATCCTGAACAACTACAATAATGGGCTAAATTTTGCACTTAGCAGTAGATACTGCAGTTTAGGAGAATGAAAGGCAATATCATGGACAAAAATTGGAATTTTGTGTTTGATGGTCTAGATAGCACCAGGTACTGATCTATGCTCTAAGCTCATCACTTCTATTCTTGATACTCCTTGCATTAAAGCAAACACACTTTAACCGATCCCTTTGTTCTTTCCCAGGAAATTCCTTCCCATTGGCTGAGCTACCTCTTACTAATGCCTCATCTCCATCAACTCTCACCACCGGTATATAGCACAGGTTCCCTCCCACCACCCCCCCCCCCTCGCCCCGCCGCCGCCACGCCATACTAGTTTAAACCCTCCTGAACAACTCGAGCAAACCTTCCACCCAGGACATTGGTGCCTTTCCTGTTCAGGTGCAACCCGTCCTTCATGTACAGGTTCCACCTTCCCCAGAAGGCATCCCAATTATCTACATACCTAAAGCGATGCTGAGAAGCTACTCCCTTCAGCTAGACAGTCCTGAACTAAAGAATCATAGTCTCAGGGGTCATTTAAAGACTGAGAATTAGAAATGTTCTCAGCAATGTTGTGAATCTTTGCAATGCTCACCTCCAGAGGGCTGTTAACAAGCATATCAAAGACTGAGTGATAGATCTATTGCATCCAGATGATTGAAAAACATTAAAGTGATGGGGAAAAGTGAAGATGATAGTAAAGTTTAGCTACAATCTTAATGAATGAGGCAGCATGCTTGAAAGGCCATGTGACCTACACCTGCTCCTTTACCTATTTAAACAGGTTACTTTGGAGAGCATATTTGTCTAGTGCTCTGTACAAATTTGTTAACAATATGGCACATAGTGTTCTGCAATTTTACCCATTAAACTTCTTTGCATCCTTTAGATATAGAAAGCATGCCAATGGTAGAAATATGCTCAGAGGAATAAATGTCTCAAAAATAATTACTATACTGTTCAATCTTAGATACAAGTCCAAGAACAATTGAGCAAATATGCTGTACATCCCTATGACTCTAAAT
This sequence comes from Chiloscyllium punctatum, assembly GCF_047496795.1. Classification (NCBI taxonomy): domain Eukaryota; kingdom Metazoa; phylum Chordata; class Chondrichthyes; order Orectolobiformes; family Hemiscylliidae; genus Chiloscyllium; species Chiloscyllium punctatum. Next base: position 21,528,407 of record NC_092777.1, read on the forward strand.
AAGAAAATTTTAAATAATCCACAGTTACTACATGCCAATTTTCTTCTAAAAATAACTATACTAACCAAGTTAGGCCCAAGTTGTATACAGAGGATGGTTGTTTATGGAGTTAAGAGACAACAGACATTCACATTGTCCTGAAATGGATTGTGCTGTGCTTAGAGAATGTTAATAGGACAGATCTCTATGCTGACATAACCTGGGTTTTAAATTAATTTTGTACAATAGGGTACAGTGACAATGCAGCAGTAAGGAAAAGCAGTAAATTCTGGAAATATTCACCAAAAGATCTAGCAGTATCTGTGAAGTCAGAAACAGTTAATGCTTCAAATTGGGAACCATCAGTCTGGCAGCTGTCTGTTAACTCTTTCATTCAATTTATTTTGGGTTCGGGAGAATAGTTGGGAGTGGGGTTGGGGGCGTGTGTGTGATGGATGAGCAGGCTCACTTGTAGCCTATTCAAACTGCAGCGTGAACAGGCCATCTGTGGTCAACAAATCCTGGAGGGGATTGCCAACTCTGCCAGAAGGTCTTTGTCTTGACATTAAGGAACAATCATGCATTTGCATGTCTCTAGCACCATCTTAATTTTTAACATTTTGCAATTATCTCAATTAATTGGTTAACCCTCCACTTGCTATTCAGCTGTTGATACCTAACACAAAGTTTGACACTTTTGATCAAAGACCTGTTATTCAGCCTATCAACATTCCACACTCACTATTTGTACCATCTTTTGACACTCTTAATTACTTGAAATTATCTTGCAATGATCTCTCCGCCTATAAATTCTGTGCCTGTGCACTTCCCTCCACTTCAACTGAAGGAGCAATGCTTGGAAAGATTGTGATTTCAAATAAACCCGTTGAACTATAACCTGGTGTCACGTGACTTTATATGTAAAGAGAAACATGCTGGAAATACTCAAAAGGCCAGCTAACATCTAATAAAATAAGACCTCATTTGTGACCTGAAAGCAGCTACTCAAAAGATCTCTCAATCTACATTTGTTCTCTCTAATGTACAGGAGATTACAATTTAAGCAGCAAAGTATTTCAGTGATTCATTTAGAAGTGTTTGGGTCATGTCAGCTGGGAATAGAGGAAATGAATTGGAAGATGTTACATCTCTTGTGCTGGATGCATATCACATATAAGGCAGTCCATGCAGTCACACCAAGTACAAAGTATTTCCTTATCACAATGGCCAAGTGCAATGGTTTACAGTTCTTTGTTCAAAGGAATCAGTATACAGTGAGCTAAATAGCTGTTGTTTGAAAAGGCAATCATGACGTGCTGGCAGAGAAATATTTAATCCAATTGTGAATTATTTTATTATTGACATATCAATTTTAAAATTGAAGGTTTTTGCAGATGCATCAGCTACAAGCTACTGATGACTGACTGAAGACAAAACACATAAGTCTGGTACTTTAAAAGAGAACATATCAAGTTATGCATTTTTCCAGTATTTCAATTTGGAGTTTATTTTTGCAATTGTGTGTTTCAGATCTTACAAAACAAGAACAAGGTCACAGTCACGTTCTAGTTTTATTACAACTGACCTGCAGGCAAGAGTATAGAACTATTACATGAACACTTAAGATTCCATTTATAATGTTTTAAATATAGGAAGAAGTCAAACCAGTATACAGGATAAGAAATATCCATGAGCTCTGTAAAATAATGCAATGGTGATGATACTCAGCGAGCTCCATTTTCACAGACAAGTAAGGCATTATCCCTGCACAACAGCTTTGATAATTTTTATACATTTTCTATGGTACAGGAAAGAAAAATTAACCGAAGTTCACAATGTACAGTTCTTATTCTATTTTCACAGTTTGTGACCATTATACACCTTTTTTTTTTAAAGATACACTGTAATATATTCCTCACCCTTAATAGATTATAATCTAAGATTAATATAGGAATAAACTGCCAATTTTTACAGGCATTCCACTCAAAAAGTTTGAAGTAAAGTCCCTTGACATTCACATCAAGTTCACTTCTTCACCAGTAGAATTGAACACATTAATGAACTGCCAAGCAAGGCTGGTGGTGGGTCATAAGGAATTTTTGGTGGGGTTGGCAGATGGGCTTGTGTGTTTAGTCATGAAAGCAGACAAGAGGAACAAAAATTCTGCATAATTTTATAACTTTAGTGACTTACTGATCTACAGTGGACATACTTACTGGATATACTTGTCTGTTACAAAAACGTACAAGAAACTATCACACCCCTCAAAAAAAAAACCCAGCACACTCTCTAGACACTGTATGAAAAATAGAATCTCTCAAAGAATCCTCTTTGTGTAGCACAAGTCCTGGATCACGTGTAGCTAAAATTAAAACCATCCTGTAGCTACCTCAAGCAACAGAATTCTTCCAGATATTTAGCACCTCTGCAGCAGGGAAGTCACAGTGGTGTCGCATTAATCAGAAGACTCTGCACCTAGCATCTGGACTTGGCAATTTGTTCCTCTTACCGTTAAACAATTTTCCTCAGTAGACAAGTACAACCAATAATTAAATCAAACTAGTAGGCAATTGGTGTTATCACACCACTGTTAAACCTGGAGAACTTCAAGGTTTACAGCAGTCACAGGTATACATTAATTTTTGCATAAATAATTTCTGATTAAAAAATAGCACATTGAACCACAATATGAGCTGTCGGTGGGAAACATTTAAGAACATCACTGCCAGGTGCTTACTGCATAATCCATATATAGCCTGCTTTTGTGTAAGATCCTAAGACATCAATGTGCACATTTACAGACTGATCAACAAACAGGAAAACATTCGTTGCTTCAACACAAGCTTATTTTTTCCAGCATGCTTTACTCTTTGAGCATTCTGCCCAAAGTTACACCATAGTTCAGTCTTCTTTTCTGTAGATTTCAATAGACAATATTAAAACACTTTCTTCAGGTGCCTAGGCTAATTTTCCCAATAGTTACAAAGATATTGTACAGTGAATGACATTCAAGTCATATAAAAGTTCTGTTTCAGGGGAATTACCTTTTTGCAGCAAATCTTTCCTGTATTAATTTTGCTTTCTTTGCAATTCTCAGTCCACACACTTTTTTTGGTGAATGACATAGTGTTCAGTTATGCCTTTATTTAAAAATCATTTCAACTTTATTAACAGTAAAATACAGATTTTCTTTTCCTCCATGATAGACACTAACTATAAAGCTACAGAATTAAAATCAGCAAATCTATTGCACTTTGTGAAGCAAAATTCCTCAAGGTGCTTGAGACTGCACTGGAGTAACTTTTCCTGTTCGTGTACAAATTCCCTTTTGTTGAAGACAAAGCAGATATTTAGGAGTCTTGAGGGATCTGCTAAAAATATTCTATGCAATGGCGGGAACAGCTAGTCCGAGCCTTAGTCTTCCCAGTATTGTGTCGAAATGTCTTCAGCTTCAAACTGTTCCCACCAGCAGCTGCATAATATCCCACCAAGATCCAGATTGAAATGAACACACTGGCAGTCTCCATATCTTTCACCCGAAAAGGCAATAACACTCTCTGATCCACATAAACTCTCTTGATGACTTGGGTACAATGAGAAGGATGCTTTTCGAATGGACAATTGTGGGCAGACACGGATAAAATGGAACACCAATTTTTATTGCACAGTCTGTTTGAGCAAGTTAAAAATAGAAACACTGCAATGTGTCATAAAACAAATCTTTACACCTTGATTTCTTTCAGCCAGTTTTAAGGCTGTCTTTCCAGCAGCAGAATCAATCGACGTACATTGGGGAAACAGGGGTCGGGGGCATTTGATCCAAGATTCTGCAAACGTAACTTGCAACGTCCACCCTGCGCTCTTCATACATCAAGATGAAAGGATGTTTCTGAGTAAATGAAAAAATTGCATGTTTCACTTAGGTGCATAACTCTTCTCAAAAACATCCATCACATACAGGAGTCAGTCTTTTAGCAAGAGTCAATTACTAGCTTTATATAACACTAGTCCAATGCTAACACTTCTACTGCAGTTTATGAAGATTCACATTCATCATTTAACAGAAAAATTCATGCATTGACAATGTGGAAAGGGAGCTTGGGCTTTCAGCAGCACCGACCATGAGCTTTTCCTGGGTATGCTCAGTCGGATGAGGAGACTTGCATCAGTATAACTTTAAACAAGGTATAGAAGAACTTAACCGGAGATCAATTAGCTAATCATAGAACAATAAAGCACAGATGACCACTTGGCTCCATGTCAGGTCTTTGAAAGCTAACAATTTAGCCTCTTTGCCATGGCTTTCCCCATTGCCCTGCAAATTAGAGTCACAGAATGTTTTTTACAGCACTGAACAAATCTGCTCAGCTCAGCCTGTCCGTGCTGGTCATCAAGCATCCAACAATTCTAATCCCATTTTCCATCCATAGACTTGTATGCTATGGTATTGTAAGTGGTCATCTAAATACAACCTAAATGTCTGCGAGTTTGCACCTCTACCATCCTTTTAGGCAGAGAGTTCCAGATACCTACCACCCTCTGGGTAGAAAGAAAACTTCAAACCCCCTCTAAACCTCCTGCTCGCTGGTTACTGACCCTCTACAAGTCGCAATAGTTTTTTTATTCAACTCATCCATGGTATGTTGGTATCACTGGCCAGGTCAGCATTTATTGCCCAACTCTAGCTGCCCAGATCATCATTAAGACTCAATTCCCAGATGTTTATTGATTTGAAATTCCACCATCCACACTGGTGGGACTTGAGCCTGCACCCAAAGAACATGTTTTGGGTTTTTGGATTAACATTCTAGTGATAATACCATTAGGCCACTGCCTCCCTTCATTTCTATGATATATGTATCTACCATTTCTATGCCCCATTCCACCCACCAAATATTTATTCAGTGGCCTTGTGAAAATTACTGAATCTAATTACACCACCAATTCAAGCAGTGCATTCAGTTCAAAACGAATTGCATTTTTGCCAGTTCCTTAAAGCTGTGTCCTTTGATTAGCTTCTGCCACTGGAAACAGTCTTTCCTTAATTATTCGATCAAAACTATTCACAGTTCAAACATTCAAATCAAATCTCTTAACCACCTTCACTTGGACGAGAAGTACTCCAGTTTTGCTAGTGTCTCATCCCTGGTACCATTCCAGCAAATGTTCTCTGCACTTCTTCAATGGCCTTGATAATCTTCCTAGATTTGGACTCAATATTCCAGGTGAGGCATAACAATGATTTACAACAATTTTTGTACTAAACATAAAGCTAAGGATTCCACATATAATTTTCAAAATAAAACTGCAACCTTAATGGCCTCTGCCAAATAGGTGTATAAATACAACGCAGATTCCCGAAAGATTCACTATGTGGTTTGTGACACCCTGCTTCCATCCAAAACACATAATTTAACACTTTTACACATGAAATTTAATCTGCTGTATGTCTGCCCATTTCAAAAGTCTCTCTATATTACCTTCCTTACTCTTTACATTTGCATTTATGACCTATAAACCCAGGCCTAATTCAAAAATATAGGTTACAAATAGCAGTGGTCTTGGGACCAATCGTTGTGGTGACACCAGAGTATGCCCTTTCACACCAAAAGACATATTTACCATTACCCAGTTCCAATTCTCAGTTGCCATTTTAATCTTGCTAGCCAGCCAAGTATATGGAACACCTTTGAATATCCTGTGAAAGGCCACATGCACAATATTCACAATACTACCTCCAACTTCCTCCATTCACTGACAAATGACAAGTTCAATCACAACCAGGTTATTTCAAGACACCTCAAAATTTAGGATGTCCTCAAATGTTAGAATGAAGACTATTCAACAAAGCAAGAACATAGAAAAGGTAGAAACTTTTAGCTCAAATCAGCAACTGTTTGGTGTGCATGCCCAAAACAAACAAATGTCAATAGGTCACAATATTGCTACTTAATTTGTTTAATTTATCCATCATCAAACATTTTGCTTTCTCTTTTATCACTGCACTAAGAATTGCAATCAGGGAGCAGGAGTTATTACAGAATCAAGGATTTATCATACAGCAATCAAACAATCAACAGATCTACCGGTATACATGCAAAGGAGAGAGGACCTTTTCCTGTATTTACAACTGATCAGGTTGAGATTTTACTTTAGAACCAGGAAAGAAAATAAGTATACACAAAGTAGTTGGGAGATGATGTTAGACTTTGAGAAGGTAGCTGGCATTGCTGCATTGTCACTACTTGATCAGATGTGTTTGACTGGTTCATGTGCAAATTTTCAGTCCCATGCCAGATACATGTTTTGCTGTTGTGGCTAAAATATCAAGAACAATACTTATTGTTCTCAGTGGTAAAGGTAACTCATATTCTGATTACCCAGTTACTGCAAAAAAAGTGATTTCCAGAAGAAATCTGTCTTTGAAGTGCTTGAACAAATGTACCAGTATGGGATTACCCTTTGTTGCTTTGACTATTTTGGAGAGGTATTTAGCAGCTTTTTATCAACTATATTGAGAGATCCTGGATTCCAAACAAATCTCTACCTCTTCATTAAATGTGTTGGTCACCCGGTGCGAAATTCTTTTTATATGCCCTGGTGTAAAACATTATTTCATCACACACTTGTGAAGCATTTGGTAAAGTTAAACACATTGTTAGTGACTTAATTGGAGAGTTTTCAAAATCATCTCCTTTGGTTAATGTGGTCAAACAGCATGGTACGGCTGCATTATTGGACTGAGTAAAAGAATATGATAGTCATGCACATGGTTTCTGATCTGCAAAAAAATGACTTTTGTTGCATACTATCCTATTTATGTAATAGCACTGCAAACTTTCTTTCATAGAGGACTTACGAATATTGACTTTCTCTTCATATGAATTGAGAATAGGACTAAGTTTAGCAGACAATTGCATATGGTTACTTTTTTTTTAAAGCAACCTTAAAGCTACAAGATTACAAGGCAAAACAAAAATTCTGTACTACAAACTGCAATTTTACAATGTGGGTGGTCTCTATTTTATATAAATGCTAACTGAGCTATTCACATATCACCATGATGGCTAATCATTCACTATTTTGAGAATAAGGCATGTATTGAAATTATAAGATGCAATATGTATTTGATATAAGCCATTGGCTCCCACACTAAACAGAATGGAAATTTAGGAATTGAGCAGAAGTTGCTATATAAAACAATTTAAACTCACCAGAAGCTCTTTATACTTTGGCCTTTTGGACTCATCCTTTGTAAGGCTAGAAGAGAAACAAAATATTACATACAGTAATACAGACACAAACTGTATAGTATATTCCATTGATGTCAAATCAAAATTTGGTTACCCAGCATGTATTATTGACCATTTATGGAGATCACTACATCCTCTCCCAATTACATCCATCCGCACTTCCAAATTCCTTCTGAAGATTCCAACTTTGAAATATACAGATGTCAAAGATCTTATATTGCAGTTTGTCTGATGACCCTTCAAGACTGACCTTGAGATATTACTGGCATATTATTTCACATGCAAGTTACGGGGTAAAGGCAAAAGAATGGCACCAAATCATAATGCTCATTTAGAGAGCAAAATTGATACGTCAAATAAAGAAAGAGGAAGGAGCTCAAACAGAGTTAGGAGGACTAAAAGAGGCTATGGAATGTCCTTGGCCAGCAGGGGGTAAGAAGAATCCCAAGGCATTTTATACATTTGCTAGGAGCAAGAGGATGCTGGGAAAAGAGTAAGTACACTCAAGGGTTAAGGGAAAGGTGTATGAATACTCTCAGGCATGTTAACATAATGGGGGAGGAAGCGGCGTGTGTCTTGAAATACATTTAAGGTAGACAAGTTGTAGGGCTGGTTTGGATCTATCCCAAGATACTGAGAGGGGCAAGAAAGGAAATAGCTGGGGCCTTAACAGATATCTTTGCCTCCTCTTTGGCCTCTGAATGACTAATGTTATTCCTTTAAAACGGGAAACAGAGATAATCCGGGTAATTACAAGCCGGTGAGCCTGATGCCAGCAGTAGGGAAGTCTTTAGAGAAGATACTGCGAGACAGTATTTAATCACAATTGGAAGCAAATGCACTTCATGACAGGCAGCACGTGTTTGTGCAGGGAAGGCCATGTCTCACCAACTTCATTGAGGTTTATGAAGAGGTGACAAGAATGACTGAAAGGCAGTGGATATTGTCAACATACAGTCATAGTGACGTACAACACTGAAACAGACCCTTTGGTCCAACTCGTCCATGCTGACCAGTATCCTAAGTTAATCTAGTCCCAGTTGCCAGCATTTGGCCAATATCTCTCTAAACACTTCCTATTTATACACTCATCCAGGCACCTTTTAAATATTGTAATTGTGTCAACCTCCACCACTTCCTGGCATTCATTCCATACACGCACCACCCTCTGCATGAAATAAGTTGCCCCTTTTAAATCTTTCCCCCTCACCTTAAACATATGCCCTCTAGTTTTGGACTCCCCTATCCCTGAGGAAAAGGCCTGGACTAGTCACCATATTCAAAAGGGATTAAATAACATATTTTATGGCAGGGTGGTACAGAAGTTACAGTCTCATAGGATCTGGGGTGAGCTGGCTAGATGGGTACAAAACTAACTTGCTCATAGAAGACAGTAGTCTTCTATAGAGGGGTGCTTTTCAGATTGGAGATCCGTAACTAGGGTATTACATCAGGATCAGTGCTGTTACCCCTGTTGTTTATAATATAAATAAAAACAAATGATCTGGTCTGGAAAAGTCAATGACAAGAGGGCATGGACAGGATCAAGGTGAGAAGGGGTGGTTGGGGAGGAAAGGGTGGTTGGGGAGGAAGGGTTGGTAAAATGTTTCATGCAGAAGGTGGTGGGTGCCTGGAATGCACTGCCAGTGAAGGTGGTGGAAATATTAGCAACATTTAAGGTGTATCTTGACATACACATGAACAAGTGGTGAACAGAGGGGTCAAAACCATAAATGGGTAATAAGTAGTAATTCTAAATAAGGATCGGTTGGCTGAATGGCCTTTTTCTGTGCTGTATTGTATTGCATTGCATTGCATTAATGGCGCCGTAACAACTCTGATTCTGCGAGAAAATCTTTGGCAGCACCTTGAAAATTTGTGACCAATCAACTAGAAGGATAAGAATGGCCAGTGTATGGGAGGTTTATCATTGTAAGACACCCACCAACTGACTTTGTTTTAGTTCCTTCCTTCATTGTCAGAACCTTAGAACTTCCTGCCTGACAGCATTGTGGGAGCACTTCCATCATGTCACAATGCGGTTCAAGTAGCCTAACCATCACAAACCCAGCTTTCCATCCATTGACTCCATATATACTTCCCATCTTGCCTTGGGAAATCAACTAACACAAGGACCCTCCCGACCCCAGTTATATCCTCTTCCATGCTATGTCACTGTCTACGGACTGTTGCACCTGCCTTCCATCTGGAAGGATGGCCTATTTAGCCAGCCCTGGAGCATTCACAGTTTGAAGCTGTTTTCACTCCCTCACTCACCATTAACAGCTCATCAGCTGCACTGCTCAATGGCTGGTATTACTTTCATGAGCATTGCTTTCACTCCTAGCCTATCCTTGTAGCCTAAGCCACTGCTCCAGATCTTCACCCACATTCCTGGATTCTCAGCCAGACTCCTCTGACATGTGGAACTATAGCCTCTGTAATACCTTATGCACCCATACAACTGGTGTAATGTGATTATGAACAGACTGTTGTGACATCGACTATACATGCACAAATTCATGCTTAAGGACTTCTATTGCTGAACAGTCATGTGTGCATGCACAGGCTACAATTTTGATGCCAATTTTTGAGTTTGTGCCAATTATTCCATCCTATTATTGGTAAATGAATCCCAAACCTCAAACCTTGACAGACCACCAGGTGGCAGCAAAATCTAATACAGGTTCATTCTTCAGAGTTCAGGGCTGGTTTAAGAGCAATAAACAGCAAAACTGGAACATAAAAATATCAGCGGCTGCATTGAACACATGCAAACTGCTTGCAAAAAGAAATCTTAAGATCTTCACTTAAATATACGGAATCATTTTAATGGCAAAGTTAACATGCACTTTATAGCTGACCTCTATCTTTCCTAGTTCTGAATCTGCAGAACAGATTTTCATTTGCCTAAAAAGTGTTTAATTTTAAGAGCACACAAAACAGGTGCAGAAATGGATCCAATTCTTCCATTAAGATAGATCATTGCTTATTGGAGCCTTATTTCTGGAGCATTATATCTCTCCCCTAGAATTCTTGTAGGTCAAAAATCTCTAAATGAGCTGTATACCTCAGGATTCATGCAACAATCTTGCACGTGTCTTTTTAAATAAACATTTTGAAAATACATAGTGAATTGAAATTCCTAAGTATCGTGTAAGTAAAAAATTTAAATTAAACAGCATCACAGAAAGCTCTCATCATGTTCGACCAGAAAGCAAAAGTTGCCAAAAACATTATTTTCAGTAATTCATGATATTCATAAAATTGAAGTTATGCCAGAGGCTAAGATGGCAGTTTTCTTACCTCACGGTTGCAATAAACAAATCAAAATGGTTAATGCTCCTACATAGTGCAACAGAGAGATATTGTTAAATGAAATGCTTAGATATGGATACTGGTAATTTGAAAATGAAGTGGAAATAAGTTGGGTCCAGAGGACTGACAGGGTAAGGAAAGCAGAGGGTGGGATTAGTAAAGTGCAGTTTTTATGTTTTACTTGTACAGGCTCGGATCGGAGTATAACCTTAATGTCTTAACCTCAACTTCATTCCATTTGAGTATTTACTTCAATTTAAACAGGTGGGTTAAATGGCTAGCCCAGTACAGAATGAAATTACTATTTAAATGCACATACAAAAATCTGAAAAAAAGATATTCCACATCCTGATAACTTCATAGCAGAACACCCCAGAATGGCAAAAGCTCCTTTCTTGGTTTCAAAACTTTTAGTTCTTTCAGAAGTCAAAGGCAATACTATTATCCATAAGGTGTGAATAATGAAGCAGAGATATGATGGGAAACTGGTGACGGCCATGTACAAGTATTGGTTGCCTGAACCGTGGAGCTGCTGGATGGATGGTACTGAAAAGACATGGCTACACAACATCTGCAATAACCACACACCAACCTTGGTAGCCTGTCTGATAAATATACAAGTATAAAGAGTGACAGGAAAGTGCAGAAAGTACTCAAATAAGGTGGTACTTGGTGAATGAAACATCTTATTTGCAATTAACTAATCTGCTTCATTCTTACCACAAGTTAACAAAGTTGATGAAGCTGGGAGAAAATGCTCTCTCCTCAGAGTTGCAAAGCTGTGGGGGATCTCCTTTTACTACCTGGGTTAGTTGATCAAATACACTGTTCCATTTTGGATAAGGGAATCGTCCAGTGGCTAGTTCATACTAGAAAACAGTAAAAAATTGAAGTTACTACAGACTTCATTTTCAGCACACTGATTTAACTTAACATCTTACAGTGCTAACAGGCATATTACTTACTAATGTGATTCCCAAACTCCAAACATCTGATCGGACATCGTAGCCTTGTCTTGAAGCACTTGGATCTATTCTTTCAGGCTTTTTTGAAGGGGGGGGGGGGAAAGAGAGGAAGAGAGAGACAGGGAGAGACAGCAGAATTGGAGGAGAGAAAAAGGAGAGGGAAACATTTATTGATGTTAATTGTTCAAATTACTTTCTCCCATTAGAAAATACATCTTGCCCAATTTCTTAAGAAATATAACTGCATTCTTCAGGATAACACACTGGATAATTTAATCTGAATTGCATACAATTGTTGGGGTTGTCTTTTCCTTTGGTTTTGTTTTCTCACTCAGAGGAGAGCACCATGCCTTCAGCTAGGCCATTACGGGAATGACTCAAATCAAAAACTCTGCAGATAAACACAAACCCGAAGCCTGTTGGTACAGAAAATCAAATGGATTGTGCAAAAACATTACCAGAATTTGTGATACGCTTGATTATACTGTATCTCTCATTTCATAACTCAAGAGATATTTGGTTGTACGGCTCATGGAATTACAATGTTGCAAATGTGGTCTAGACAACTTTAAACACCCATTCTTTAAGTGCTACAGTTCTGCAACATCAGAATTGCAGAAGTACCACTGGAGATAGATTGCACAAACTCAGGTACATTTAACCGTATTGTGGTGGACTGTAATACACTTCTATATTTGACACGAAGTGAGTTAATTATAGAACGAAAAAGCATCCTCTCTGAATCCAAACATTATCAGGGCATTCCCTACAGGAAACGTTTGAACTCTATCCTCAGACCAAGCATCCTTCTGACATCTGTAAATGCTTCTAATTTGTACCCATTTTTGCATAGTGGACCTGAGCCAACTAATTTAAAATCCTTTCAGGTAGCAGATGTGCCTTCCCAATAATCTGAAACATAAACATACCTAGAACTTGCAATACCAAATATAGTAAGCTAACTCATGCTCTTAAACAATTAATCAGAACATATACTTTCAGAGCCACATACTAAGCTTTAAGCTGTTTAATTTACACACAAAGGCATTGTAATAATTGCAGTGCTATTTGAAACTTGATCATATTTCCTAAAATGCTTGCATTCTAGTCCTACCCCTAGTTCAGAAACTGGTTGGGCTTCAATTTGTAACATACCAATTAACCACGTACACCAATTTAAACTGTGCTGTTCAGAATACAAATGAGGTCTAAGTATGCATTTTATAAACCAAAGTACTCTACTGCCATAGCTAAATGCTGAATAAAAAACATTGGGCTATGAATGCAGCCTTATTCTCCCCTACCCCGATACTAACAAACATTCTGCGTTCTTCTAACATCTTAATAAATGGGCAATTTTCTTTAATAATTCAGAAGGCAACATTACAATTGTACTTAAAAGGTTCGGATGCCTTTATTTGCAAGGAAAATTTCAATAACACACACTGAGTTGCTATAGTAATCACACATATTAAACCATGATCACTTACTCATCTTTTTCTCTCTGAACAACTGACTCTCAATATGCCAGTTTTGAAAACATGTATTATTTACATTTACCAGTTAAGTACAGTTGAGACTTTGATGTATAAACAACAACGCCCAACACTCAACCACCCCCCAGAACCCCCTTCCACCAAGGCTTTCTCATTTGTTTAAAATAATAAATAGTGCCCCATTATCCTTACATCTGGCCAAAACTCTCCTCAATCTGAACAGACAAGCCACTACTAAACATTGAATTAATTTATTTCAGAATTGTAGCATTGCAGGAAGAGACTTTAATATTGATATCTTTCTTTAAAGCTTACCAAATAACTTTAATGGCTTTCATTAAAAAAAACTAATTTTCTTATGGTTTTCAGGTCACTGTCTTCAAAGTTTCACAAGCTGACATAATCCTTAATTTGGTGGAGTTCCTCTAGATTGCATATGCAATACATGAAAGTTAAAATGAAACGAAGAGTACTGTGAAGGAATATTACTCAATCCATACATTATTTTGAAATAGTTACAGAAAGAATGGCAAGACAATCCAACTTTGCACTACAGTTTTTCAAATTGTTTTCCACTGGTTAAAAAGCCTATGTAATGTTTTCTTTGGTGTTGCCAGTGTGGTGGGATGGAGGGTGGTGATGGAGAGGAGAAGTTAAGCAGACAACAGTAATGTTAACTGAAGCGTTTCTGGGGCTGCAAGGAAACTCTTTGATGGCCTCCCTGCTAATTTGGGCCCTGCTCACTTAAGGACTGCAAGCACAGCTGGTGGCATTCATGAGGGTGAACAAGCAAATCATGGCACATCTATTTATAAACATCCTGGCACAAAGGTCCCTGGTTCAAAAGGTATTCAATGCCCAATTGAAACCTGGTCGATGGAAAGGAGGCAGCTACTAGTCTTGCTGCTGACCCGGTTAGTCCCACATTCCCTTTCGACAGGGCTCCCCACTCCACCATTTATCTCTGGTCAAGGATCCTGCAAACATCCAGGCCGCATGTGGGTGTTTTACTGGCAGCAGCCATATGACCATAGGAGCTACTAATTAACCAGGCTGCCAGCTGCTCTCAGCTGCTATTTGGGGTCCCCAATCAACGGGAAGGTCCTACGGCTAATCAGTCATGTGCCTTAGTTGAAGGTGGTATGATGGGCCTTTCTAAGAGTCAGATGATGCATGTTGTCTTGACACTGACATCATTCTCTAATGGAACTTACAGAACCAAGAGGTGTACACAAAGAGGATCTGCTGGGTTGCTACAGTACATTCTGTAGATAGCACATCAGGTAGCCACCATGCACAGGGAGCATGGATACCGAATTCTGTGGCAAACTGCTATCACTAGACCTCTTTAATGGAGTTGAATGGACATGCACTCAAACAGTCCATCATATTGACTATAATTAACAGCAGTTGAAAAGCGTGGCACTGGAAAAGCACAGCAGGTCAGGCAGCATCCGAGTAGGAGAGTTGACAATTCGGGCATAAGCCCTTCCGCCTGAAATGGTGAAGCTCCTGCTCATCGGATGCTGCCTGACCTGTGCTTTTCCAGGGCCACAATTTTTGACTCTGACTCTCCAGCATCTGCAGTCCTCACTTTTTCCTAGTCCCTGTAATTAACAGAAGCCTGCTTTGCAAATTCACGCTATTGCAATTATTGTTCACGTTTGTCAGTTACCAGCTTAGCCAGAAGTCTCTTTTCCCAAGGCAAGTGTTCAAAACTGCAAGGACTAGGCTTCTCTAAAAGTCATAGATTAGTACAAACTAGAGGAATATACTTGCCTTTACCATTCCAAGAGTTTACAACTACGTGCATTATGCATCATTCAATATCATAAAATGTTCCAAGACTATTCAGTGACGTGCACTCAAACAGCAAATCACATGGGGGGGGGGGTGCAATATTTAAAGAGGGAGCTGGGCCTATCTGCAGTCACAGATAGTATGGAAGAAAAGTTGGGTAAATCAGCTGTTTTGTGCAAGGCAAGTTGAGAGCACAGGTAGTGCTTCCAACTTCAATAGTTTAAAATCTGATTATTTTCAGCTTTCAGTCAAGCTCAGAGAAAAACAATGAGTTTTCAAGGTTATATCACATGGAAACCAGGTACAGCTACCATTTAGATACAAAATTGGCTCCAAGATAGGAGACAGAGGCTGATGGTAGAAGAGTTATTTTTCAGACTGAAGACCTGGAACCACCAGTGTGCCACAAAGATCAATGCTGGTTTCTCTGCTTTTCAAAATTTATATAAAAGGATTTGGATGTGATCATAGGAGATATGATTAATAAGTTTGCAGATGACGCCAAAATTGGTGGAGCAACGAAAGCGAACGAGGTTATCTCAGAGTTCAATGGGAACTCGATCAAATGGACCGATGGGCCAAGGGGTGACAGATGGAGCTTAATTTAGAGAAATAGGAGGTGTTGTATTTTGTTAAGGCAAATCAGGGCAGGACTTATACACTTAAAGGTAGCATCCTGGGGAGAGGTCCTGAACAGAGAGACAGTGGCGTGCAGGTTCATAGTCCCTTGATGGTGGAGTCACAAGTAGACAGGATAGTGAAGCTGGTGTTTGGTATACTTGCTTTTATTGGTCAGAACATTGAGCATATGAATTGGGAGGTCATGTTGTGGCTATACAGGACATTGGTTAAGCCACTTTTAGAATATTGCGTCCAATTCTGGTCTCCCTGCTACAGAAATTATGTTATTAAATTTGAAAGTGTTCAGAAAAGATTAACAAGGATATTACTGGAGTTAGATGGTTTGAGCTATAGGAAGAGACAAGGACTGAGGCTATTTTTACTTCAGTGTTGGAAGGTGAGGGGTGACCTTATATTAGTTTATAAAACCATGATGGACACGGATATGGTGAATAGTCAACATCATTTTTCCCAGGTTGGGGGAGCCCAAAACTAGAGGGCATAGGTTTGAATTGAGAGGGGAGAGGGGAAAGATATAAAAAGGGACCTAAGGGACAACGTTTCCATGAAGAGGGTAGTGCGTATATGCATTGAGCTGCCAGAGGAAGTGGAGGAGGCTGGTACAATTACAGTATTTCAAAGGCATATGGATGGCTACATTAATAGGAAGGGTTTAGAAGGACATGCCAATTGGGACTAGATCAGTTTAGGATATCAGGTCAGCATGGATGTGTTGGACTGAAGGGTCTGTTTCCATGCTGTACAATTCCATGACACCATGGGAAGTATAAATAGCTAAAATTTCAACAATACAAATGAAAGAAAACCACTGCATCATCTAACAGGTATAATGACTAAAAGGAATACATGCTCTTTTACTGAGATTACATCAGCTAGGATCAGCCTTTTAAATAAGCTACTTATGAGGCAAGCACACCATGGTTTGAAAATGACTTCATTTTTGGGTGACCTTCAAATATAAATGACAGCTGTGATTACACTCTCCTTCTGCCCTCCATCCCACCACCAACCCTGCACATTTGCAGTAATTTCAGTTTGTCTGTCTATTTAAGCAATATTTAGTCGAGAAAACACTACTGAAAGTCAGAAACAAGTCTCATTAGAAATGTATAATTAGATCACTTTTAAATAGGCACTTACAATTCAAATGTTTTCATTTTTATTTTTGCTGTTCATTTGCTTTGTTTCAAATGCCAGATGCATTCAAATATACAGACTTTGGGTTTAGCCCTTCACCGTTTTTGTACATCTCTTTATATATCTCTTCCTGTCATGATCGGTTTATCTTTTCCTACATTAATCTCTCTCTCTTTGGCCTTGACTCTACTCTTTACCTGACCACATATTTCAAATTTGATCCTTGCCCCTATTATTCAGTTCAAAATCCTCTCTACTTCCCTGGATATGTAATTATAGGATTATTATAGGACCATAAAATGCAGGAGCAGAATGAGGCCATTTAGCCATCATGCCTGCTTTGCCATTCAATGAGAACTTGGGTCATCTGATAATCCTCAACTCCACTTACATATCTCATCCCCATAATTCTTATTCCCCTACTGATGAAAAAATCTGTATCAGCCCTGAATATACTTAATAACCCAGCCTCAATAGCGTCCTGCAGTAAAGAATTATATAGATTCAGTACTCCCCAGAGCAAAAAAATTGCTCATCTGCCTGAAAAGGTGACCTCTTATTTTCACACTACGCCTTCTGGTCCTAGATCCTCCCATGTGGGGAAACAACCCCTCTGTTCACAATCGTGTCAAACTTTTCCATAATCTACGATGACATGAATAACACAATTAAAATGGGCTCTATGAAACAGCTAAAAAGGATAGAAATTAATCTGCCCTTAAATTTCAAAACAATTTACGGATAATTTCAAATCAATTATGACCTATCCTTGGCTCAACTAAGATCTTAAGCACAATACACAGAATTTTAAAGCTAATCAGAAATTCATTACACTAACAAAATTGGTGATCACTGATGAACTACTAGCCAATGCTTATATCAAGGCATTTCAAAAGTTTTGTCTGAGCATTTAAATACAAAAATTGTGCAGGATCAGTTCGAATCAAGTTTCTTCCTTACTTTTCTGAATCTTTGTACACATGAACACAGATTTTCTGCTCTGCACTCACCAACCTACAATTTCCTATCCATTCACTTGGATAGTTACACAATTGCAAGCTACTACATGCATAAGAAAACAATCTTGGCTAAGCCCTCTAACAACAATCTTAGCAATGCGTAATAGCTTCAAATTTTAAGCAGAACCTCCACTTGAAGTTATTTTATTAATAAAATGCTTCAGGCTTAAAGAGCAACCCACTATCCATTGAAGCAAAGACACATGACCAAGCAGTTCCAAGTTGGCAAAATCGCTAGAACCTTAAATGCGTTTAGAAATGTAGAAAACTAAGCAATGTGATTCCGAGATTTGCATTGATTGTTATGCATAAAATTATCACACTGCAGTAGATAAGATGTCCTGCAGGTGCTCATGTCCCTTTATCACTAATCCAAGTGAGGGAGATCAGATTACAAATGGGTGAAAACAATTTGTGAAAATTCACCTTTTGCAATTACTGGAGACATCCTAATTGAAATGTTAAAAAAAATGAAGAGAGTAGGCCATTCAGCCCTGCACCATCTTTCATGCTGATCATGCCTATCAGTCATCTGTTCCCCCTCCTTTTCCCATATATCCTTTGATCCGTATAGTTCAAGTGTTATACCCAACACTTCCTTGAAATCATACAATGCTTTGGCCTCACCTGTTTCTGGGGTAGTGACATCCACAAGCTCATCGCTCTCTGGATGAAGAAATTTCTTTTCATCTTAGCCCCTAAATGGTTTTTCCCACATCCTTAGACCGTGACCTGTTCTGGACTCCCCTGTCCAGTCATGTTTTAATTTTGTAGATTTCTGTGAGACTTTCATCCTTATTCTTCTGAATGTCAATAACATAATCCAAACGATTCAACCTCCCCTCATGCTTCAGTCTAACCATCCCAGGAATCAGTCTGGCAAACTGTACCTGCATTCCCTCAATAGCAAAAAGCATCCTTTTTCGGATAATGAGACCAAAACCGCACACAATATTCTCTGTGGTCTAAGGCTCTGTGCAATTGAGCACAACATCCTTGCTCGTGTACTCTAATCCTTTTGCTAAGACGACCAACATACCATTTGCCTTCTTTACTACCTGATGCACTCTCCATATTTACTTTCAGTCACTCGTCTGTGGGCACCCAGGTATTGTTGCACCGTCAGATAATAATCCACCCTCCTGTTTTTACTCCCAAAATGGATAACGTCACATTTATCCACATTATACTGCATCTACCATGCATTTACCTACTCACTTAGCTTGCCCAAAATACATTTAAGCCTCTTGCAAAACTGAAATATGCAGTAACTGCAGTGGATTTTTAAAAACATTCAACACAGTGGGAATGCTACATTTGTGTTTTGAATTTTACAGTAAAGGAAAAAGCAATGAGTTTTATAAAACAAACCAAAAAAAAAAGATTTTTATCTGGTACATAAGCAGAAAAACTGTGGATTTGTTGATTTTAAATAGGAAAATATGAAATCGTTCTAAAATACAATATGCCCATTTTCACAATTACAGCACAAAAAAAGCAATCATTTCCACATTTATACTGTAATGCATATTTCTATGCAACTACTATGACAGTTTGTGGTTTCAAAGTATTAACAGGAGCAAATACAATTGTGCTCTGCTGCTAATTTTACGTTTTCCCTTATCACCCCTCCTCCTATATTAACTCAGTTGGCTGGACAGCTGGTTTGTGATGTAGTGTGACACCAGTGAGAGTTAAATTCTCACACCAGCTGAGGTTACCAAGGACAGGCATGGTGATCCTCAGGTTAAACCACTGCCAGTCGTCTTTATGTAATGCGAGAGAGCGAAAAAGAAAAGTCCTATGGCCCACTAAAGATTATGGTGACTTTACCTTCATTATTTAAAGATTCCGGTCTATATTGCGGAGGTCACCACATCATGCAGGTTCAGGTACCAGCCAAAATAAATACTTGCAACCGAGTTGCACAATTTCAAAAAGAATAGTATCCGGGATTAAAGCCAATCTGCCCGAAAGTGTTTGATGAAAGGGAAAAAGTAGTTTTCTTCTTGAAGCAATCCTAAGAATGGTCTCACGGCCAACAAATATTTGAAAACAGTTAAGTGCGTTCATCTTCACTGAAGTGGTTTATATTTTGAATGAGAACAATAAATAGCAGCTAGAGTTCAGCAAACATCAAATAAAATTAGACTCACCTTTGCCAAAGTGAACCCCTTAATAAATGCCCTCATAGGAGTTAACTATGTTCAGGACATTTTGCAGTTCTGGCATGGATTATATGGTAAAGAATTAACTGGACACAATAAAAGGTGATCGTAGCAAGGATTAAAAGTTGACCTCAAAACCTCAAGTATTTTGCTAAAGTATTTTCTTAAATAGAGGTAATCAATGGTTAAACAATATGGGTAAGTAATTAGCAGAAATTAGACCACTCAACATGTAAATAATCAAATATTTAGGATAGTGGCCTGGGAACTATCCCTTTCAAGTTCTCAGTTCAATTACAAACAGGCTTAACTGCACCTTAACTCATCTTACTTGGCTCAAGAGGTTTTTTTGTGAAGAAAAGAGTTTTCCAAGTTCCCATTACTGTCCATGAGAAAATGCTTGCTGACAGCATTGCAATTAGCAAAACTCTTAATTTTAACATTATGCCACCTTTGGATTCTTTAGAATCCTATTGTCAACCATCCAGACCCTCCCGTCCCAAGTGTGTCAAATACTATGGCTAATTTGAATATAAACATTGAAGTAACAAAGGTCATGCAGGTTATTAAACTTTAAAGATGATTACTTGGAGGAGTAAATAAAAGACAATCCTTTTCCTCTAATGATTCTTGACATTAAACGGAAATATATACATTCGTAAAGAGTGCAAGTAGTTTCTGGAACACCAACAGGTGCCGTTAATCAATTATGGAGTAAAAACCAAACTGAACATTTTTTTCTATTCTTGTACGACAATTCTGGCAGCCAGGAATTATCCTTCCAATTGAGATTATCAATTAATTAGTTGTCGAACTTGCTGAGTTCTTCCCAGCTGTTTTTAAATTCTAAGTTTCTAACATTCAGTGTATTTTGTTGTAGTATTGATGAATATCAGGAACACAGCTTTGCACTGAAGAAAGGTATTGCTGCTCCATCTTTGGTCAAGTGGACTAATTGTGTTTGTACCCAGAAACTGCTTTCATTCTTTCCAATATAAAAATCTCAAATTTGTATAGGAATCACTGAAAGACTGCTGTTTCTTTTGAGAGAGATGGCAAGAAAAGAAATTGGGTACCTTGACAGTACCTGCACCAGTGTCAAGGTGATGAACTTAAACGTTCAGAGAGAAAACTAACAGGCAGGTGCAGCAAATAACTATGAAGACAGACAATGTCTTCACCTTTGTCACGAGGGTTTGAGAATAGGTATCTTGGTGCAATTGCATTGACCATTTTTGAGACCAGATCTGAAATACTGTGTGCATTTTTGGTCCCATTTCCGACAGACAGACAGACAAGTTTCATAGACTGTGTGCAGCTGAGGTTCAAGTAAGCTAAATGCTAGAATGGTAGGACTGTCCTACAAAGAGACACTGAGGCAACCCACCCTGTATTTTCTCAAGTTTAGAAGAATGAGGTGATTCTCAGAAACTTAATTTTTTTTCTAAAAAAGGGTTAGGATAGATGCAAAAGATGTTTCTTCTGGCTGGGACATCTAGAGTAAATGGACACCCTCACTGATGAGGGGCAAACCAGTTAGGTTTGAGACTGAGGAAGAATTTCTTCAGTGGGAAGTAAATTTAGAGAATTCGCCATTCCTGAAGGCCGTGGAACCTCGATCAGCAAATAAGATAAAGGTAGAGATCGTTAAGAATTTTAGATACTAATTACTGCAAGGGATATGGGGATAGCATGGGAAATTTATACTGAAGTCAATGATTAGCCATGACCAAGACTGCAGCACGAGGTCTGAATAGCCTAGCCCTGTTCTCAAATTCATATAAACTGCTTTTCCCTCTGACTCAATCATATCTGTGCGGTCCTTCAGGTTGCATCTCAATATTTCATGAATTTCCACATAGTAATGCCAGAAAAACTGTTTACTGCACAGTAATTCATTTCCTGGCCAACATGCAACATCATATGCTGTGAAGCGATCACTTTGTCTGCCTTACCAAAGCATATGACAATTAAATGTTGCATTTTGAAAACTAACAATCCACCTCAGATGTTGCCCTCAATAAATAAACTTGCGATGAAACAGTTCATCTGACTCATACTAATTTCAGCTTGGATTTTCATGACAGTATCACAGTGCAGCTTTCCTCTTTTCTTTAGCAGCTGCTTTTATATTTACAAAGCTTTGAGCCCAATCCCATGAGTCCACCTATGTCTGAATCTATTTCCTTTTGATTGTTAGAAAATAAATGTGCTAGGCTGAGAAAATTCCATTCGAATTGAAAACTATTCTAAATGTTGTCTTTTCTAGAACATCTGGCATGCTTATTTTATTCCAGACATAAAATTTACTTAACATAAGAGGAGTGATAAAATTGCTTTTTGTTTTGAAATTTTCGTTCTTGGTTTTTACTTCACAGCTTAGTCGACAAGATGATTTTACATATTTTATTCACATGAATCATCTTCCATGTGGTTATGATGCTGTACAACAACAGGGGCTATTAAAAAAAAATCAGCAGTTTGATTTCCTGCTTTAGATAGAATTCACACAAAATACTTTGATTTACTCACATACTAATATACTGCAATGTCAATTCTTCAAATCTCAGCTTTCAACTGGGTGGATTATGAGCTTTGTAAGCCCATTTTTCAGCCAACCTTAAAAAGCACACCCGATTCCAAAGCAGAAGGTAAGCAGAATTACTTTCAGATTGAAGTTTTACTGGATTACTTTTCATGCTTATATTTCCTTGTCAAGCTGTAAACTAAGCCTTCTTTGTCCCCAAAATATTTCTCCTTTTCTTTTGAAGATATTAATCCCCCACAGAAGTATCACCCCACAGCTAATACATGCTCTAGAACCCTACTCAAATGGCCATTGTCTACATTTACATTAAGTGTAATAAGGCTGAAAGGAGGAAGGGAAGCCTGTGGTGCTGTTCTCAATTGACATCTATTGACTTTCAGGAGGAATTACTAAAATGTGGAAAGTGTGTTATTTTTGTTCAAGAATCAAGAAATAATGGGGCCAACTAAGTTCACATCTGCCTATGTTGAAGTCCACCCACTGCCCAGATAAGGTTCATGTCAAACACAGCAGATCTGACTAGATCTACTGGGAAGAAAAATTGACTCTTTTTAAAAAACTTTTATTTTGTGAACACTTATTCAATGTGGATGTACTTCAAGTAAAATGTATTTTTCTCATTGAACTTCCTTTCTTTCCTCTTCAACATCAGTGATAACATTTGTTAATTCAAATTTTAAGACAAATACTTGCCAGAATTCGGATTTACTGAAATTCATTTCATTGCCATCAAAAATACATGCTTTTTCCTCCATGAGCAATGAATGACAGAAGAGGGAAACTACAAACCTGAGGAGAATGAATGAACACACAAGATATACCCAGAGATTGCTTTAAAAAAAAGAACAGCGGATGCTACAAATCAAAAACAAAATCAGAAACTGCTGGAAAACAACACATTTTTCAGCAATTTTTGATTTTGTTCCAGAAATTCTTACTTCTAGTTTACTAACCATCTAAGCTTTCAGCAGCTGGAAAGTATACACTCAGATCACTCAAGAAAAATGGGATTACAGCTGATCTGTGCCAATGTCCATACACCCACCTTCCATACCTATCCCTAATAATGCCTGTAAATTCAAATTCTACTTAAGTATTCAGAAGTCTCAAAGGTGACATAAAGCTTAAAATAAATGTGAAAATTGAAGTCAGCTGAAATTACTAACATTCATTTTTTTCAAAACAAGTCTTGCAGTGTGCAGATATAGCTAAACATATTAGTTGCAAGATTGCTAGTCATGGGCCCGACAGAAGTATCAACTTTTGCCTGAAGATACTGAACAGCAGTGAAACCTAATTTGCAGCACCAATAGTGGGGGTGGGGGGTGGGGAAGAGAACCTATTCAACAGAGTAATTGATAAATTGTAACAATTCACTGGCCTTTGGCCATTTTTGCACTTTGTTTTTCTCGGAGCTTTCATATTTGAGAGATTATGCTTTGAAAGATGACCATTATGAGACTCATGGATCTTCAAGTCCAACAGCTGACATCACCATTAAGCTGAGCTCTTCCTTACTTAAAATTCGCATTCAATTTCGAGCAATGAGTCACTGGAGCTGGAAACTTGGCTAATATTCCCTTTTCCAAAACTGATACAAATTGTCCTACATCTCAATTGCTGCCCAGCTAAGGTAACAGCATGGACTACGGATGACATTTGCTTTATACTCTACGCAACTTAGCTCATCACCGCAAATCATTTATTCAGCATAAAATTGAGTTAACTGGAATTACATTTCACTCCACTGCATGAAGGTTAAGAAATGAAAGCAGTACATAATACTATTTATTGGGCTTCATCAGTTTACAAAACACTTTGCAAATTAAAATTCAAACATAGCAGGTCAGAAGTTAAAAATGTGTTAATAGATTATATAGCGTTAATATACATTTGTTACAGATTATCTCAAACATTTTTGCCTCCATAGTAGGTTGGATGTGCACACGCTGCCCCCAGAACCTATTGTGTAATAAATGCTATTTATGTATTTAAATACCTCAGTACAAGGGAAAAGAAACATGAATTCCCAAATTGCCATTGTTCTTAATGGGATCTCGCCAAGATCCCAGGTTGTGTGGTTAACATGGAGGACATTATTTTACTGGCACCCTGGGCAAACTATTTCCTTCACTCACCACCAAAAAAACACTTGGTCATCACTTCATAAAATATCTTCCCTCATTTGTCTGAAAAACAGACACTACATGTCAAAGCAATATATCAAGAATGAAATACTTTGAATGAGTGACTCAAAAACACCATATGAATGCAAATGTTTAGCTGAAAGCATGCTGGCCTGAATCAAAGTTGTCGATTCAAATCCCAAAGAAACTTGAAAGAAAGAAATATCAAAATTTATACCTCAAATCAGCACCAAGGTAATAAAATATAGAACTGTACAGGCCCTTTGGCTCATTATGTTGTGCCAAACATTTATCTGAACCGAAGATCAACGTAACCACCAAGGACCCATTACTCTCTGTGCAAAGAACCTACTTCTGACATCTCCCCTATACCTTCCTCCAACTACTTTAAAACTATGAATCCTTGTGACAGCCATTTCTGCCCTGGGGAGAAGTCTCTGACTATCTACTCCATGCCTCTCATCTTGTATTACCTCTCTTCCTTCTTCTCTCCGGTGTGAAAAGCCGAGCTCACGCAATCTCTTTTCCTAAGACATGCCCTCCAATCCAGGCAGTATCCTGGTAAATCTCCTCTACACCCTCTCTAAAGCATCTACATCCTTCCTATAATGAGGCAACCAGAACTGGATTCAATATTCCAAGTGTGGGCTAACCAGGGTTTTATAGAGCTGTGGCTTTTAAACTCAAGCCCCCTGTTCACGAAAGCCAAAAGACCATATGCCTTCTGAACAACCCGATCAACTTGGGTGGCAACTTTGAAAGATCTATGTATGTGGACCCCAAGATCCTGCGGTTCCTCCACACTGCCAAGAATCCAGTCTTTAACACTGTATTTAGCATTCAAATTCGACTTTCCAAAATGAATCACTTCGCACTTATCCAGGTTGAACTCCATCTGCCACTTCTCAGTCCAGCTCTGCATCCTGTCAATGTCTTATTGTAGCCTGCAACAGCCCTTGACACTATCTACAACACCATTGAGCTCTGTGTCATCTGAAACTTACTAACCCACCCTTCCACTTCCTCATCCAAGTCATTTATAAAAACTACAAAGAGCAGAGGCCTGAGAACAGTTCCCTGCTAGTCACAGGGCACCACGAGTCACCGGCCTCCAGGCAGAATACTTTCCATCTACTATCACTCCCTGTCTTCTTTCGGCCAGCCAATTCTGTATCCAGGCAGCCAAATTTCCCTTTATCCCATACCTCCAAACTTTCTGAATGAGCCTACCATGGGGAATCTTATCTAATGCCTTACTGAAATCCATATACACCACACCGACTGCTCGACCTTTGCCAACTTATCTTGTCACATCCTCAAAGAACTCAGTAAGGCTTGTGAGGCATGACCTGCCCCTCACAAAGCCATGCTGACTATTTTTAATTAAACTATGTTTTTCCAAATAGTCATTAATCCTATCTCTCAGAATCCTTTCAAGTACCTTGCCTGCCATAGACACAAGACTGACTGGTATGTAATTACCAGGGATTTCCCTTTCTTGAACAGAGGAACAACATTGACCTCCCTCCAATTATCCGGTACTACTCCCATGGGGTGAGCGAGCGAGAGAGCGCGAGTGAGAGAGCGGACGCAAAGATCAATCGCCAGAGGTGCAGCAGTCGCATTCCTTGCTTCCTGTAGTAACCTTGAATATATCTGGTCTGACCCTGGGGACTTAGCAATCTTGATGCTTCCCAGAATTTCCAGCACACCCACTTTCTTAACATCAATCTGTTCAAGTCTATTAACCCGGTCCACGGTGTTCTCACTATCAACAAGGTCCCTCTCACTCACGAATACTGAAGCAAAAAACTTATTTTGGACCTCCCCTACCTCTTCAGACTCCAGGCACAAGTTCCCTCCACTATCCTTGATTGGCCCAACCCTGTCTGATCATTCTATTAGAAGTGTAGAGCGCCTTTGGGTTTTTCCCTAATTCTTCCTGCCAAGCCTTTTCTGTGCCCCCATCTAGCTCTCCTCAGTCCATTTTGAGTTCATTCCTCGCTACCCTGTAATCCCCTAAAGCTGTGAAAGATCCTTACTTCCTCAACCTTAAGCTTCCTTCTTCCTCTTGATGAGAAGCTCCTCTTCTCTTGTCATCCAAAGCTCCTTCACCTTACCATTCCTTGCCTGTCTCAGTGGGAGAAAGTTATCCAACACTTGCAACAAGTGCACTTTAAACAGCCTCCACATTTCTGACTTGCATTTCCTGGAGAACAATTGTTCCCAATTTATACTCCACAGCTTCTGTCTAATAGCAGTATAAATTTCCCCTCCTCTAATTAAATACCATCATATACTATCTGTGCCTACCCCGCTCCATGGCTATGGCAAAGGTGAGGAAACTGTCACCAAAATGCTCCCCCACCATGTGATTTCATACTTGGCCTGGCTCGTTGCCTAGCTAGTCCCCCCTAGTCAGCCTATCTACATATTGAGACAGGAATGCTTCCAGGACATACCTGACAAAAATCAGCTCCATCCAGACCATCTGCACTAAGGTGGTTTCAATTAATATTGGGAAACCTGAAGTCACCCGTACCAACAACTCGTAACACCTGCACCTTTCCAAGATCTGCTGTCCTATCTGTTCTTCCACCTCTCTGCTGCTATGGGGGGTGCACAGAGATCACCCAATAAAGTGACTGTTCCTTTTCTGTTATTGACTTCCACCCATATTGACTTAGTAGACAAACCCTCCTTTGCTGCAGCTGTGATACACTCTCTAATTAACAATGATACTCCATCTCCTCTTTAACCCCTCTCCCTATTCTTTTTGAAAGATCCAAACCCTGGAACATCCAGTCTCCATTATGGCCACAACATCAGAGTTCCAAATACTCACCCATACTCTAAGTTCATCACTCTTATTCCTGACACTCCTTGCAGTGCGACACATTTTAACCCTTCCCTTTGCCCTATCAACTTTGTATCCTTCTTAAGGCACTCTGCATTCTATTTTTGCCCGTTCAACAACTACTCTCTGCTCTGATCTGTAGCTCTGATGCCTATCCGCCTGCCAAACTAGTTTAAACCCTCCCAAAGTGCTCTAGCAAATCACCTGCCCAGGACACTATTGCCCCTCCAGTTTGAGTGCAACCCGTCCTTAGTGTACAGATCCCACCTTTCCTAGAAAGTACCCCAATGACCTAAGTATCTAAAGCCCTCCCGCCTGCACCAACCCTGTAGCCACGTGTTTAGCTGCACTTGTTCCTTGTTCCTCGCCTGACTGGAACCTGGTGAGAACTGGTGTCATTTGGATCTGACGTCAAACTTCAGCAGGATACAAGAAATCCATGACACTATTTTGAAGAAAGCCGAAGGAATTATTCCAGGTGCACTGGACAATTTTTGTCCTTTGCCCCACTTGAC
Organism: Chiloscyllium punctatum; assembly: GCF_047496795.1. NCBI lineage: Eukaryota > Metazoa > Chordata > Chondrichthyes > Orectolobiformes > Hemiscylliidae > Chiloscyllium > Chiloscyllium punctatum. The sequence goes on from NC_092777.1 coordinate 21,556,251, forward strand.
AGAAAAAAAAACACTCTGTGGAAGCTTAACATATGAAAATTGGATGATACACTCAAGACAACATTACAACAAACTTCACTGATGAAGTGCTTCCTGGGAATAGGAGAAACAATAAAAATTCAAATCTAAATAAAAAATGAAAGAACTACAGATGCTGTAAATCAGAAACGAAGACAGAAGTTGCTGGGAAAGCTCAGCAGGTCTGGCAGCATCCGTGCAGAAAAATCAGAGTTAATGCTTCGGATGTGACCCTTCCACAAAAATTCAAGATTTGGAGATGCCGGTGTTGGACTGGGGTGTACAAAGTTAAAAATCACAACACCAGGTTATGGTTCAACAGGTTTAATTGGAAGCACACTAGCTTTCGGAGTGACGTTTCTTTATCAGGTAATAGTGGAGGGCTCGATTGTAACAATTTATAGCAAAAATTTACAGTGTGATGTCTAATGAAAGGCTTAACAGAATCAATTTTTCAATGTATAATTTCAGTTACATCACACTGTAAATTTTTGCTATAAATTCTGTGTTACGGTCGAGCCCTCCACTATCACCTGATGAAGGAGCGTCACTCCGAAAGCTAGTGTGCTTCAAATTAAACCTGTTGGACTATAACCTGGTGTTGTGTAATTTTTAACAAAACTTCAAGTTCTGGTCTTAACTTGTAGTAACAGAACATTCGCTACTGCATTTCATGCAATACAACTTCAAAATACAAAACAGAAGTACACCAGGCACTACTTTTCCTGTGTGGTTCAGACATGATTCTTGTATTCCTAAGTAAACAACATCCCCAAGGAGAAGCCACCGTGCAGCCCTCAGACCAGACAAGTTATTTTGAACAATGGCCTAAATCTCTGAAATTCACATTGTTTCCTCAAAGTAGCCTTTAGATTTGTTTGGAAGACTGATCAGCAGGAAAAAGGCTGAGAGTTTACATCACATTCATACAGCAGACACATACCTCATCTGATAACCATGAGACATTCTGTTTAAATGTATTGCTATCGCATTTTGGAAATTTCTGTAGTTTGTTCACTTGTTTAGCAGATCAGTAATTTTGATTTATATTAACGATCTAAGATACACTGAAAGCTGAATTATCCTTAAGTTTTGTCTGATTAGCACTAGTTGGTTGACAGAACTTGCTCTATAAAATATGTCTAAAAATTATTTTGATTACTTCAGCATACATAGGATATATAATTGTAATGACAATTAGCAATATATACAACATTATCTGCAGAACTGTTTCTCAACAGTTTTTTAAAACCTATTTTTAAGAACCAACCTATCAGAGATGTTATTACACACCTCCGGAGCACGGGGGATGTGAATCCAGACCTCCCAGGCTAGGGGTAGGGACCTACCACTGCATCTTAAGAGGGCCCTAAACATGGTTAGATGCCATGGAGGTAGATGGCAATGCCTTACCAAGGCCACCAGGACACCTTCCAACCTTACCAAGGGGAGTGCAAATGTTCTCTTCTTTACTCCTTGGCAATGTAAGCAGCAATAGAAGTCAAACGTTCAGTCAACGATTTAACAATATTGTCCAGTTGCCAGCCCAACATCAAATCATGATACGCTGCGAGTACTTTGCTTAAGATATCAAAAGCAACTTTGATCCATCACTCTTCTCGCTTGCAATGAGTCCGACTCAACTTGGACCTTAACTTCAAATTCCACTTTGACTGCATCACCAAAACAACTATCCCATTTTCAAACTGGCACTCACTCCACTACCTCACCCAGCCAGCGGCAAATCTCTCCATGTAGTTGCTACCCCAAACTTCTCACAGATCCAACACAATTTTTTTCTAACCTCAAAGCATCATGTGTGGCTGGTATACAACGATAAGCATCATACTGCTTTATTTGTATCCTTGCCTATCTGTCACAGTGCCATCCTGTGAAGTGAGTACAACTTCCATGCTTATTTTCAAATTCATTCTGTTGGCCCTCAACTTTAATACTATGGGTCCAATCTTCTCCAACCTAATAGTCAGAACATAGCTCTCTAAATTCAACATACAAAATCTCTCGAGCTTATTCCACCATTGATAAGTGAGTCACCAGCAAGTATTCTATTACACTTTAGAATTTCCTGCCTGAATTCAAGTTTTGTTTTCTCTCCACATTCAAAAACCTCAATTTTTCATGATCATCCTTTCAAATGAACTCTTCCTGCTTAGTATCTTCCAATTCCTTTTGAAAAGCAACAGTGACTTGGTCTGGTCAACAGTGTGATACAAATACAATTGTTTGCTTATAGTAATGAAGGAGAGAATAATTTTCTTTTCCCGTCCCCATACATGTATTACAGAGCAGAAGGTCTGTTTGGAAAGGATTGTGAAAAATATTTTTTGCATCTGACTAAAAAGTTAACGATAGCCACAATAATATAAAAGCGGCTGATCAGGCCATGGGTAACTAAATAAAAAGAACTTCAGAACCACAGTTTTATAGAATAAAAAAAATTTAAAACAATGCTATTTTTTGAAAAATGCATTTGTTCAGTATAATAAACGTCCCTACTTGGTAGGATGGAGATCAATTAGCTATTTATTTGCTCAAATTTCAAATAGTTTACTTGTTTTTAAGTACTTGCGATCCTGTTATGTTCAGCAAACTGCATTCAATTTAGTTGACATTATATTCTTATATTATCTGAACTAAACTATGTTGAAAAGAACCTAGTTAATCCACTATTCGATCAATGTGCCTAAAGCTTGCATCCCTATTTTTGTTCGCAGATCTTTCAGTGTGTTTATCACCATTTCCTTTGATGTTCAAAGTTAAATGCACCTAGTGCACATTAGTATTTCAGACCTCATATTGCAACAGTCCATTGGTTTAAGGTTTTAAAGCAATATCTTGAATTTATTTCAAGCCATTCCATGTTTTAGTAACATTTGAAGACACTGTCAATCTATTTTTGAAACAATAACACTTTTTAGACCTTCAGGTAAATACACAAACATTGAATCCCAGTTTAATGTTACAATTTTTCTACAATAACTGAAAGCAGCGTGGCTATAGTCCACATTGCTAACATCACCAATAGGAATTCCTAAAATGCCTATGCTGTGAGCAAAATCTACTTTATCAAAGGGATGCCGATGATGTCAACTTAATACTTGAGTAGTTCAAGATGAAAAATACCTCAGCTCACTCATTCAGAATAAGTTGAATAGAGCCAATGATGTCATCTCAGTTTCGGGCTTTTACTGCCTTAACTTAGAACATTACATCAGTTGGTGCTGGCCCATATTAAAGTGCTTACTTCCAAAGCTTAGGTCATGTCTACACTTAGTAAATTCAAAGTTGTTTTTTGGCTCCAGGAGATAATTCTTCTAGCAAAGGTGAAAATAAAAAGTATTCAATTTATTGCCCACTGCAAAATGATTCAAAATAATTTACAGAACTACTTGTTTTAGTTAATAATCCAGGAATACAAATTTAATATATTTAACAATTTATACTAATCAGCCAAGTTTTCAAGTTTACCAAAGCAATACTTTTTTTTCCCCAACTCCACATGTAAATAATGTACTTTCATTTCCATGCTGGTACAGACGGCTAAAACAAAGTCTAATCCAGGATAGAAATGGTTATTGTATCAAACAGGAAGTAGCATATTATGATGCAAGTCACATACCTTTTTCCTGAACTCACTTGGACTGGGAAAGACCAAATTGCATAATGAGTTTGAAGTGATACACTCACTTGGCATAAATACAAACACAAGAATGACCATCAGTTGAAGGGCTACCAAATTTAGATAGGAAAGAAAAGGACGTCAGCCACTAATCCAAGCTGCAGTCTACATACCATACTTTGAAAATACTTTTTACAGTACAGAATATGCCTCCACCATGAGGTCAGCAACAAGTAGGACTTCCTATTGAATTAAACTCTAATATTGAAATTGTTAATGTACAACACTTTGAAATGTTGTGAAGTTATTTTGTCACAAATACACTTGGTGGACCAATGATATCACACTGAAGTCACAAAATTTGACATTAAAGCAATAATAGGTTAAAGTTTACTGGAAATACACCACAAGCGATTGAACACTGTAAACAAAGAGTACATTTTACAAGCCCAGTTACTGGAATTGATAAAGGACATTGCAGAAATATTCAAATCATTAAAAATGGTAATATATCAACAGTAAGCACATTAAGATTACAACTACTCAACTTTTCAAATCTCGCTAATGACAACCACCATTTAGCAACTTTTAAGTTCAAACACTGAAATGCATTGTTTCTACTTACAGCATAAATTAGCTGAAGGAATCATGATCAATTGTTTACCCCCACCGTAGAATGATACTTCCCAATTTCAACAATGGTTACTTGGCAAATACGAGGGATGAATAAAGTCTGCCATGACTTCTCAACTCAAAGTACTGAAATTCCCAACCTTATCTTTCTCATTATGCCACCCTCTCCAAAAATAGTCCTTTTTTTTCTCATGTATACTATTCTGATTAAATGCCAGCTGCTGAAAAATATCAGAGAACTTTAACTCTTGTGCCTCTCTGGAAATCAGGTAATCTAAAAGTGTTTAATATTAAACATGCAAGTTTGTTTTGAGTTCCAAAGGAACTGTGGGCCTTTAACATAATTTATTTTTATTTATTTGGCAATTAAAAATAAACAAACAAACAAGTTGTACTTAAGCAGTGACACAGAAAATACATTACGAAAACCGTCCATTTGGCCCAAACAGTTTCTGCTCATTTTTAACATCCAGCATAAACGCATTAGGCACATTCAAAACTGCTGGGAGGAAAGATTCCTCTCACAAAAATACTTTCAAATTATGTAGACAATAGAGTGTAAAGTCTCTATTTTCTACACCAGATGGCCTGGTGGGATCCAAGTAAGATTGCCTATTTAGGGCTAAACAGATCTGAAGTTGAGACCAATGATATGCCATTAATTAAAATTAGGCTGAGATAATCCCCTACACCCTCATTAATTCTCAAGTTTACTCAGATGTTGAACTATGTTTAATACACTAGGAGAGAGTGAGGACTGCAGATGCTGGAGATCAGAGCTTAAAAATGTGTTGCTGGAAAAGCACAGCAGGTCAGGCAGCAAAGGAACAGGAGAATCGATGTTCAGGCATAAGCCCTTCTTCAGGAATCATTCCAGCAACACATTTTTAAGCTATGTTTAGTACACTTGCAACTTCTGGCTGTAGGTTTACTCACTGAGTTGGAAGGTTCATTTTCAGCCATTTTGTCACCTTACTAGATAACATTGGAGAGCCTCCAGATGTAACACTGGAGGCATGGCCCACTTTCTATTTATGTGTTTAGGTTTCCTTGGGTTGGTGATGTCATTTCCGGTTCTTTTTCTCAGGGGGTGGTAAATGGGATCCAAGTCAATGTGTTTGTTGATACAGTTCCAGTTGGAATGCTCTGCTCCTAGGAATTCCCGTGTGTGTCTGTTTGGTTTGTCAGAGTATGGATGTGTTATCCCAGTCAAAGTGGTGTCCTTCCTCATTGTATGTAACGGTACTTGTGAGAATGGGTCATGTCTTTTTGTGGCTAGTTGGTGTTCATGTATCCTGGTGGCTAGTTTTCTGCCTGTGTCCCCGATGTAGTATTTGTTACAGTTCTTGCAAGGTATTGCGTAAAACCAAACAGACACGCACGAGAATTCCTAGAAGCATAGCATTCCAACAGGGACTCTAACAACAAACACATTGACTTGGATCCCATTTACTACACCCTAAGAAATAGAACAGGAAATGACATCACTAACCCCAGGAAACCGAAACAGAAATTGGGCCATGCCACCAGTGCTTCATCAGTGCTAGGTAGCATTGATGTTACCTAGTATGATGACAATACATCTGAAAACGACCCTTCCAGCTCAGCGAGCAAAAATACATCCAGAACCTCAACTTGAGCTATAAATGTTCTCAAAACTCGCTAACACTTGCAACATATTTATTAATTTTGGATGGAAGCTGCCATTCATTTGAACAATACACAAGTTAGTCATTGTTATAAAGGGATTGAGCAGAGATTTAAAATGAATAATAAACTTCATACAAGAATAAGAATGAAAAGTGTTGATTTCCAGAATATGGACAAGACAGACTTTCAATACTTATGAGGTGAAAAGACAGGACAAACAAGAAACAAAACTGTATCATTAACAGCAGCATTAAGATCTCGAAGACATTCCTATTATAAATATAATTTGCAATGCATCATGGACAATAAGAAATTCAGAAATGACTAGTTACTTGTTATTTTTCCCATATTCATGCTGAACCACTTAAAAATAAACGCTGCTACAGCATTAGGGTCAAAAGTTTTTGGCACACTGACAGCCCAAGATAATGGCGATTTGTTAATGAAATATTTACAACCCCAGAACTACACCATGTCCACAGTTTCATATAACAGCTTGTTTTTAACCATAGCTTTACCAATCTTTGAGCCAACGCCTAGAGACCTTGTGATTTATTATTGCCATGGAGACACTAACTCGGCAAAAAAAGGAAACAAACAACACAAACTTAAAACATCCTAAGAGATTAGCAGAAACACACTCTACATTTGGTTTCATTATTAAAATCAGTAACAGGGTTATATTTTAACTGGGTCTCACACTTTACACAATAAAATAATGCCATTGTTGCTCATAACTGCTGCTGCAGACAGATTGCAGTCTTCACTGACAATTTGTCACAATATACTTTTCCAGGATCATTAAAAGCAATTCTCACATAACTTCAGTTTACAATCTCATTTGAATTCTTGTTCAATTTGTATGCAATAGTCCAGTTAGTTATTCACTTAATGATTACATTGGTCTTGACTTGACCTCCAAAGGCATTTAATACTCAGTCGACAGCTATAAAGGCCACAATGCTCCTGTTCCGACCAGCACAGTTCAACTACAATCAGGTTAAATCTTAGCCTCTTACTGCCCCTGGAAAAACATCTTTGTGCTCTGTCTCAAAGTCAGGCAAGTCAAAAAGCACAATCTTTTCTAATGGCATTTAAACTGAGTCCTGAAATGTACAAGTGCAGCAAAACTTGGAGAAAGCTACTCAAGAGGTTTTGGGTTTCCCCATGATCAATGCTTTCCCAAATCCACTACCATAACAGGCCAATTAAGCTTCTCTCTCAATACTAGGTTATTAGATCAAATGGCAGCATTTCACACACAAATTCAATTTGTCTCTGTAATATTCCATGCATCAAACACCTTTGTACCTGAAAATAACCCCTTTACATAGAATGAGCCATTCAAAATTAGAAGTGGCACAGCAATTTGCAAAATTTTAAACGAGTTAACTTAACACACTTATCAACTAGCGTCTTTTGATATTTGAAGATAGAATATATTGATCAATCTGAAGTAAAGCAAAGAATAAGAATGAAACACAACATTCATTCCAATCAGTGTGGAAAAACTATTGCAGCATTATAGCAAAGCCAATTTGCAACAGAAATTCCTTCAGTCTATCATGCATTTTCCATTGCTGTAACTGATTGCATCAGCCCTCAAAATCTCTCAATGAGTGTCCACCTTATATATTAAAAAAAGTCAGATTCAGGCTATGGAGTTGAAAAACAATTGTGCTAATCATGACAATCCTCGTGGACACCATTGTAAAAAGGAAACATTAGTCCCGACACAAGGATTTCAGTGTAGTTTAATGAAAACACTTGAAATTTTTCTACAATGAAAAATGCAAGCACCAACTACAGCTTGTTTTTCCACAATGACATAACTGAAGCTTGTGAAATCATCTGAGAAATTAAAAAAACAAAATCATAATGACATTATAATCAAAACATCAAGAAAGCGTACTGGATCAAACAAAAAGTGTAAAATTTGAGATCCATACACATATTCCACTGACAATTGTAATTGTGGGAGTTACAGGTGAGTCAACTGCAGCAGACAGAAAGATTACTGATGAACTCCTAAGGACAATGGCTTATTACACATCTGTAAAAAGCTCATTTTAGTGACAAGGTGGACAATTACTAATGCAGTGACAAGACAGACATTGCAAATTCAAACGATTTTATTCTGCATCTAGATAGATTTTACTTCAATGTAACCTGTCACACAAACAGGCCATGACTAAAATGAATACTGTACACAGTCACCCCCTTCACGGATATGTATTGTAGAGTTTGGATAATAAATAATTGCCTACCAATTTGCAGTTGACAGACAGCATGTGCAAATGATCAATTACTTAGTAGATCTCAGATTTAGCTATTTTTAATCAATTTGTTCAGACAAGTTACAACACATCTACTGTAGCATGTGGGTCTTGAACCCAGGCCTTTTGGCCCAGAGGTAGGCATGCTACCATAGGATCTCAAGACCCCATAGATTAGGTTTCTAAACTGTGCTAAATTAATTCAGCTTGGGAAACACAACTAAGTTTGCAGGTGTGCAACAATAGTCTTATTATTCCAGAGGGAGAAACTGGCTCAGAGCTCATTTGTGCTGTACATGTACCAATGTCTGCTGGCAATACTGACTCATTGTTAGGGGCAATTGGCCTTGGTTTCGATGCTCTATGAGCCACACAGTTTGCAGACATTGCCCATACACATGATTGTAATATGGTCAACATAAGCCTGCCAACAATACTCGTAAACGCATTCCCCAACATGAGTCAGAGCTTGCAAAGAAATAAGGACAGAAAAATAAAGTGCAACCAGCAGTTGGTTGTGTTATGTGAGAACACATTGTGATCAGATGAAAGTATACCCCTGGGGCTCTATGATAATGCAAAGCAAGGAACAAAGGATAATAAACTAGATCTTAACCACAAGAACAGACTTAGAAATCTCCCTTTGAAGAAGCAGAGAACTTCATTCAACCAAAGTTTATATAACTTCCGTCTTAAGAATTTGATTCCATAGTTATAATGTTCTAAGACAGAAAATAAACAAAAACGGAACAACTGATCAAGGTATTTCTGCAAAATATACAGACGTTCGGTTAGATATGAGGATATCTGTGCCTCTTACCATCTAATTCCACAGTCAGGTGGACTGTCAAAGCTAGTTTTGCACTGACGACTTCTCAACTAACAGGAAGCATGAGGTTTCCACTTCCTTTCTCTTTTTGCTTTTAGGAGATAGCTCCATGCTCAAATTCCGTTCCAATGGGAAGGAGAGCAGGGATTGAATGTCAATCATTCTAGCAAAATGCCAGTTATCATATAAGTCTGAGTGAATGTTGTTTTTCTTTTAAAATGCATTTCACAACGCAAGTGTGAAAACTGCAAATCACACTTGACAATGCATCTTGGTGTTTGAGAAGTGAGCAGTTTCCAGATACCATTCCAACAGCTGTTAATGCAGTGGCATTGTTAATGTTACTGGATCAGTGATCCAGATTGATGCATGGAGGGACAATCGCTCCAATACATCACAAATTTAAACTAATAAATCTCAAGTATAAAGTTAGTCTCCATATTGGTGCCAGGAAACCATTATTGATTGTTTATTAAAAACCCACGTGCTTCACTCTCTTCTTTACAGAAGACTTTACCTGATATGAGCTCCATGCCATTCCAGAACCAAAATGGTGGACTCTTATTTGCCTTCTGAAACAGTCTAGAAAGCCACTCAATTTAAGGACAGGCAATGAGTGCTGGTTCACTGACACCCACATGCCACGAATGAATTTTTAAAAAAACGTTACCGAGAATGTTAACAGATCCAAGAACATTATTTGAAATAAAATTATTCTTGTGACCTGCTCAAACATTTTCACTGAATTAACATCACAAATAACATTATTGGGGCATTAATTTCATTGCTTTGTGTGGCAGTTTAGTGTAATTGGTGGCAAAACCTCCTTACATAACAACGGAGACCACTTCACTTATTGTAGCCCAGAGATATACATCACAGAAACAGACCCTTCAGTCCAACTCATCCATGTCAACCAGATATCCTAAACTAATCTAGTCGCATTTGACAGCTCTTGGCCCATATCCCTCTAAACCCTTCCTATTCTTATACTTTATAAATGTTGTAACTGTACCAGACTTCACCACTTCCTCTGGCACCTCATACCATATACACACACCACAGTGGGTGTGAAAAAATTGCCCTTTCGGTCCCTTTTAAATCTTTCCCCCATCAGCTTAAACCTATGCCCTCGAGTTATGGACTCTGCCAAACCAGAGAAAATGCCTTGGATGCTGCCTGAACTGCTGTGCTCTTCCAGCACCACTAATCCAGAATCTGGTTTCCAGCATCTGCAGTCATTGTTTTTACCTCAGAGAAAATGCCTTGTCTATTTACACTATCCATGCGCCTCATGATTTTATAAACCTCTAAAGGTCACCCCTCAGTATGACATTTCAGGGAAAACTGCCCCAGTTTATTCAGCCTCTCCCTATAGCTCAAACTCTCCAACTCTAGCAACAGCCTTGTAAATCTTTTCTGAACCCTTCCAAGTTTCACAACATCTTTCCTATAGGAGGCATACCAGAGTTACACACAAAAGTGACCTCACCAATGTCCTGTACAGATGCAACATGACCTCCCAACCCCTATACTCAATGCTCTGACAAATAAAGGCAAGCATACCAAACGCCTTCTTCGCTATCCTATCTACCTACAACTCCACTTTCAAAGAACTATGAACCTGTACTCCCAAGGTCTCTTTGCAGTTCCCTGTTGAATCCTGCCCTGATTTGCCTTTCCACAATGCAGCACGTCACTTTTATCTAAATTAAACTCCATCTGCCACTCCTCGGTCCATTGGTCCATCTGATCAAGATCCTGTTGTACTCTGGCGGTAACCTTCTTCGCTGTCCACACCTCCAATTTTGGTGTTATCTGCAAACTTACTAACCATACCTCCTATGTGCACATCCAAATCATGTATGTAAATGAAGAAAAGCAGTGGACCCAGCACCAATCCTTGTGGTACACCACTGGTCAAAGGCCTCCATTCTAAAAAGCAACTCTCCCCCACCACGTTCACGCCAGTTCTGTATCCAAATGGCTAGTTCTCCATGCATTCCATGTGATCTAATCTCGCTAACCAGTCTACCATGAGGAGCTTTGTTGAACGCTTTATGAAGTCCATATAGATCACATCCATCACTCTGCCCTCCTCAATCCTCTTTGTTACTTCTTCAGAAAACTAAATCAAGTTATCTTGGAAGTTCGTACAAGATTGATGCTTACACAGCACATGCACTGGAATGAAATATTTCAAGTTTCTTCACAGGAATGAGAAAGAGAAAACAGGTGCAATATTAGGCCATTCAGCACTTTGAACTTATTCTGGCATTCAATACGATCCTGGCTGATCACCCGATTCAGCATCCTGTTCCTGATTTCTCCCCATATTCTTTAATTCCTTTAGCCGTAAGAACAGTATCTAATTCCTTCTTAAAAGCATTCAACATTTTAGTCTCAACTGCTTTCTTTGGCAGAGAGAGTTCTGCAAGCTCACTATTCTGAATGAAAAAACGTCTCCTCATCTGAGGACTAAAGGATCTACTGTTATAATAACTTCTACAATAACAATGAACCTCAAAGAGGTATTAAGTTAGATCAAAGAAAGTTTGGTCCATGTGGTAGGTTTTAAGAAGGAGAAAGTGAGGACTGCAGATGCTGGAGATCAGAATCGAGTTGGAAAAGCACGGCAGGTCAGGCAGAATCAGAAGCAGGAGAATCGATGTTTCTGAGAAGCATATTAAAGAGAGACAAACAAGGCAGAGTGTTGCAGGAAAAAAATTCTCGAGCTAGAGTCTAGGACAGGTCGTTTCACTGCTGTCTGTCACTCTGTCAGAGTCCTGGAAATCTCTTCCAAACAGTACTATGGGCATAGGTACACCAAAGGTATTAACGCAGCAGATCAAATCACCTTCAAGGAGAATTAGCTCAAGCAACAAGTGCTCAAATGCCGGCACCTTGTGAAAAAGAATTAACAAACAGGTAACTAAAGATATGGTGACCAGTGAAGTAATTATGATTTGCAACACACAAGAGGTCAGTTTACACAAGTACTAATTTCAGTGTTTGTGCAGTTGAAGGAGATTACAGGGAGGGGTGGTTGGGAGAGTGAGTGGCAGACTATGTGCGTTCTAAAAATGCAGAATGAGAATTTTAAAAGTCAGACAGTTTGACAGGATAAAGTTAGGTAGTGAATACAGGAATGATTGGAGAGCAGAACTTGCAGTGAGCTGAGATAAAGTTGTGCACCACCTCAAGTTTACAAAGTTCTATACAAGATGAAGTTATTTCTTTGTAAGCTTAACACTTTAGTTCTGCATAGTCTGCTTCAATTTATATTGCTGTAGGCATATTACAGGTTATTAGCATTGGTGGAAATTCAGACTTAGTTCAATTCAAACAAACTGTTCAAAACAGCATGTTGCCTTTTCAAACAAAAAAAAAATCAGTCAGCTTGACAACTTTCCTGCAAATCAGTCTCCTTCCCCAAACTCCATTTCGGTCTGCTGACAGCTGTATCACAGTTGCTTTACAGAACTTAATGTACTGCTAAGTAAAACTTTTCAAGAAATAAACTTCTATGAATAGCAAAAATTATACCATTTAATAAATTGAAAATTCAATTTGCATCTATTTATGTATTAATTACTGAAATAAAAACCATTCTTGGAGCTCATAAGTAAAAGGAAGATTTTAAAACTCAACGTCAATTTCATGAACAGGAATGCAATCATTCAAAATTTCTCTTCAATCTAGGTCTAAAAGCACTTAGATAGAGAAACAAGCATTCTTAAATGAATACATTGTTCTGTTTATCTTAAAAGGATAGTCCATAAATGCTACCGTTTCCACTGGAGCTCACATTCTACGAATAAGAAAACAATTCCAAAGGTGGTGTTATGCAGAGATAAAAATTAAACAGGTCATAAATGATAAAAAAAAATGTATATTTCAAATGCAACAGCTGCCCAACACTATGTTGGATCTCAGAATAAGTGAAGAAGAGATATACTTTGATTCCATCTAGAGAGAAACCTACCAGACTCATTCAAAGATACTATTATGAACTCTACAAGCTCAAGATATATAGGAATGATAACAAACTCCTCAAAAGGGTACCAGGGAAAACAAATCAGCAAAAGTAGAGGTTTTTGTGACTGAAGTCTTGACATAAAATATTGAAAAGTAGAAAACAAGAGGCTGATTTAATGGGCAAGTTTGATAATAGTTTCAAAAAGAGCACTTCATAATAAATTAAACTTTAAACATTGACATTTTTCATATAAAAATGTATCAGAGGCTTTCCAAACAGACATTTTAGGATTGATTAACTTAAGTCTGCAGTAACTTCCTAGTTAGTTTTCTATTTTGATTTATATGGCTCTTTTAAACTTTTCAGTTGTGCTTTGCTGTATTTTGTCTGAGAAAATCAAGAAAATTGTGAAGGTAAAAATATGGAACTTATTGCAACAATTATAGGAACTGTGTTATATACAAGGTTTAATATGCAGCATTGACATTAAACAATAGAAAAACTTGCTTCCATGTTACACTTTCAAGCCCTCAGGGTATCCATAGAGATTCATAGCTAACGAAATATTGAAATGCAGTAACTACAGCACTCAAGTTTCCAACAGCTATGAGCTAATGACCAGATAATCTGATTTTTGTAATAAAGGAATATATATCTGTTAGGATGACAGGAAGAACTTCACTGCTTTTCCTTCCAAGGAATGCCACAGGACCTTTTAGAAACTTCTGCTAGACCAGGCATTGGTTTAAAACTCCAGAGGAACGTGAATGCCCCGTGCTATTGGTCATGAACCTTCCACCACTTTATTGGTAATATACAAATAGCATCAAGACCAAACTGCAGGCCAAATTGGTTCCAGACATTTGGGAACAAAGAGGAAAATGGGAAGATATGTATTGGTTTTTCAGCCTGATCTTAGCTTTGTACATAGATGAATCCCTTATACAGGGTAGAAGGTGGGAGGTCGCAGCAAGAAGAATGTAACAACTTGTGTATCGCTGGACATCGGAGCGCATCTGGGAAAATTAACAAACAAACAGTGAAATTCACAACTAATCTTGGAGGAATTGTTGGGTGAAGTTCACTGCACAGAATCAGATAAGTTAATTGTTGTTTTAAGTCTGTCCAAGAGAAAGGCTGCAGTAGTGAGTATAGTGGATCCTTTCTTGATAATGTGTTTTTGGAAGGAGAAAGTGAGGACTGCAGATGCTGGAGATCAGAGCTGAAAATGTGTTGCTGGAAAAGCGCAGCAGGTCAGGCAGCATCCAAAGAGCAGGAGAATCGACATTTTGGGCATGAGCCCTTCTTCAGAATTCCTGAACCAGGGAGATAGTGAGGAAAGAGATCGATCGATCTGAGACGGGTACAGCTGAGAACAGAAGTGAGTCGAACAGTCAGGGCAGGCAGGGACAAGGGAGGACTAATAAATTAAACTGCATTTATTTCAATGCAAGGGGCCTAACAGGGAAGGCAGATGAACTCAGGGCATGGTTAGGAACATGGGACTGGGATATCATAGCAATTACGGAAACATGGCTCAGGGATGGGTAGGACTGGCAGCTTAATGTTCAAGGATACAAAATGCTACAGGAAGGATAGAAAGGGAGGCAAAAGAGGAGGGGGAAGTGGCATTTTTGATAAGCTGTGCTGAGGGAGGATATTCCCAGAAATACATCCAGGGAAGTTATTTGCGTGGAACTGAGAAATAAAAAAGGGATGATCACCTTATTGGGATTGTATTATAGACCCCCTAATAGTCAGAGGGAAATTGAGAAACAAACTTGTAAGGAGATCTCGGCTATCTGTAAGAATAATAGGGTAGTTATGGTAGGGGATTTTAACTTTCCAAACATCGATTGGGACTGCCATAGTGGTAAAGATTTACATGGAGAGGAATCTTTGAAGTGCGTACAAGACAATTTTCTGATTCAGTATGTGGATGTATCTACTAGAGAAGGTGCAAAACCTGACCTACTCCTGGGAAATAAGGCAGGGCAGGTGACTGAGGTGTCAAATAAATTCTATTTGATTTAAAATAGTGATGGAAAAGGATAGACCAGATCTAAAAGTTGAAGTTCTAAATTGGAGAAAGGCCAATTTTGACGGTATTAGGCAAGAACTTCCAAAAGCTGATTGGAGGCAGATGTTCGCAGGTAAAGGGACGGCTGGAAAAAGGGAAGCCTTCAGAAATGAGATAACAAGAATCCAGAGAAAGTATATTCCTGTCAGGGTGAAAGGGAACGCTGGTAGGTATAGGGAATGCTGGAGAACTAAAGAGATTGAGGGTTTGGTTAAGAAAAAGAAGGAAGCATATGTCAGGATAGATTGAGTGAATTCTTAGAAGAGTATAAAGAAAACAGGATTATACTTAAGAGGGAAATCAGGAGGGCAAAACAGGGACATGAGATTGCGTTGACAAATCGAATTAAGGAGAATCCAAAGGGGTTTTACAAACATATTAAGGACAAAAGGGTAACTAGGGAGAGAATAGGATCCCTCAAAGATCAGCAAGGCGGCCTTTGTGTGGAGCCACAGAAAATGGGGGAAGATACTAAATGAATATTTTGCATCAGTATTTACTGTGAAAAAGGATATGGAAGATATAGACTGTAGGGAAATGGATGGTGACATCTTGCAAAATGTCCAGATTACAGAGGAGGAAGTGCTGGATGTCTTGAAATGGTTAAAAGTGGATAAATCCCCAGGACCTGATCAGGTGTACCCTCTAACTCTGTGAGAAGCCAGAGAAGTGATTGCTCAGCCTCTTGCTGAGATATTTGTATCATCGATCGTCACAGGTGAGGTGTCGGAAGACTGGAGGTTGGCAAATGTGGTGCCACTGTTTAAGAAGGGCGGTAAAGACAAGCCAGGGAACTATAGACCGGTGAGCCTGACCTCGGTGGTGGGCAAGTTGTTGGAGGGAATCCTGAGGGACAGGATGTACATGTATTTGGAAAGGCAAGGACTGATTTGGGATAGTCAACATGGCTTTGTGCATGGGAAATCACGTCTCACAAACTTGCTTGAGTTTTTTGAAGTAACAAAGAATAGTGATGAAGGCAGAGCAGTAGATGTGATCTATATGGACTTCAGTAAGGCGTTTGACAAGGTTCCCCTTGGGAGAACTCATGGAATAAAGGAAGAACTAACCTTTTGGATACAGAACTGGCTCAAAGGTAGAAGACAGAGGGTGGTGGTGGAGGGTTGTTTTTCAGACTGGAGGCCTGTGACCAGTGGAGTGCCACAAGAATCGATGCTGGGTCCTCTACTTTTTGTCATTTACCATAAATGATGCGGATGCGAGCATAAGAGGTACAGTTAGCAAGTTTGCAGATGGCACCAAAATTGAAGGTGCGGTGGACAGCAAAGACACCGTAGATTACAACAGGATCTGGACCAGATGGGCCAATGGGCTGAGAAGTGGCAGATGGAGTTTAATTCAGATAAATGTGAGGTGCTGCATTTTGGGAAAGCAAATCTTAGCAGGACTTATGCACTTAATGGTAAGATCCGAGGGAGTGTTGCTAAACAAAGAGACCTTGGAGTGCAGGTTCATAGCTCCTTCAAAGTGAAGTTGCAGTTAGATAGGATAGTGAAGGAGGCGTTTGGTATGCTTTCCTTTATTGGTCAGAGTGTTGAGTACAGGAGTTGGGAGGTCATGTTGTGGCTGTACAGGACATTGTTTAGGCCACTGTTGGAATATTGCGTGCAATTCTGGTCTCCTTTCCTATCGGAAAGATGTTGTGAAACTTGAAAGGATTCAGAAAAGGTTTACAAGGATGTTGCCAGGGTTGGAGGATCTGAGCTGAGCAGGCTGGGGCTGTTTTCCCTTGAGTGTCAGAGGCTGAGGGGTGACCATATGGAGGTTTACAAAATTATGAGGGGCACGGAGAGGATAAATAGACAAAGTCTTTTCCCTGAGGTTGGGGAGTCCAGAGCTAGAGGGCATAGGTTTAGGTTGAGAGGGGAAAGATACAAAAGAGACCAAAGGGGCAACTTTTTCACGCAGACGGTGGTACGTGTATGGAATGAGCTGCCAGAGGATGTGGAGGAGGCTGGTACAATTGCAACATTTAAGAGGCATTTGGATGGGTATATGAATAGGAAGGGTTTGGAGGGATAGAGCCGGGTGCTGGCAGGTGGGACTAGATTGGGTTGGGATAGTTGGTCGGCATGGACGGGTTGGACCGAAGGGTCTGTTTCCATGCTGTACATTTCTATGACTCTAACTCACTGTGCTTGTGAAAGTTAAGTTCGGAGGAATTAGAAATAAAATGAACTGAAATCTTGATGTTAATTTTGAACAGCATGGTCACGTACAATACTTCCAAAACATAACCAGTGGATTTCATGTGGCGCTACTTCACATGAAGTAATGTGCAACAAATGAGAAAGCCATTGTTTTATATAAATGGAGGTTTTTAAAACATTAAATATAACACAAGATATAATAACAAACTATTACCAAGTAACCATGCAGCTGTTGTTTTTTTTATATAAATACAGAACTGGAAGGAAGAGAAACCTGTCCCCACAGGCCTGACTTTGTGCATCTCCAGTCCCATGCCAATATAGTTGACTTTTCCATTTCCCTTTGGAGTTATACAACAGGCAACTTAGCATTAAATGCCCATGGATACCAAGCGTAACAAAAACGAGCAAGTGGTGTCCACATGCCACAAATGAATAAAACACATTTGTGGTATTTTGTGATTTCAATGTAACAATTTTGCGCATGTTTACACAATGTCGTCATTGAGGACTGGGACTTTATGGTAAGCTACAGAATGCTTTGTGTGTACTGGGAGTAAGTTCTTAGCTAAAAATACAAATTAAACTAGAAGTGCGAACAGGAGCAATCATAAAATAAATTAAACTACTTTATTTAAAATCTGCAGAAATGCATTAAAAATTTCCATTATATAATTAGAAGTTCAAGCAAGTTAAAAATAAATACAATGTGTGAATGAACATTTCTATACAATTAACTTGCAACATAATTTGCATGGACTAGCTGGAAGGCAAGTATGAAAGTTTAGGTGGGAAGCAATTGTTAAGCAGGTGACACAAACTGGCGAGGGAAGATGGGAGGTGGGTGCAAAATAACAGCCCAGAGCATAAGGGGTGGTTGGGAGTGGATGCAGGACTTCCCTTATGAAAATCTCAGTTCACATTTCCAAAATATACAGGATTTGCATTAGAAATGTCCTATCATAACCAACATCACTTTGTTCAGACAGCCGGTGCCGATACTGGTTCTATTGTTGCCATTTACGTATTTCTGCTGTTTGCTTATCCCAACAGCACTCCCTTTTGCCTGACAGTATCACCCCTTTCGTCACTTAATCTTACCTTAAATCTTATCACAGAACTTCCTTCCTGTTCTTTAATTCATTATCCTTCACCCCTTGCAGCCTGCACTTGCTTCAAACTGCTGCATCTCCAACTTCTTCTGATGAAATTCTGATGAAAACACTAACTGAAATGTTGACTGCTTCCCACTTTTATAGGTGGTACTTGACCTCAGTGTTTTCAATTTTTTCAGTTTTTAAGTTTCCTGAAACCTATTATTGATGTTAAAAGTACTTACGAAACCTAAAGCTCATTTCAAGTCACAGCAGGAATCTGACTTTTGATTGAATGTAAAAAGGAAGCTGACATGTAGTCAAACACATGACCATTAATCTTTGAAATTGTAATTGGGAGGTTTTTGTGGAAGTGATAATTAACATGTGACATAATAGCTAAAATCTCAAGGAAAGGTAAGCAGAATGAACACGGAAGTTCTATCAAAAAACAAAAACGTGTAGCTGAGAGGATATGGCAGCTCCAGAATCTGAGCACAAAATACAGCCAGTAGTTTTGTTTTTTTTTAAATTAAAGCAAACTCCTAACCATATAACAACCTTTATAAATTACAATTCAATAATTATCAAACTACATCCAGCCAAAGCATAGTGCAATATTTTCTAGTAAGATCATTTGTTTACTAAGAATCAGTTTTTGTTCAAGTCAGGCAATGAATTGCTTTGGTAGAACTTAGCTGTCATTCTTATTTTCAAATTACAAAAGCACATTTCTTACTGTGAAGAGCTAGTGTAAACATTCATCAAATCCTCCACAGATAGACATTCCTGTAAGTTTTCCCCATTAAGCCCTTATTTCAATATAATTGTGAATAAACATTACATTCCACAATTACAAACCAACTGAAACAGTGGAGTTAGGTTTAAAAGTTGTTATCAAAGGCATCACTGTTTGTGTCATTTTAAAGATTAATCTTTTAATTACATGTATTTCATTTGGAACACAGTCTAAATGAAAACAAAACATACACATCTTAAAATTAGATCATAAAAGGTTACCAGGCTGGTAATTAATATAGCTGAGAAATAAATACTATTTTGTCTTACTGCCATGTATGGTCGACATCCTGCATCTCTCGTTTTGGCAATTGAGTCCACTAGTTGCCCGCTAATACCAAAATCACAGAGTTTAATATTGCCATTCCTGTCCATAAGAATATTAGAAGGTTTGATATCTGTAAAATCAAAAACAAAAGTCATTGGTATATTGCAATAAGATCAATATCTTTTACAAAAAAAAACCCACCAGACTTTCTATAAAAAGAATGATGTGGTTTAAAATCTCTCTTAGCAAGAGAGCAGAAAACATTAGAAAAATGTCACAATTATTCAAATGCAGTTGATGAGGACAACAAACACTATGTAACAGCAGTGTAGAGTTCATAAGAAGTGGATGATAAAATGTGACATCGTACAAAGGTTCTGCTGGTAAAATTTATAATCTGACACGTTACAGGGATATTAGTAAATTGGTCATTTTGAATCCATGCAATGTGTTAAGTTATCTGATCTAATATGATTTATTTCCTTCCAAAATATTTCCTTTCTGCTGACTGAGTATTTTGATCTAAATCATAAATGCAAGCACCTTGGAGAATTAGCTCTCAGACTCCAGTGGGGCAACAAGGAAGAGACATGCAATTAATAAATATTAACACAAATATTTTCCAGTGTAATCATTTCAGAAATGTATGCATTTTTAAAAGGACTGTTTTTGCTGGAGCTGTTAAAGTTGTTTTAACTATAGACTGTTCCAACTTTCAGAAGTGATTGGAATGACAGATGTATTACGAACCTTACATGTATGTCATTGTTACATAATCAACATATGGGTCAGAATGCACAGCTACAGTCCACTCTGTCCACACTGAAATGGTAGATTTGGTCTGATACCATCAGTCCTCTCCAGGCATAAGTCAACTTTTAAAAAAATGACTTCTGCTTTGATTGATGACAAGTCCCAATTTTAATATTTCTGCCAATACTGAGTTATTTCTATTTAACAGGACAGTAGCTAATTTATGCAGTACTTACACTATTTACCATTTTAAAAAATTATGATAGGGACACTTCAAGCCATTCCCTGAGGTGCCACGTTTTCATTTTTTGATTATAGCTGACGAAAAGCTAAATTTCAGTATGGAATTATTTTGTTTACCTCAAAGGGTAAGCTTACCTCGGTGAATTATTTTCAAGTTTTCTTTTAAGTAGTTAAGTGCTTTCACAGTCTGGAAAAGAATAGATACAATGTTAGCTGTAGGTAGATTTGTTAGAGGAACTCCAGTAAGTCAAATCACTGGAAGCCCACAGGCAAAATCATGTGAGGTAGAACTTAAAATGTAGCCGTGAAGGCCCCCAGGTAACTTGATTTGCCAGTAAATGTATTGCTAAAAAAAATTGAAAACGGGGTGTTGCAATAATTGCGAAAAAATTTATTATGTTTTCAAATTGTTCACACTAACAATGTAAAGTAAAAGGCTTTGAAAAGGTTGCATTACAAATTAAAAAAGTGCAGGAATCTTTGTGCTTGGAGCACTGTATTTGGATAAGTCCATCATGTCGTCAATACAGGCAAACGTGATTTCCATAATATCACACTGTAGTGCAAAATCCTGGAGTATCTCTATGGCCTTACAGCTTCAATTAGAGAAAGAGGTGTGAGAGTAGGCAGGCATTGGACCATAAGACCATGAGACATACAAGCAGAAATTAGGCCATTCAGCCAATTGATTCTGCTCTGCCATTCAATCATGGTTGTTAAGTTTCACAACCCCATTCTCCTGCTTTCTCACCATAACCCTTGATCCTCAATAGCCTATCTATTTCAGTCATAAATGTACTCAATGATCTGGCCTCCACAGCCTTCTCTGACAATGAATTTCATTGATTCACTACTCTCTGTCTGAAGAGGTTTCTCCTTATCACCGTTCTAAAAGGTCTTCATTTTACCCTAAGACTATGTCCTCAGGTCCTGGTCGCTTCTAACAATGGAAACATCTTCAAAACATCTGCTCTGTCCAGATCATTCAATATGTAGGTTTCAAATAGATTCCCATTTCATTCTTCTAAACTCCATCAATTATAAACCCAGAGTCCTCAAATGTTCCTCATATTAAGCTTTTTATTCCAGGGACTATTCTCGTGAACTTCCTCTAAACATGCTCCAGGGCCAGTACATCCTTCCTGAGATATGAGGCCCAAAACTGTGCACAATACTCCAAGTGTGGTCTATCCAGAACCATAGAACATTACAGCGCAGTACAAGCCCTTCGGCCTTCCATGTTGTGCCGACCTGTGGAACCAATCTGAAGCCCATCTACCTTACACGATCCCATTTTCATCCAGATGTTTATCCAACGACTATTGAAATGCCCTTAAAGTTGGCGATTCTATTACTGTTGCAGGGAGGGCGTTCCATGCCCCTATTACTCTGAGTAAAGAAACTACCTCTGATATCTGTCCTATATCTATCACCCCTCAATTTAAAGCTAAGTCCCCTCATGCTAGCCATCACCAAAGAAAGAAGGCTCTCACTATCCACCCTCTTACCCTGATTATCTTATATGTCACAATTAAGTCACCTCTCAACCTTCTCTCTAATGAAAACAGCATCAAGTCCTTCAGCCTTTCCTCATAAGACCTTCCCTCCTTACCAGGCAATATCCTAGTAAATCTCCTCTGAACCCTTTCCAAAGCTTCCACATCCTTCCTATAATGCAGTGACCAAAATTATACGCAATACTCAAAGTGCGGCTGCACCAGAGTTTTGTATAGTTGCAACGTGACCTTGTGGCTCCGAAGCTCAATCCCTCTACCAATAAAAGCTAATACACTGTTTGCATTCATAACCACCCTATCAACTTGGGTGGAAACTTTCAAAGTTCTCTCTACTCAACTACACTACCAAGAATCTTACTATTAGCCCTGTACTCTTTATTCCTGTTGCTCCTTCCAAAGTGAATCACCTCACACTTTCCCACATTAAACTCAATTTGCCACCTCTTAGCCTTATACAGCCTGAATATATCCCTACTTTTATATTCAAGTCCTCTCAAAATAATTGCATTTCCCTTCCTAACCACTGACTCAAAATGCATATGTGCCTTGAGAGAATCTTGGACTAGAACTCCCAAGTCTCTTTGCACTTCAGATTTCTGAATTTTCTTCCTATTTAGAAAATAGTCCATGCCTCTGTTCTTCCTACCAAAGTGCATGACATCACACTTTCCCACATTGCACTCCTTCTGCTGCCTCTTTGCCCCCACTCCTAACCTGCCCAAATCCTTCTGCAGCCTACCCTACTCCTCAATGCTACCTGTCCCTCTATCTTTGTTTTGTGTGCAAACTTAGCCAGAATGCCCTCAGTTCACCTAGATAATTAATGCATAATGTAAAAAATGGTGGTTCCAACACTGAGCCTCGCAGAACATCACTGGTCACCGGCTGCCATCCTGAGAAGGACCCTTTTATCCCCGCTCTCTGCTTTCTGCCACACAGCCAAGCGTCGATCCATGCTAACACTTTGCCTCTGACAGGATGGGCTCTTATCTTACTCAGTAGCCTCCTGTGCAGCACCTTGTCAAAAGCCTTCTTAAAATAAAGGCAGGTAATGTCCATAGGCTCTCTTTGGTCTAACGTGCTAGCTACTTCCTCAAATTCGAGGTTTGTTTGGTATGACCTCCCTGCGTGAAACCAAGTTGACATTGCTCTATTTTACCATACACTTCCAAGTATTCAGAAATTTCATCCTTCAAAATGGATTCCAGGATCTTACCCACGAAGATTAGGCTAATCGATCTGTAATTTTCCATCTTTTGCCTTACTCCTTTCTTAAACAGAGGTGTCACATTAGCGATGTTCCAGTCATCTGAGACCCTCCCTGATTCTAGCAATTCCTGAAAGATCACCACTAACGTCTCCACTGTCTCTTCAGCTATCTCCCTTAGAATTCAGATGTAGAAGTCCATCTGATCCAGGTTATTTATCCACCTTCAGGCCATTCAGTTTTTCTATCATTCTTCAGAGTTTTCATGGTAAGAATCTCTCTTTTCATAAGTTGACATAGTTGTTCATCTTCATGATTCATGCCTCAAAAGTGGAGTTGGTCATCCAGGATAGTTTCTGCATCGTCAGTGTTCTGACATTCACAATGGAATATTGCTTCTTAGCATTTCCCATCAGAGGAAGCTGCAGCTACTTGGTGCCATCCATGTTAGTGCAACCATGGCAAGTAACATCTTCCCTATTTTACATTTAAATATTTAAAAATAAAAACAGTTGGTTTGTTAAGTGCTAAAAATGTTTCTTGGTGACATGGGCAAAACCACTTTGCAGCCATTGCTGCTGGTTCGCCTGGATATGTGCTGTAGCATGCATCACCTAACTCCATTGTGATTGGTTGACAGAGTCATATGACAAGCATGCACAAGTTTGGTTATCTGGAATTACCTGCACAGAACTTCAACTCATTGCTGCCATCCTTGTATTAAACTTCCTATTCTACTAGCAGAAATGGCTGACAACTGTCACAACTGGTGTTTTAGGTTATCTACATTTGACATATCATGATTTCACGCTGTATTAAGATTGAAAACTTCTGTTCCAATGTATATGAACCTTAACACTCCCGTGTGTGTTAGACCATAAAAGATGGAGACAAAGAATTCAATTTTCAACTGGTTTCAACAAAACCACTATTATCAAAATAAGCAAGTCACACTTTTCTTAAAATGTCTTTAAAAGTATTTTAAAAATCACATTAGCTTTCTCAAAACATCCAATTTTTTTGGAAAAGACAATCAAGCATTTGCTAAAAATTACCCATTTCAGTACAGCCACTGCAGTATTGATATTTACCTTGAAAGTCACCACCATCGTTTGAAAAATTAATTTGCTATATCATGTTTCAAAATAGTTACAAATTTCAGTCTTTGAATGATATATATTGTGTAGAATATATTGAGTATATGATATGAATATATAACTTATAGTAAAATACTCTATGATGCTAACACCATACAGTTTATCAATAAAATGCATCATTGGTAAATGGGATGGCAAGAATTAAAAGTATGGAAGTAAATTTTATTCAAAAATGTTCATCTTATACACGAATATATAGAAAAACCACACTGAAGATGTGACAATAACGAAAATCTTTAACCTTCACATAAATATAGGATAATGAGTTCTATATGCTGAACTAAAGTCAGAAACTAACTTCAGCAAAATAAAGTTACTCAAGATTTGGAGGTGCCAGTGTTGGACTGGGGTGTGCAAAGTTATAGTCCTACAGGTTTATTTGGAAGCACTAGCTTTCGGATCGCTGCTTCTTCATCACTACCTGATGTCCACAACCACTGTTGTGGACCACCTGATGGTTCTTTAGGGCAGTAACCATGCCATCTATTAGGTCTCACAGCAATGCAAATGCCTCTCAACTACCCTTTGAAGGAAGTAACTCAGTACAAGGGCAATTAGTTTAGGCAAAATTGCAACTTTAACATTCCACGAAAGAAAGAAGAAAAACAGTTTCAACAAACAAGTTGGATTGCCTCATAAGAGCTAATCAGATAATAACTGAACATAGTATCACTCAGAAAGTCATTGATTCATCACTAGGATGAAACTGTTCTCAGATACCATAATCAAATGTAGTCATTTTTGGTAGCCTCATATTTTCATTAAAAAAATTGCTCTTCAGTGCAAAAGCAAATATTGGTTGAGCTTTGGTTGGGATAAAACAAAGATAACTGAAGGACAAATCTGTTTTTAATTAAAGTCTATAGAAATGGTTGTAAGTTTTTTGGCTTAGTTCACAATTACGGTTAAAGATATTATGAACATTTTAGTACCTTTGTTCCATTCAAAACTCAGACAGACCATTTTTCAGAAAACTAAAGCTTAGGCAGATACACAGACAGTGAAATTAATTTAGTTTAAGTTGTAGTTGTGTTATAATTTATTATGGAACATGAACTACAGATTCTAAATTACTCCTCTGATAACTTGCATTAAAACACGCATTAAGTTACTTACAGCTAATGTGATTTTGCCTAAGATCTCTTCTGGGATAACATCATCTAATGCACCGTATACATATTTATAGAATTTGTCAAACGAGGTAGACATGAGTTCCATGCATATCCAACAATCGCCCTAATGAAAACACAATCAAGAATCAATCTTCATTTAGCAATTCCATTTTGTACACAGGACTAGTCCTTTTTTTTTTCAAAGTCAGGAAACAATATAGACAATAAATTACTATAGAACTGCATTATATTAAACTCTTAAAACAGACGCTGAAACTTGAAAATTGTAGCCTCTAAAGGGAGAGATCAAATATTGTAATATCTGTCTGGGCCTTCTACTTCATTAGCTGGAGTGAAAGTCTTAACTTGGTTAATATTACTAGTGAAAGCATTTTGAATGGCTAGATAATTGCAGTTTTAATGTTGAATGGTCGAAGATTTTTTTAAAAATCTGGCTCATGCACTTGAATTACAACAACTTTCATGTTAACAGTCTTGCAGCACTCATTGGTAGATTGGTTCTCAGTTCTATTGCCCACTGCTTATTTCATGTTGCTGTCAAATTGGAGAGAAGAGGAATACTGTTCAATGATGTTAAAATGCAGATTCATTGTTATGAGAGCAGCCAAATGCTGGTGATCTCCCCTTTCTGGCTTTTTATAACTATGAAATACACAGGCAACCTTCAAACATTTGAAACTTAAAACAAGTCACTTTAACACCAATTTCAGCTACAAAACAACCACGTAATGATGGAAAAAATATTATACTCATGTGGGCTTACATCCACATTTTCAAACATGGTTAGGATTCAGTTACCTGTTCAACATAAAGCTTATTCCGTACGTCTGTAAATTTTAATGACAAAAATAAATTGCTATGATCTCTATATTATTCTGAGCCAGTTACCTCAATTAGACAAGTACAGACTGCACACAACATGCAGAATTATTACTGGGGAGCAATACGATTTGGTGATCTTTCCCAAGCTTTCCTGATATGGTCTCCAACATTCCATGGCTCAGCACTTTTAATCCTTCTTTCTATTACCATTTGAGCCTCAAACTGTGAAAATGACATCCTCAAACATCAAATAAGCTTTGAACATCATTTCATCTTCCTTCTGGAGTATTTTTCAATCAAATGTCTTAACAACCACCTTTGCACTGATACAGGGTCATGTCACATCAGGACAGGGGATACCTGGATATTTGTTGCTATGAGACTGTCACACCACTTAGAACTGGTCTTCTGAGTGACTGGTGAGGAACAGGAGAGTGTGGCAACAACTGAGACAGCTAAGGGGAACCAAAAGGCAGGAGCTTCAGCCTTTGTAAATGTCCACTGGGTTTGAGGGTCCTTTAGAGGACAGTAACCACAATGACGAGCTGCACCATCAGACCCACAGCCGGACGATACAAGGACAAAGCAATTCATCCCAATTGCACAAAATAGATTTTATTCTCCCCGGACCGCAGTTTTGCCTATTTCACTATTTAGCGATTATTGAGAATTTTACTTTATTTTTCTTCTGCGGGGATGCCTCATCTTAGTCATTTGCACGCGGTATCTGTTTTTTTTCATGCCCTTGTAATTTCACTGAAACGTTCATGCATTCCAACTTAATCTTACTCCTCTTTTTCTGAATCTGCTTCAATGTACTTACCTCACAGATCTAATAGATCTTATTGTAACTATGAACTCGTCTTATCTTTTAAAGAGACTGATGGATTTGAAACATTGTTTTTGTTAGCCTTTTTTAGGTATAAGATAGGAGGACAGTTCGCACCAGTGAACTTTTTAAATTTAAGACTTGAATCAGTCTCGACTTGAAATAGGTTATAAAGATAGCCAAACATTCTACACAGTCGTTTTAGGTACCCACGCGAAATTCAGCATGAACATTAATTCAACTGGGCTACAAATACCAGACAGCTGATGGCTAGATCCACACTTTGAAGCTTTAGGTTGGGTAAGTAACTTGTTCATTCATCTCACCTCTCTGAAGAGCGCTCCATAAAACTGAACAATATATGGACAATCACTACTCCTCATTACAACATCTAGATCCATTAAAAGCTGCTTCTGTTCTTTTTCATCGACCGTCGATCGAATTCGCTGGAAGACAACAACATTAGAAGAATTTGTTACAATGCAATTTAGTTTCTTTAAACAGTTTCCAAGTGCTCTCCTTTGCTTGGAATAAAATTAAAATTTCTCAACTTGTTTCTGTTGTTTAAATTCACACTGTTTGGCTGGAACTTTAAGTTTACTGGAAAAAAAAAATCAGTTCAAGGAATACTTTGCAATACTTCACTGTCAGACTACTGTTTTAAACATTTAGAATTTATTCAACCAGAAATTAGTACAGAAAAGTGGCGAACTTTATATACATTAATCTTCACACTCAATTATTTAAAAATAATGCGTTATCCATGCTTAAATAACACAATTATTGATCTTGTCCAATTGGAAAATTGTAATATGTTGGCATAAATATCCTTTCAAGTAATCTTCTCCTTTACTGCTTCAGAAGCAAGGGTAGTCAATGAAAAACAAACTTGAACTAAAAAGAAAAACATTTATAGAGTCATCTATATGGATATCTCCTAATCGTAAAATAAAACTTCTAAACTTACACAAAATGAACCAGTTCATACAATTTGTCCTACCACGAAACACTATGGAAGCATGTTCCAACGAGGAAAGTCCCAGCCTACCCGTATAATTCACATGCTCCAGTTATGACAATATCCTGGTAAATCGTATAGCCCTTTCCAATTTAATAATGATCTTTCCTATAGCAGCATGACCAGAACTGTACACAGTACTCCAAAAGCGGCCTCGCCAATGTCCAGTACAATCTCAACATGCCGTCTCAAATCCTATACTTGATGGTCTGCGCAATGAAGGTAAGTGTGCTAAACACCTTCTTAGCCACCTTATTTACTTGTGATGCAATTGTCAAAGACCTATGTCCTTGAACCCCTCAGTCTCTGATGACACTACCCAAGGCCCTACTATTAATTGTACAAGTCCTGCCCTTGTTTGTCTTACCAAAATGCAATACCTCACATTTATCTAAATTTAATGCCATCTTCCACTCCTCAGCCCAGTGGCCTAACTGATCAAGATTCCCTTGTAATCTTAATGACTCTCAAAAAGTACGATTTGAGAAACTTGCTAAATCTCCTTTTGAAAATTACTAATAATTCCAGAAAAATGCAATGACTCTGCAAGAGACTATGCGATACATGTTACCACTTGGAGTAGTTGAGTTGAATAACAAATGCTTTAAAGGAAAGTTAAGATAAGAACATGTTGGAGAAAGGAAACATTATGCTCAGATATGCCAGATGAATTTGGGTGGGAGGAGACCTTCCTCCCTCAACTAAGTTGAGCAAGTCCAAATAATTTTACATTCAGCCTGTGAAAAAGGCATGAACTACAAATTGATTCAGGTGTTACAACACAGACTGCTTCACAAGTGTACAAAACAATAAATTATTTCTTTTAGTTATAAGCTATATTACTCTCAGTCAGGAGCCCCATGTGCAAGTCCCCCCTGCTCAAGAAATGTGTAATAACATCTTTGAACAGGGTGATTATAAAAACAGGTTAGATTGTGTTTTTGTTTTTAGAAAGCAGACGCAAGAGGGCTCTTGTTGCATATTGTAGTGTCCCTATCTCTCAACCCAGAGACCTGGGCTCAAGTTCCACCTGCTCTAGAGATGTATCATGAAACCTTTGAACAGGCTGATTAAGGGAAAACAGAACAAAATACTTAAAAAAGACTCAGGTTGGCTCAGGAACAGGCTCTTGTGGTGCAATTGTAGTATCCATACCTCTGAGCCAGGAGACCAGCCTTCAAGTCCCACCTGCTCCAAAATAGTGTGTCATAACATTTCTGACCAGGTTGATTGAAAAAAAAACAAAGCATACTCAGTTCCCCCTCTAACTTGGTTTAGATTCTTCCTGATCTCCCTACCCTACCCAGTTCACTTTGGATGGCTCGGATTGCCCATAAATGGTCTTTGCTTGGAAATATTTCATTGGCTACACCTACGTTGTATTGGTGGTGGCTCGTGTTTAAAAAGGAGAGAAACAGAAAAAAACAGATTCAGTGATTTCAGTGGTGGGGAAAGCCGCTCAATAACACGTTAAAAAAAAACAGACCTGGGCGCGGGAAAGCTGAGTGGTACTGTTGTTAGAGTGTTGGTCCACAGACACAAGAAATGCTTTGTGGACCTGGGTTCAAAAAAGGTTCTTCTGGCACACTGGTAGCACTCCTACCTCTGAGCCAAAAGGCCCAGGTTCAGGCTTTTGTGATGCAGTGGTAGTGTCCTTACCACAGGGCCAGGAGGCCTGGGTTCAAGTCCTGCTGGCTCCAGACACGTGTCACAATGCACCTGACGGTTAATTTAAAACAAAAATAAAGCAGATACAAGATGGTGAGAAATCCATTGTGTGTAAGAGCACTTCTGGATATATTGAAAAAAAAGCAAAGCAGAAGAGTCTGGGCTTGGATTAGGCTACGTACACCACGAGTCGTAGCTCTACTTTGGTATTCAACAATAAACACAAACCAAATGTTCCTTACCAGTTGGGTTTCCTGAGTAATAAGAAAAAGATAGGTAATTTTTTGTTAAATGAAAAGGTATTAGGGGATAGGCAGGTATATGAAAATAGGAACAGATTAGCAATGACCTCATTGAATGGTGAACAGGATCAAGGGACTGAATGGTCTATTCCTGTTGCTATGTTCTTGCGTTCCAAAATTTAAAGGACAGAATCAAATCAAGAACTCTAATGATATTTTTACAATATGTTAAGTGCTTTTTCTTCACTATGGCCATGAGGTCCAAATCAAATATTTGCCACCAGTGTACTCTTCCTGGATAAAGCATTTGCTTATTTTAAAATAGTTTTCTTGGCTCAAAAGGAGCTTACAAAGTTTGAACCCAGTCCTTGTAGAGGCAGATCCAAGATGCCACCATCAAATTCACAGATGGTCAAATCTACAAGAAAGACGACAAAATTGGGCTGCTGCAGTAGAGATGTTACACTGAAATTGAATGTTAACTGATTAGGACAAAGCAGAAACACACACTGAGACAACCACTTTCAGCAAAGAATGAGAAACAGTTCACATTGATGGCCCAGAAAAGGCAGTGCTCATCACGAGAGTAAAAAAAATTAAGATAATGGAGAATAAAATCATTTCATAGCCTTATGCTGCATGTTAAAGTCGATAAGATACACGGCAAAAAGATGGTGCACAGAATTTAGCAAGCAGCTCTTGTAATTGCTTACTTTCACAGCCATAACCTGTCCGCTTGGGTTGTGGATCATTTTGTTCACAGAACCATAGGCTCCACGTCCTATTTCCCCAAGGTCCTTTAGATCATCTGCTGTGAAGTCATACAACTGTTCTGGAGAGATTTTCAATTTCCCTGAAGACTCAATGCTGTGAGTCCGCAGCCTTTCTCTGTAACAGGATTTTAAGAATGACCATTAGAATTGGAAAAATGGCATTTATAATCAGTTACACTCCAAATCACTGTTATATGCATTCTTAACTGTGGCTGCAGTCATTAAAAGTGTTATTTCAATATAACCCCTTATTTACCTGCAAAGCACTGCCATTGTAACATTCAGAAACCCATGTGTCACAGACATATGACAACATCTTTACCACTTCTCCAGAAGATACTAACTCATTCGGATTTTGGTTTCATGGGCAGATATCAACAGCTAGCTCTAATCAATGGCAGTCAAGTGTGGTAGAAAAGCACAGCAGGTCAGGTAGCATCTGAGGAGCAGGTGAATGGACGTTTCGGGCAAAGGCCCATCATCATGAAGGGCTTTTGCCCGAAACATAGGTTCTCCTACTCCTCGGATGCTGCCTGACCTGCTGTGCTTTTCCAGTACCACACACTCGACTCTAATCTCCAGCATCTGCAGTCCTCATTTCGTCTAACCAATAGCAACCTACTAGAGAGTTGGCTATTGTATTCAGCAGACATGATGATTTGATATCAAACCTGCTCTTCTCAGCAGCAGAAACATCACGTCCTCGTTTCTAATGGGGAGAAAGTGGACTCTAACCTCAGTGTGTGATGAATTAAAAGTTCAAAATTGCAACTTTTAGATTTTACATTGCTTGGTGTTACATTTATATGTTAAGCACTCAATGGAACTGCTTGAGATCATTTTAAATTAGGAATACACTTCAAAAGGAATAAATTACAATAAGTTATACAGTTGAAATGCAATGTTATAGCAATAGAAGAAAATAGAAGTTGCCATTATCACTCATCCAGTAGGGAGGCTATTTCTAAATGTCTAGTGAAAGTAGACAGAACTAGCAAATAATTAGCTGATCTCTATTGCATTAAAACTAAATTTGAGCTCCACAGATTGTCGACAATGCCAAAATCAATATTCTATTAGTATTCACAGAAATGATCTGAATCAATTTGATCACATTGCCAGCCAAAATAACCTCACTGTGATAGAACAGATTTATAAATGAACACATCAATGTTTCACTCCCCCACCCACAGTTATAAATGTCACCTGAGTTACCAAAGCTTGACGGTGAACACGTTATTTCATAAAAAGCCCTTCGAGATAGAGGAATGTGGGAGACTGTGTTTTTACATATCTTTCATCTTGAAAGATAGATAATGGAATACTTAATAGCTAGAATTATGGAAATTGCATTTCCTTCATAAAATGTCACAAAAGACCATGTTTGATGAGACATTACTTTGCATATTAAATGAAAGAAAAAAAAACTCCTTTCAATGAACGGCAAATAGTAACAATGAAATGCAATTAATACCAAATGATACATGGAATCTCAAACTGAATTCTTCAATTTTGCTTTAATTATTCAAGTTTCTGTAAACAGGTATCAAATGAAATGCCTTATAGGAGTTTACCGAACCAATATTTTTTTCAAGACTGAAAGCAAATTAAAAACCAATTGAACTAAAAGAAAATGCATGAAGTTGCTCTCTGCCTTGCAAATGGCAACCACAAATAAACCCATTAATCAAATTCCAAAAACAGAACAAAACTCAACTTGAAGTATTACCATACTCTGCACAGAATTAGATGCTAATCACTACCAAGCTATTCTAAGTAAATGCAATGACAATTATGACAGCAAAAGCAATCAATTTTAAACCCTTCTACACCGGTTATAAAGTTACACGATAAAATTATTTGGGGTGTTTCTGCCATTGACCCAGTTCCCCAGAATAATAATGCAAATAACTGAACTTGCTAGTCATCGTTTATGCTGAAGTTTACTGGGGAAAATTACGATTGTCGGCACCAGTTGTAGTCCAATGTCTTTTCCCAAGTGAAAGCTAAAAGAAATGCTGTAACAAATACTTTGAATTAAGCATATATTTCAGATGAAACAATAATTTATACTTTTTTTTCAAAAAAGTGCAGTAACTGAATAAGATATCTTTCATTGAAACAAAGCAAAATTTCCTTTTTATAAGTCCATACTGAAGGATCAAGAGATGCAAACTATTAGACCATACCAAAGGCATCAATCAATGCTGATGCAACCATTTCATCCATCAGAAAAGTTTTCACAGCTGCATGAAAATCTAACATACTAAGCAAATATTTCACATCTCCCAAAATAACTACAGATCTATTTTAATGATTTCCTAACAGTTATGTTACAGGTAGAACATCCACATTAGGATACCCACTGAGCACCTCAAAAGCGCAACACCTCTTGCATAGATTGAGGAAGGGAACATGCCAAAATTTAGCAATGCTCTTTTTACACAAAGCTATTTTGGTCAGGTTTAAAATGAGCTTTGAACTTGTTAATGTGCACAACAATTTAACAAAAAGATTGCTTTGTGCAACAAAGCTATATAGTCCATTCCAATTATGTTTTTCCTAAACATTACAGCATAGAACTTCAATTTTTAAAAAAGATTTTACTTTAAGTTTGGTATTCAATTGCCCCTAGACAGCTACTGTTTTTAATAAATTTTTTCACTCATTTAACATTTTGTGCTAAACATAATCAGTATTGCATTTCACAGGTACAAAGACTCAAATAGGACATGTTGTTTTGCAAATATTCAAAAGAGTAAAGCCAAACAAGAACCACAGAATTTTTAAGTTAGACCGACAGAGCAAGTAATATTTGGACTAGGATACTTCTTTTTAAGATTTCAAGGCCCAGACTCAAACACTGTCCATATTTGGCACCCAAAGTAGTAAATGCTTTTATGACCTGATTATTTAAATTACTATCCAATTTATTGTCTTGCCCCTGTGATTTGCTGCATTTTTCCAAGTCTTCACTGAAGCATTATCAGTTGGCTGGTTGGACGGGTGAGGCAATTTTTCTTTGATGCAATACCACGTGCATTATTAGCATTGCCAAGCTCCACTATAAATTTCAACAAATGGAATTCAAGATCTAAACATCAGTTGAAGATTCAACTGGTGAAACTATTTTTTACTCCAAGATTATCAATTGGTTTATAGAGATGGAAACAGGACAAACTTAGTTGGCTCAAATCTCTATCAGTTACTGATAGAGTTTACGTGACAAGTGGCATCACCTTGGAATAAAGCCATCCTAAAAAGAATTATGAAAGGATAAACATTTCAGAAACAAGACCCATATGTTTTGAGATCCTGGTTCAAATGTAACTCAACTTGTTTGAAGGAAAATTCTTATTTTGTAAGCAAAGTGTTAATTTCTCAATCCAAATATGGATAGATAAATGTACAACATAAATAAAACCTTTGTGCCACAAGGGTACAAAGACAAAGACAATCAGGGGAGAAATCAAACTCAATGCTGTACTTTGGTTTAAGATTAAGGTACAAAGCATAATGAAAAATGAAGATAAACATCTGACAGGACACATTATTGGATGTTGGAATTCAATTCTGCAGTACTGATATTGTTGACCTCAATTGATTACCCTCAAAAGAGAAGTGGTCGCATTATGAGAAAAGGTCCAACTTCCTTGTGCCTTGTCACAGTTTAGGAGGATAACACAGATAGTGTTCACCTTTGTCACAGGCAGAATGAATGTTGCAGAGTAGTTAACAATGAAAATCATTAAGCCCTATGGCTTCAAATGGAATTCTTCAGAAATACCATAGTGCTTTGTTTTGTTACAAATACCCAAACCAAGATAAGTGATTCTATAGCTGTACCTCTAATCACCAAGAATGTCAGTGAAAAGATGAGGGAACTTCAAATATACGTTTGGATGAAGGCACTTGGAACACATACATCAGAGTTGCGAAACCCCAGAAATCTTGGCAGACCTGATCAATGACTGCTCCTCAACTCAATATGAAAGACTAGTGCTAGGGAAGATATTTCAAATTGTTCAGAATAAGCCACAGTTGGTATTTAATTTGGACATTGAGATATTTCCCTATGATTCAGATCACCTCATCCTCCTGAAAAGGAATAATGTCCTCCATCAAAAAGAATAGATCAAGAGTTAAACAAGGATTTGTCAAAACACATGATTTTCTGACTTGCGTTTGCAGACAAGTTCGGTCATTACCAAACTATGAATTCTTTACATTGGTTTCCACTTTGTTCATACATTGCAAACCATGCGTCTTTGGTTTTATCTTGTTGTAACCCATCAAACTGGAACAAATTTGTTGTGCTACCAATCTTTCCTATCATGTTCAAGAATTTGACTTGAAGCAAGGTTTATTTCAATTAGAAAGGATCTTACATTTATTTCATTTCCTTGACTTCACCACCTGGACTTATTTCCTAGGCAATCTGAAATAGACTGGAGTGCACAGTCTAACACATGCTTGCTAAACTTACACTCTTGTAAACACTCCGCCCTTAAATATACATGGTAACTGACCAGTTTGCATTATTCTAACTGGTATTCTAGAATACCAGTTGGATGATGTAGCTGAAAGGACCGAGATAACATGCAAATATGGCAAAGTCAACCAATTGGTTATCTCTGTCAACACTGAGATAATCCATCCTTCCACAGACTATAACAGCAATATTTTCAAATTTGCAGTTGATTCAAAAGGTACATGGGAAAGTGTGTCAGAGGAAAATGCAAAACAGCTTCAGAAACGTAGGACAGGATTGAGACTGAAAAGACCAGCCTCCAGCAGGTACACTGGGTAGGAAGCTCAATAACAAAGTGGGATTGGGCACCTGGGACCTTTATTGACAATGGTTCACCAGCAATTAGCAAAGTTGTCCTTTGGAGGATGCCAAACGAAACACAAGATGAAACTATAGGTTTACCTACAAAAGCACTCAAGCTCAGGATAGTGGCAAGAAAGAAGGAAAGTCAAGTGGCAGAGAAAGGTTGGGGTAGAGAAATAGTTAGGCTGAGGATCCATTTGGAAGAATGAGACATGATCATAGGAGAGACAGAAATTGTGGCGCAAGAAAAGTAAAGCAGGTCAGACAGCATCTGAAGAGCACAAAAGCCAACATTTTGGGCATAAGCCTTTTATCAGGAATGTTGAGGGGAAGGGGGATGAGAGATAGAGGGCGGTGATGGGGTGATTGGTAGGGGTAATTGTGATAGTTGGTGATGTTGGTGGGGAGGGTAGAGCAGATAGGTGGGAAGGAACATGGATAGGCAGGACAAATCAGGTCAAGAAGGCAGTGCCAACTTAAAGGTTTGGATCTGCGATGAGGTAAGGGGCGGGGGGGGGAGAGAAAAGAAGAGATTTGAAATTAATGAAACCGATGTTAATGGCATGTGATTGTGGGGTGCTGAGGTGGAAGATGAGGCGTCCTTCCTGCAGTTGGCAGGTGGCTTTGATTTAGCGTTGGAGGTGGCCTAGGATTTGCATGTCCCTGGGGGAGTGGGATTGGGAGTTGAAGATGTTGGCCAGTGCGGTGGGGCTGTTTTGGTGCGTGTCCCAGAGATGTTCCCTGAACTGCTCCGCGAGGTGTTGTCCTAGAAGAGCAATGTAGAAGAGACTACATCAAGAGCAACAGTACATGAGGTGGGTGGACATTCAGGAAAATCTCCGCTGGATGTGAAAAGATCCTTTGTGGCCTTGGATGGAGGTGTGGGGGGAAGATGTGGCTGCAGATTTTTCACCTCGCACTGCAGCAAGGGAAGGTGACAGGTGTGGTGGATGTGGGACTAAAGGCATTTGCGGAAGGGAAATATAAATTTAGGAGGTGGGGTCTGACTGTAGGAGGCAGAAATGGTGGAGGATAATGCACTGAATCTGGAGATTTATGGGGTGAAAGATGCAGACCGGGCTTTTTGGGGGGGGGGGGGGGTGGTTTCATCCTTGTTGCAGTTGCATAGACTGGCGTTGGAGGGTGGAGGCATGGAAACTGGAGGAGATGCGCTGGCAAACATGGTTGACCACGTGGGAGGGGAAATTGCAATCCTTGAAATAGGACGACATCTGGGATGTCCTGGAGCAGATATGGCATCAGCAGATGATTTGGGAGAAAGGGATTGCATTTTTACAGGTGGAGTGGTGGGAGGAAGTTTAGTCAAGGTAGCTGTGAAAGTTGGTGGGTTTGAAATAGATGTCAGTTTTGAGTTGGTCGCTGGAGATGGAAAAGAAAATAAAATTTTAAACTTCCAGATGCAGGCTCTGAGCAAATGTGCACACAGGAACATATGACTTAGCATAGTAAGTTTCGAGAAGATTTGTAGCTCAGGTTGACGTTTTGGATGTAGATTTGCTCGCTGAGCTGAAAGGTTCATTTCCAGATGTTTCGTTACCTAACTAGGTAACATCTTCAATGGACCTCAGGTGAGGCAATGCTGAAAATTCCTGCATTCTATTTATATGTTTGGGTTTCTTTGGGTTGGTGATATCATTTCCTGTGAAGTCACTTCCTGTTGTGTTTCTCAGGGGTGGTAGATGTGGTCTAACTTGATGTGTTTGGTGATAGAGTTCCGACTGGAGTGCTATGCTTTTCGGAATTCTCGTGCATGTCTTTGTTTGGCTTGTCCTAGGATGGATGTGTTGTCCCAGTCAAAGTGGTGTCCTTCCTCATCTGTATGTGAGGATAGTAGTAAGGGCGGGTCATGTCTTTTTGTGGCTTGGTGGTGTTCATGTATCCTGGTGGCTACTTTTCTGCCTGTTTGACCAATGTAGTGTTTGTGACAGTCCTTGCATGGTATTTTGTAAATTATGTTAGTTTTGCTCATTGTCTGTACAGGGTCTTTCAAGTTCATTAGCTGCTGTTTTAGTGGGTTTGTGGGCTACCATGATGCCAAGGGGTCTGAGCAGTCTGGCAGTCATTTCCGAGATGTCTTTGATGTAGGGGAGAGTGGCTAGGGTTTCTAGACATGTTTTGTCTGCTTGTTTGGGTTAGTTCCTGAGAAATTGGCGGACTGTATCCATTGGGTACCCATTGTTTTTGAATACACGGTATAGGTGATTTTCCTCTGCTCTGCGTAGTTCCTCTGTGCTGCAGTGTGTGTTGGCTCGTTGAAATAATGTTCTGATGCAGCTTTGTTTGTGAGTCATAGAATCATGGAGATGTACAGTATGGAAACTGACTCTTCGGTCCAACCCATCCATGCCGACCAGATATCCGAACCCAATCTATTCCCACCTGCCAGCACCCGGCCCATATCCTTCCAAACCCTTCCTATTCATATACCGGTCCAAATGCCTCTTAAATGTTACAATTATACCAGCCTCCACCACATCCTCTGGCAGCTAATTCCATACACGTATCGCCCTCTGCGTGACAATGTGGCGCCTTACGTCTCTTTTATATCTTTCCCCTCTCACCCTATACCTATGCCCTCTAGTTCTGGACTCCCGACCCCAGGGAAAAGACTTTGTCCATTTATCCTATCCATGCCGCGCATAATTTTGGTCACCCCTATAAGGTCACCCCTCAGCCTCTGACGCTCCAGGGAAAACAGCCCCAGCCTGTTCAGCCTCTCCCTGTAGCTCAGATCCTCCAACCCTGGCAACATCCTTGTAAATCTTTTCTGAACCCTTTCAAGTTTCACAACATCTTTCCGATAGGAAGGAGACCAGAATTGCATGCAATATTCTGACAGTGGCCTAACCAATGTCCTGTACTCAATACTCTGACCAATAAAGGAAAGCATACCAAACGCCACCTTCACTATCCTATCTACTTGTGACTCCACTTTCAAGGAGCTATGAACCTGTACTCCAAGGTCTCTTTGTTCAGCGACACTCACGAGGACATTATCATTAAGTGTATAAGTCCTGCTAAGATTTGCTTTCCCAAAATGCAGCACCTCGCATTTATCTGAATTAAACTCCATCTGCCACTTCTCAGCCCATTGGCCCATCTGGTCCAGATCTTCTTGTAATCTGAGGTAACCCTCTTCGCTGTCCACTACACCTCCAATTTTGGTGTCATTTGCAAACTTACTAACTGTACCTCTTATGCTTGCATCCAAATCATTTATGTAAATGACAAAAAGTAGAGGACTCAGCAGCGATCCACTGGTCACAGGCCTCCAGTCTGAAAAACAACCCTCCACCACCACCCTCTGTCTTCTACCTTTGAGCCAGTTTTGTATCCAAATGGCTAGCCTTCTCCGTGTATTCCATGAGATCTAACCTTGCTAATCAGTCTCCCATGGGGAACCTTGTCAAACGCCTTACTGAAGTCCATATAGATCACATCTACTGCTCTGCCCTCAATCTTCTTTGTTACTTCTTCAAAAAACACAATCAAGTTTGAGAGACATGATGTCCCATGCACAAAGCCATGTTGACTATCCCAAATCAGTCCTCGGCTTTCAAAATACATGTACATCCTGTCCTTCAGGATTCTCTCCAACAACTTGCCCACCACCGAGGTCAGGCTCACCAGTCTATAGTTCCCTGGCTTTTCTTTACTGCCCTTCTTAAACAGTGGCACCACGTTTGCCAACCTCTAGTCTTCCGAAACCTCACCTGTGACTATCGATGATACAAATATCTCAGCAAGAGGCCGAGCAATCGCTTCTCTAGCTTCCTAGAGTTCTCAGGTACACCTGATCAGGTCCTGGGGATTTATCCACTTTTAACCGTTTCAAGACATCCAGCACTTCCTCCTCTGTAATCTGGACATTTTGCAAGATGTCACCATCTATCTCCCCACAGTCTCTCTCTTCCATATCCTTTTCCACAGTAAATACGGAGGCAAAATATTCATTTAGTATCTCCCCCATTTTCTGTGGCTCCACACAAAGGCCGCCTTGCTGATCTTTGAAGGGCCCTATTCTCTCCCCAGTTACCCTCTTAAGTATACTCCTACTTTTTTTTATACTCCAAGGATTCACTCGATCTATCCTGTCTATACCTGACATACGCTTCCTTCTTTTTCTTAACCAAACCCTCAATTTCTTTAGTCATCCAGCATTCCCTATACCTACCAGCCTTCCCTTTCACCCTGACAGGAATATGCTTTCTCTGGTTTCTTGTTATCTCATTTCTGAAGGCTTCCAATTTTCCAGCGAACATCTGCCTCCAATTAGCTTTCGAAAGTTCTTACCTAATACTGTCAAAATTGGCCTTTCTCCAATTTAGAACTTCAACTTTTAGATCTGGTCTACCCTTTTCCATCACTATTTTAAAACAAATATAATTGTGGTCACTGGCCCCAAAGTGCTCCCCCACTGACATCTCAGTCACCTGCCCTGCCTTATTTCCCCAAGATTAGGTCAAGTTTTGCACCTTCTCTAGTAGGTACTTCCACATACTGAATCAGAAAATTGTCTTGTACACACTTTAGAAATTCCTCTCCATCGAAACCTTTAACACTATGGCAGTCCCAGTCGATGTTTGGAAAGTTAAAATCCCCTACTATAACTACCCTATTAGTTTTACAGATAGCTGAGATCTCCTTACAAGTTTGTTTTTCAATTTCCCTCTGACTATTGGGGGGGTCTATGATACAATCCCAATAAGGTGATCATCCCTTTCCTATTTCTCCGTTCCACCCAAATAACTTCCCTGGATGTATTTCCAGGAATATCCGCCCTCAGCACAGCTGTAATGCTATCCCTGATCAAAAATGCCACTCCCCCTCTTCTCTTGCCTCCCTTTCTATCCTTCCTGTCGCATTTGTATCCTGGAACATTAAGCTGCCAGTCCTGCCCATCTCTGAGCCATGTTTCTGTAATTGCTATGATATTCCAGTCCCATGTTCCTAACCATGCCCTGAGTTCATCTGCCTTCCCTGTTAGGCCCCTTGCATTGAAATAAATGCAGTTTAATTTATTAGTCCTTCCCTGCCTGCCCTGACTGTTTGACTCACTTCTGTTCTCAGTTGTACAGTGTTGGGATGATTGCTTCTGTAGCTCAATGTGTGGTCAGTTTGGAGTTGTTTATCTGTAGACGAGAGTTTGAAGTTCCTCATTGGCTGTTCGCTCTACTGTGACATCTAGGAATGGCAGTTTGTTGTTGTTTTCCTCCTTTTTAGTGAATTTTATGCCAGTAAGGGTATTATTGATGGTTTTGAAGGTTTCCAGTCTTGGTTTTGTTTAGTGATGACATAGGTGTCATCCACGTAGTGGACCCAAAGTTTGGGTTGGATGTTTGGCAGAGCTGTTTGCTCAAGTCTCTGCATTACTGCCTCTGCTAAGGAGCCCGATATCGGAGATCCCATGGGTATTCTATTGGTTTGTAACTTTTGTTGTTGAAGGTGAAGTGGGTGGTAAGGCATAGGTCCACTAGCTTGATGATATTCTCCTTGTTGAAGTTATTGGTTTTTGGTGTATGTGTCTTTGCGTCTTGTGATAGTGTAGGCAGTGTTTCCTTCACCAGGTTAATGTTGATTGACATAAACAGGGTTGTTACAAAGACGACCAATATTTCATCCTCTTCTTTCTTAGCATCTTTAATGGTCTTCAGGAATTCTTGGTTGAAGTGGATGGGGTGGCATGCGCCTTCTACTAAGTGTTTTAGTCTTTCATGGAGGTCCCTGGCCAATCTGTAAAGTTGGTGTTCCAGGTAGCGAGACCATGGGTCTGAGGGTAGGGCTCCTGGTTTGTGAATTTTGGGTAACCTGTAGAAGCATGATGTGTTGGATCCGTCTGGTTTCATTTTTTGGAAGTGCATCTTATTTATTTGTCCAGATTTGTGAAGTTTGTAGAGTAGGGCTGTGATTCGGTTCTCTAGTTGTGGGGTCGGGTCTTTTGCCACTTGTTGGTAAGTGTTGGTATCTCTAATTGGAGCATTAGATTTTTCAATGTAGTCTCTTCGATTTAGAATGACTGTCAAGCGTCCTTTGTCTGCAGGTAGGATAACAATGTTGTTTATCTTTTTTTAAAAGTCCTTCCAGTGCTTTCCTTTCTTGTGTATTGAGTGAGTTTCCTTCCTTTTTTCTGCTTAATGTTGGTGCGACTACTTGTCTGATGGATTGTTGGGTTTCTTCTGAGAGTTGGTTGTCTTTTGGTGTTGTTTTTACTGCTGCTAAGAAATCTTTCTTGACCGCATCCTGGTAGTTGTAATTTAACCTTCTTACTAAGTCGGCTTTTTCAGTGTCTGTTAAAGGTCGGTCAGATAAGTTTTTTAAAGCAGGAATTTTCAGCATTGCTTCGCATGAGGTCCACTGAAGATGTTACCTAGTAAGGTAACGAAATGTCTGGAAATGAACCTTTCAGCTCAGCTAGCAAACCTACATCCATAAGACTTAGCAGCCAGTCACTCATCAAATCTGATCCTCTGAACTAGATCAAAGCTGATCTTCAACTTTAACAACGTTTTCCTTGCACTAATCCCCAAATCCCTTAAGACCTTGAATTGTACCTTTAATGTATCTATCTTTGTCTTGAATATACTCAATGACCAAGCATCCATCGATCTCAGGGGTAGAGATTCTGAGATTAGATTCCCTATAGTATGAAAACAGGCCATTTGGCCCAACAAGTCCACACTGACCCTCCGAACAGTAACCCATCCAGATCCATTCCACTACCCTATCTTTACCCCAACTAATGCACCTGACATTCTGAGCAATTGAGCACGACCAATTCACCTAACTTGCACGTCTTTGGACTGTGGTCGGAAACCGGAGCACCTGGAGGAAACCCACGCAGACACTGGGAGAATGTGCAAATTCCACACAGACAATCGCCAGAGGCCAGAATCAAACCTGGGTCCCTGATGCTGTGAGGTAGCAGTGCTAACCACAGAACCACTGTGTCACCGTCCTAATGTTTTCACTATCAGCTCAATTTCTTTTTAGCAATGACTGGATAAGACTCAGTTTCCCTTCAGCTCTAACTGCTATTTTAAATAGACCTTTGAAATTTGATTTCAATGAAGGAACTCTTGTTGTCAGCTACCTTCCACTCAGCATATTTCAACCGAATCTTGATAAAATGATTAAATGCTATTGAAAAAGTTTTGCAATCCTGGATAAGTAACCACTTAGGTTTCTGAATGATGACAACTTTACTGTCTTACTGGGGTGGTGATCGTCTTTTCCCTGGTTTAGACAGATGAATAAAATTGGCAACATTACATTTGGAATTTGACTTGGACGATCTTCAATTCTTTGCCTTTGATTGAAAAATTGCCAATGGGACGCAGTACTCAACTGCTCCCACTTCCAAAATAGTGGGTGTGGTTGCAGAAACAGAGGAAAACAAGCTTGCCTTAGAATTTAAGTTAGGAGGAGAAAAAGGAATCTGTAGTTGAAAGTTGACAAATTAAAAAGATGAAAGAGGAATCAACAAAACCAATGAGAAGTTTTTTATTTTTTAATAAAACTAGCTTTTTGGTTATTTCTGTAACAAAGCTACATCTGAAGTTTAATCTAAAAATGCGATATGCTTCAATGGAATACCTAAATATAAATAAATTCTGGGTATCCAGAAAAAAGCTCCCTGCCTTTGCAACAATCCAAGAACACAAGCTACAGTTATTTGCCGATGCATAAAAGGTGCCTTTAACAGATCCAATAATTAAAATATCAGGGCAAAGTACGAAGAATTAGTAAATGCAACATGCATGTTTCAAATCAGTTACTGGTCTACATCGCAAAACAATGGTTACAATTCAGACCCTACATTAGGGAGCATCTAGGAATTGAAAATTGAAATATCAGCAGCTTCAAATACAAAACTACACGTAAAGTTTTAAAACTTTAACCTTATGGTATGCATTTTTTTTAAACAAACTTAGGGTCTTGAAACTTCACCCAAGGATATCACAAAACACTTCAACTGCAATATTTTAGCTTTGGCACAGCTGTTACTTGCACTTAGAGTCATAGAGATGTTCAGCATGGAAACAGACCCTTCCGTCCAACCCATCCATGCTGACCAGCTATCCCAACCCAATCTAGTCCCACGTGCCAGCGCCATATGCCTCCAACCCTTCCCATTCATATACCCATCCAAATACCTCTTAAATGTTGCAATTGTACCAGCCTCCACCACATCCTCTGGCAGCTCATTCCATACACGTACCACCCTCTGCGTAACAATGTTGCTCCTTAGGTCTCTTTTATATCTTTCCCCTCTCACCCTAAACCTATGCCCTCTAGTTATCCTATCATTTATCCTATCCATGCCCCACATAATTTTGTAAACCTCTATAAGGTCACCACTCAGCCTCTGACGCTCCAGGGAAAACAGCCCCAGCCTGTTCAGCCTCTCCCTGTAGCTCAGATCCTCCAACCCTGACAACATCCTTGTAAATCTTTTCTGAACCCTTTCAAGTTTCACAACATCTTTCCGATAGGAAGGAGACAAGAATTGCACGCAATATTCCAACAGTGGCCTAACCAATGTCCTGCACAGCCGCAACATGACCTCCCAACTCCTGTACTCAATACTCTGACTAATAAACGAAAGCATACCAAACACCACCTTCACTATCCCATCTACCTGCGACGCCACTTTCAAGGAGCTATGAACCTGCACTCCAAGGTCTCTTTGTTCAGCAACACTCCCGAGGACATTACCATTAAGTGTTTAAGTCCTGCTAAGATTTGCTTTCCCAAAATGAACCACCTTGCATTTATCAGAATTAAACTCCATTTGCCACTTCTCAGCCCATTGGCCCATCTGGTCCAGATCTTCTTGTAATCTGAGGTAACCCTCTTCGCTGTCCACGACACCTCCAATTTTGGTGTCATTTGCAAACTTACTAACTGTACCTCTTATGCTCACATCCAAATCATTTATGTAAAT
This sequence comes from Chiloscyllium punctatum, assembly GCF_047496795.1. Classification (NCBI taxonomy): domain Eukaryota; kingdom Metazoa; phylum Chordata; class Chondrichthyes; order Orectolobiformes; family Hemiscylliidae; genus Chiloscyllium; species Chiloscyllium punctatum. The sequence goes on from NC_092777.1 coordinate 21,600,848, forward strand.
GACAAAAAGTAGAGGGCCCAGCACCAATCCTTGTGGCACTCCACTGGTCACAGGCCTCCAGTCTGAAAAACAACCCTCCACCATTACCCGGTCTTCTACCTTTGAGCCAATTCTGTATCCAAATATTGTCCCTGTATTCCATGAGATCTAACCTTGCTAATCAGTCTCCCATGGGGAACCTTGTAGAACGCCTTACTGAAGTACATATAGATCACATCTTCTGCTCTGCCTTCAATCTTCTTTGTTACTTCTTCAAAAAACACAATCAAATTTGAGAGACATGATTTCCCATGCACAAAGCCATGTTGACTATCCTGAATCAGTCCTTGCCTTTCCAAATACATGTACATCCTGTCCCTCAGGATTCCCTCCAACAACTTGCCCACCATTGAGGTCAGGCTCACTGGTCTTATAGAGTTCCCTGGCTTTTCTTTACCGCCCTTCTTAAACAGTGGCACCACATTTGCCAACCTTCCGACACCTCACCTGTGACCATCGATGATACAAATATCTCAGCAAGAGGCTCAACAATCACTTCTCTAGCTTCTCACAGAGTTCTCCGGTACACTTGATCAGGTCCTGGGGATTTATCCACCTTTAACCGTTTCAAGACATCCAACACTTCCTCCTCTGTAATCTGGACATTTTGCAAAACGTCACCATCCATTTCCCTACAGTCTATATCTTTCATATCCTTTTCCACAGTAAATACCAATATTCATTTAGTATCTCCCCCATTTTCTGTGGCTCCACACAAAGGCCACCTTGCTGATCTTTGAGGGATCCTATTCTCTCCCTAGTTACCCTTTTGTCCTAAATATATTTGTAAAACCCCTTTGGATTCTCCTTAATTCTATTTGCCGAAGCTATCTCATGTCCCCGTTTTGCCCTCCTGATTTCCCTCTTAAGTATACTCCTACTTCCTTTGTACTCTAAGGATTCACTCAATCTATCCTGTCTATACCTGACATACGCTTCTTTCTTTTTCTTAACCAAACCCTCAATTTCTTTAGTTATCCAGCATTCTCTATACCTACCAGCCTTCCCTTTCACCCTGACAGGAATATACTTTCTCTGGGTTCTTCTCATTTCTGAAGGATTCCCATTTTCCAGCCGTCCCTTTACCTGCGAACATCTGCCTCCAATCAGCTTTTGAAAATTCTTGCCTAATACAGTCAAAATTGGCCTTTCTCCAATTTAGAACTTCAACTTTTAGATCTGGTCTACCCTTTTCCATCACTATTTTAAAACGAATAGAATTATGGTCACTGGTACCAAAGTGCTCCCCTACTGACACCTCAGTCACCTGCCCTGCCTTATTTCCCCAAGAATAGGTCAAGTTTTGCACCTTCTCTAGTAGATACATCCACATATTGAATCAGAAAATTGTCTTGTACACACTTTAGAAATTCCTCTCCATCGAAACCTTTAACACTATGGCAGTCCCAGTCGATGTTTGGAAAGTTAAAATCCCCTACCATAACTACCCTATTATTCTTACAGATAGCTGAGATCTCCTTATAAGTTTGTTTCTCAATTTCCCTGACTATTGGGGGGGGGGGGGGGGGGGGGTCTATAATACAATCCCAATAAGGTGATCATCCCTTTCTTATTTCTCAGTTCCACCCAAATACCTTCCCTGGATGTATTTCTGGGAATATCCTCCCTTCGCACAGCTGGAATGCTATCCCTTATCAAAAATGCCACTCCCCCTCCTCTGTTGCCTCCCTTTCTATCCTTCCTGTAGCATTTGTATCCTGGAACATTAAGCTGCCAGTCCTGCCCATTCCTGAGCCATGTTTCTGTAATTGCTATGATATCCCAGTCCCATGTTCCTAACCATGCCCTGAGTTCATCTGCCTTCCCTGTTAGGCCCCTTGCATTGAAATAAATGCAGTTTAGTTTATTAGTCCTACCTTGCCCCTGACTGTTTGACTCACTTCTGTTCTCAGCTGTACCCGTCTCAGATCGATCTCTTTCCTCACTATCTCCCTGGGTCCCCCCCCCCCCCCACCTTACTAGTTTAAATCCTCCCAAGCAGTTCTCGCAAATTTCTCTGTCAGTATATTAGTCCCCTTCCAATTTAGGTGCAATCCGTCCTTCTTGTACAGGTCACTTTACCCCAAATGAGATTCCAATGATCCAAAAATATGAATCCTTGTCCCATACACCAGCTCCTCAGCCATGCATTCATCTGCTCTATCCTCCTATTCCTGCCCTCACTAGCTCGTAGCACTGGGAGTAATCCAGATATTACTACCCTCGAGGACCTCCTTTTTAAATTTTTACCTAACTCTCCGTAATCTCCCTTCAGAGTCTCAACCTTTTCCCTTCCAATGTCGTACTTATTACCACTGAAGTTGGTAATGCATTTGTCATATTTGTTGGCTGTAAAAAAAAACTCAAAAATTAATGGTTGGATTTCAGCAACGCATTTTACAGAAATAACATGCAGCTCAAGCAGAACTATTTTTTGGTAAAGCTGCGGATCCAGATCCAAATCCTCAAATTATTGATACTCGGACTTTCGGCAAACTGACTTATTGGAATTTTTTTTGGGAAAAAAATAACTTTGTCAATTGTTTTAGAATGTTGTGACTTGCCTCAATCACAACAGTGGAATTTTTCATTCTGTCAAAGCTTGAGCAGAATTTTCAGTGCAGGTTGTCAAATTTGGATTAGTTTGGAGCCTCCTCAATGATCTGGAATCTTTTAACTAAAAAACTTTCAGCTTTGTGGTTACCAAGCATCAAACAGGCAGGGATAGGCTTTATGACAGAGTTACATAATTGCAATAATGTTGTTATCACAGCATGCAGTTATATTCAAAGGAGAATGAAAGTGGGATGCTAGCCATGAGGGTGCTGGAATAGCCAAGTTAGGAGATAACTAAAGCATGATGAGCGTTTCAGCAGATAAAGTGAAGCAGAATGAAGACAAGCATTGGTACTCAAGTAGAGATATGTGAACAATCTGTGTGATGGAGAAGGTTTGGGTTTAGAAATTAACTTGGGGTCAAGCAGTACTGGGATCATTAACCTATTCTTGATAATGGTCAAGAGGCATAGCTTATCATAAACAGTCTAAAGAAACTATGTAATTTCTGAGCTCCTTTGCTCTGGCATCTTTACATGAAGAGAGATCACCTTCAGCAATCATGGGTCAGTTTACATTATGCTCTCAGGTCCTTAAATGCTACTGGTGCCCACAATTTTGACTCGAGGCAAATATCTGCAAACTGATCCAAAATGGAACTTCTGAAGTAATTCTTACAAAAACAGTGATAACTGAGGATATTACAGATTGAAGCCCAAGCATACTATCATAAGCTATGACACACCAACTGCAATCTACTGAGAAAAATCAACTAACTTATCAATTACACTTATCAATTTTATCCTCAACTCATTTTTACAATGGAGCATTATTGAAAATGATGAGACATTCAAACAAGAAGGAAAAACATACATGGATGGCTTGTGAAAATTCAAAAACAAAAGGTTTTATATCCAGCTTGTGAGCGGCAATGAACCAAACAAAGTAGCATAGTATATTAAACATTAGTAACCTACTGCATATAGTCATTATTTTCTTCATGTAAAATAAAGCAAACAATCCAGTCTGGCCACCTTAGTCAATAACTCAGCACAGCCCTCAGAAACAACACTCTGCATATTTTTGAAGGTATAGCCTTTTGTTCAGGACTAAGAACTGAAGAAATAGAAATAACTGAGCTTGGTTCAAAAGATAACCACCAACTGGTCTGAAGTTCGTGGATTCAAATTCAATTCCAGTATTCATGCAAATAATCCAGGCTGACATGCCAATTGAGATATAAATGAAAGAGTATTTAGTGAAGCATAAAAAAGGAGAGGTGCAGAGGTTATGGAAGGTACTCAAAATTAGGGCCTAGCTACTAAATAGGAATAGCAAACTTATTGGTCTCTCAAACACCTACCATTATTCAATAAGATCCCTTCTAATCGGACTGTGGTTTTAATTCCATTTACATCTACTCATTAACTCTTATTTTCTTGTAAGTCAAGTACCTGTTAACTCAGCCTGAGATATATTTATTGACTGAGCCTTCACTGCTCACTTGAGTAGTGAATTCCAAAGATTATTGATTGAGAGATTAGGATCTGTCTAAAATGGAAGACCACCTATTTGAAACTGCCCATTAGTTCGAGATTCTCTCAATAGGGCAAACATTTTAATATCTATCCTATCAATCTCCTCAGAATCTCTTATCAGAATGGTGTGTTGCTTCCCTGCCGCCAGGATCAAAGATGTCTCAGAGAGGGTGCAGAATGTTCTCAAGGGGGAGAGGGGCCAGCAAGAGGTCATTGTCCACATTGGAACCAGAGACACAGGACGGGAAAAGGTTGAGATTCTGAAAGGAGATTACGAGAGTTAGGCAGGAATTTAAAAAGGAGGTCTTCGAGAGTAGTAATATCTGGATTACTCCCGGTGCTACGAGCTAGTGAGGGCAGGAGTAGGAGGATAGAGCAGATAAATGCATGGCTGAGAAGCTGGTGTATGGGAGAAGGATTCACATTTTTGGATCATTGGAATCTCTTTTGGGGTAGAACTGACCTGTACAAGGAGAACGGATTGCATCTAAATTGGAAGGGGACTAATATACAGGCAGGGACATTTGCTAGAGCTGCTCAGGATGATTTAAACTAGTAAGGTGGGGGTGGGACCAAGAGAGATCATGAGGAAAGAGATCAATCTGAGACTGGTACAGTTGAGAACAGAAGTGAGTCAAACAGTCAGGGCAGGCAGAAACAAGGTAGAACAATAAATTAAACTGCATTTATTTCAATACAAGGGGTCTAACAGGGAAGGCAGATGAACTCAGGGCATGGTTAGGAACGTGGGACTGGGATATCATAGCAATTACAGAAACATGGCTCAGGAATGGGCAGGACTGGCAGCTTCCAGGATACAAATGCGACAGGAAGGATAGAAAGGGAGGCGAGAGAGGAGGGGGAGGGGAGTTGTGGGGTGAGGGGTGTCATTTTTGATTAGGGTTAGCATTACAGCTGTGCTGAGGGAGGATATTCCGGAAATACATCCAGGGAAGTTATTTGGGTGGAACTGAGAAATAAGAAAGGGATGATAACCTTTTTGGGATTGTATTATAGAACCCCTAACAGTCAGAGGGAAATAAAAAAACAAACTTGTCAGGAGATCTCAGCTACCTGTAAGAATAATAGGGTGGTTATGGTCAGGGATTTTAACTTGGAGAAAGTGAGGACTGCAGATGTTGGAGGTCAGAGCTGAAAAATGTGTTGCTGGAAAAACGCAGGTCAGGCAGCATCCAAGGAGCAGGAGAATCGACGTTTCGGGCATAAGCCCTTCTTCAGGAAAGAGGAAGGTGTGCCAAGCAGGCTAAGATAAAAGGTAGGGAGGAGGGACTTGGGAGAGGGGCATTGGGAATGTAATAGCTGGAAGGAGGTTAAGGTGAGGGGGATAGGCCGGAGAGGTCGGGAAGATGACTACAGGTCAAGAAGGCGGTGCCGAGTCCGAGGGTTGGGACTGAGATAAGGTGGAGGGAGGGGAAATGAGGAAGCTGGAGAAATCTGCATTCATCCCTTGTGGTTGGAGGGTTCCTAGGCAGAAGATGAGGCGCTCTTCCTCCAGGCGTCGTGTTGCCATGGTCTGGTGATGGAGGCAGCCAAAGACCTGCATGTCCTTGGCGGAGTGGGAGGGGGAGTTAAAGTGTTCAGCCACAGGGCAGTTGGGTTGGTTGGTCCGGGTGTCCCAGAGGTGTTCTCTGAAACGTTCCGCAAGTAGGCGGCCTGTCTCCCCAATGTAGAGGAGGCCACATCGGGTGCAGCGGATGCAGTAAATGGTGTGTGGAGGTGCAGGTGAATTTGTGACGGATACGGAAGGATCCCTTGGGGCCTTGGAGAGAAGTGAGGGGGGAGGTGTGGGTGCAAGTTTTACATTTCTTGCGGTTGCAGGGGAAGGTACTGGGGGTGGAGGTTGGGTTGGTGGGGGGTGTGGACCTGACTAGTGAGTTGCAGACGGAATGGTCTTTCCGGAATGCTGATAGGGGAGGGGAGGGAAATATATCCTTGGTGGTGGGGTCTGTTTGGAGGTGGTGGAAATGACGAAGGATGATACGATGTATCTGGAGGTTGGTGGGGTGGTAGGTGAGGACCCGGGGGTTCTGTCTGGTGACGATTGGAGGGACGGGGCTCAAGGGCGGAGGAGCGGGAAGTGGAGGAGATGCAGTGGAGAGCATCATCAATCACGTCAGAGGGGAAATTGTGGTCTTTGAAGGAGGCCATCTGGGTTGTTCGGTATTTAAAAACGGTATGGTGTTTTTACAGGGGGCAGGGTGGGAGGTGGTGTAATCTAGGTAGCTGTGGGAGTTTAGTTTACAGTAAATGTCAGTGTTGAGTCGGTTGCCTGAGACAGAAACGGAGGTGTCTAGGATGGGGAGGGAGGAGTCTGAGACGGTCCAGGTAAATTTGAGGTTGGGGTGGAAGGTGTTAGTAAAGTGGATGAATTGTTCAATCTTCTCGTGGGAGCATGAGGTAGTGCCAATACAGTCATCGATGTAGTGGAGGAAAAGGTGGGGTGGTGCCAGTGTAGCTGCGGAAGATGGACTGTTCCACATATCCAACGAAGAGGCAGGCACAGCTGGGGCCCATGCGGGTGCCCATGGCTACTCCTTTGGTTTGGAGGAAGTGGGAGGATTGGAAGGAGAAGTTGTTCAGAGTGACGACTAGTTCAGTCAGTCGAAGGACGGTGTCCGTGTAAGGGTACTGGTTGGGTCGGCTGGAAAGGAAGCAGCAGAGGGATTTGAGGACTTCGTGATGGGGGATGGAGGTGTATAGGGACAGGATGTCCATGGTGAAGATAAGGCGTTGGGGGCTGGGGTAGCGAAAATCATGGAGGAGGTGGAGGACGTGGGTGGTGTCCCGAACGTAGGTGGGGAGTTATTGGACTAAGGGGGACAGGAACGTGTCGAGGTATGCAGAGATGAGTTCGGTGAGGCAGGAGCAGGGGATTTTAACTTTCCAAACATAGACTGGGACTGCCATAGTGTTAAGGGTTTAGATGAAGAGGAATTTGTTAAGTGTGTACAAGACAATTTTCTCATTCATTATGTGGATGTACCTACTAGAGAAGGTGCAAAACATGACCTACTCTTGGGAAATAAGGCAGGGAAGGTAACTGAGGTGTCAGTGGGGGAGCACTTTGGGGCCAGTGACCATAATTCTATTAGATTTAAAATAGTGATGGAAAAGGATAGACCAGAGCTAAAAATTGAAGTTCTAAATTGGAGAAAGGCCAATTTTGACGGTATTAGGCAAGAACTTTCAAAAGCTGATTGGGGGGGGGCAGATGTTTGCAGGTAAAGGGACGGCTAGAAAATGGGAAGCCTTCAGAAATGAGATAACAAGAATCCAGAGAAAGTATACACCTGTCAGGATGAAAGGAAAGGCTGGTAGGTATAGGGAATGCTGGATCACTAAAGAAATTGAGGGTTTGGTTAAGAAAAAGGAGGAAGCATATGTCAGGTATAGTTGGCAGAGATGGAGTGAATCCTTAGAAGTGTATAAAGGAAGTAGGAGTATACTTAAGAGGGTAACTAGGGAGAGAATAGGGCCCCTCAAAGATCAGCAAGGCGGCCTTTGTGTGGAGCCACAGAAAATGGGGGAGATACTAAATGAGTATTTTGCATCAGTATTTACTGTGGAAAAGGATATGAAAGATATAGACTGTAGGGAAATAGATGGGGACATCTTGCAAAATGTCTATATTACAGAGGAGGAAGTGCTGGATATCTTGAAACGCATAAAGGTGGATAAGCCCCAGGACCTGATCAAGTGTACCCTAAAACTCTGTGGGAAGCTAGAGAAGTGATTGCTGGGCCTCTGAGATATTTGTATCATCAATAGTCACAGGTGAGGTGCTGAAAGACTGGTGGTTGGCTAACATGGAGCCACTGTTTAAGAAGGGCGGTAAGGACAAGCCAGGGAACTATAGAACAGTGAGTCTAACATCGGTGGTGGGCAAGTTGTTGGAGGGAACAGGATGTACATGTATTTGGAAAAGGCAAGGACTGATTTGGGATAGCCAACATGGCTTTGTGCGTGGGAAACTATGTCTCAAACTTGATTGAGTTTTTTGAGGAAGTAACAAAAGGATTGATGAGGGCAGAGCAGTAGATATGATCTATATGGACTTCAGTAAGGCACTCGACAAGGTTGCCCATGGGAATCTGGTTACTCAGGTTAGATCTCATTGAATACAGGAGAATTAGCCATTTGGATACAGAGGGTGGTAGTGGAGGGTTGTTTTTCAGATTGCAGGCCTGTGACCAGTGGAGTCCCACAAGGATCGCTGCTGGGTCCTCTACTTTTTGTCATTTATATAAAGGATTTGGATGTGAGCATAAGAAGTACGGTTAGTACGTTTACAGATGACACCAAAATTGGGGATGTAGTGGACAGTGAAGAAGGTTACCTCAGATTACCACAGGATCTTGATCAGATGGGCCAATGGGCTGAGAAGTGGTTCAGATAAATGTGAGGTGCTGTATTTTGGGAAAGCAAATCTTAGCAGGACTTAATGGTAAGTTCCTAGGGAGTGTTGCTGAACAGAGACACCTTGGAGTGCAGGTTCATAACTCCCTGAAAGTGGAGTCACAGGTAGATAGGATAGTGAAGGTGGTGTTTGGTATGCTTTCCTTTATTGGTCAGAGTATCGAGTACAGGAGTTGGGAGGTCATGTTGCGGCTGTACAGGTCATTGCTTAGGCCACTGTTGGAATATTGCATGCAATTCTGGTCTCCTTTCCTATCGGAAAGATGTTGTGAAACTTGAAAGTGTTCAGAAAATATTTACAAGGATGTTGCCAGGGTTGGAGGATTTGAGCTACAGGGAGAGGCTGAACAGGCTGGGGCTGTTTTCTCTGGAGAGCCGGAGGCTGAGGGGTGACCTTATAGAGGTTTACAAAATTATGCGGGACATGGATAGGATAAATAGACAAAAGTTTTTCCCCTGGGGTTGGAGAGTCTAGAACTAGAGGGCATTAGTTTAGAGTGAGAGGGGAAAAATATAAAAGAGACCTAAGGGGCAACTGTTTCACACAAAGGGTGGTAAATGTATGGAATGAGCTGCCAGAGGAAGTAGTGAAGGCTAGTACAATTGCACCATTTAAAAGGCATTTGGATGGGCATATGAATAGGAAGGGTTTGGAGGGATATGGGCCATGTGCTGGCAGATGGGACTGGATTGAGTTATGATATCTGGTCGGCATGGACGGGTTGGACCGAATGGTCTGTTTCCATGCTGTACACCTCTATGACTCTACGTTACAACAAGAATGTGTCTTATTCTTCTAAACCTCTGTGAACACAGTTCAATTTGCTCAAGCCTTTCCCCTTGAAATCAGTCGAGTGTACCTTTTCTGAACTGTCTAATGGAGGGAGGCTCCCCAAAATGAGACCAAAACTATACTCCTTACAAATGGAGCCTTACAAACGCCTTGTATAATTGCAGCAATATTTCACTACTTTTGCACTCTATAGCAAGGAAACAAAGGCCAACTTTTCATTTGTTATCCAAACTACTTGTCATTTCTGCTGGCAAACAAAACCAGTCAGATCCTCTGCGCCACAACATTCTGCAGTCTCTTCCTATTTTGCTTTTCTTTACTGCCAAAGTTGACAACCTCACATTTTTCCCCCAGAGTAAACACGATCTGCCAATATTTTGCCCACTTATTAAATCCATATGCCTTTGTATACTGTGTCCTCTTCATAAATGATTTGTCCGCCTATTTCTGTATCAGCAGCAAATTTGGCCACAAAACATTCAGCTCCTTCATCCATATGACAAATAAGTTGAGGTCCCAACACTGAACCCTTTGGTGCCTTATTAAGTAGGATTGTCAAGTTGATAATGACCCATTCCTCCTGACTGCTTCCTGTTAAATGTAGAATATATGAAATTAGTTTAAAAAAATTAAAATTTCATTTTTAGGATATGGGTCAACATTTTATTGTCCATACCTTGTTGCCCTTGTGGGGGTTGTTAGCTGCCTTCTAGAACGGCTGCAGCCTACCTGTTGTGGGTTGACAAACAATGCCAATAAGTAGAGAATTCCAGGATTTTGAAGGAACTGCAATAGATTTCCAAGTCAAGATGGTGAGTGATGTGGAGGGGAGTATATCTGCTGCCCCTTTCCTTCGAGAAAGTAGTAGTGGTTGTAGGTTTAGAAGGTGCTGTCTGAGGACCTTTGGTGAATTTCTGCAGTGCATATTGCACTGTTGCTACTGAATGTTGGTGATGGAAATAGATACTTGTGGATGCTGTGCCAATCAAGCAGGCTGCATTATCCTGGCTGTTGTTGGGGCTGCCAAGCAAATGGGGGGTATTCCATCACACTCCAGACTTGTGCCTTGTGGATAGTGGACAGGTTTTGAGGAGTCAAGCGAGTTACTCCCCTCGGTACTCCTAGCTTTCGACCTGCTCTTATAGCCAGTGTTTATTTGGCAAGTCCAGTTGAGGCTCTGATCAGTGATAACCCCCAAGATGTTGATAGTGGGGGATTCAGTGATGGTAACACTGCTGAATGCCAAGAGGCGGTGGTTAAGATGTCTCTAGTCAGGATGGTCATAGCCCGGCATTTGTGTGGCGCAAACGTAACTTGCCACTCATCAGTTCAAGCCTTGATATTGTCCAGAACTTACTGCATTTGAACATGGACTGCTTCAGTGTCCGAGGGGTCTTGCATGGTGCTGAGCACAGATGATTGTACAATCATCAGCAAGCTTCCCCATATCTGACTTTATGATAGAGGGAAAAATCATTTATGAAGCAGCTGAAAATAGTTGGGCTGAGGTCACTTTTGAGGAACTCCTACAGAGATGCCCTGGAGCTGAAATTACTGACCAACAGCCACAACTCAATCTTCCTGTGTCAGGTAGGATTTCAACCACTGGACAGTTTGCCCCCGATACCAAACGATTCCAGTTTTGCCACACTGTCAAAGGCAGCCTTGATGTCAGGGACTGTCACTATCACTTGACCTCTGTTATTCAGCTCTTTTTTCCAGTTTGGATGAAGGCCCTAATGAGTTCAGGAACTGAGTGGCCCTGGCAGAACCCAAACTGGGCATCACAAAGTAGGTTATTGTTGAGCAGGTGCTGTTTGATACTACCTTTCATCACTTTACTGATGACCGACGGGGTAGTGATTGGCCAGGTTGGATTAGTCCTGCTTTTTATGTACAGGACATACTTTGGCAATTTTCCACATTGCCAGGTAGATACCGTGTTGTAATTGTATTGGAAAAGTTTAGCTTGGGAAGTGACAAGTTCTGGCGCACAAGTCTTCAGTACAATTGCTGGAATGTTGTCAGGGCCCTTAACCTTTGCAGCATCCAATGCCTCTAACCATTTCCTAACATCATGTGGAGCGAAATCGAATTGGCTGAAGACTGGCATCCACTGGAGGCAGAGATGGATCATCCACTCAGCACTTCTGGGTGAAACTTACTGCAAATGGTTCAGTAATATCTTTTGCATTGATGTGTTGGGCTATTGAAGATGGAGATATTTGTGGAGTTTCCTCCTCCAGTGAGGTTGTTTAATTTTCCACCACCATTCACGACTGGAAATGGAAAGACTGCAGAGCTTAGATCTGATCTGTTTGTTGTGGGATCACTTAGCTCTGTCTATGACTTGCTGCTTACATGGTTGGACATACAAGTAGTCCTGTTTGGTGGCTCCATCAGGTTGAAACCTCATCTTTAAATATGCCTGCTGCTGTTCCTGGCATGCCTTCCTGTGCACTCCATTGAACCAGGGTTGAACATCTAGCTTGATGGTAACAGTTGACTGGGAGATATGCCAGACCATGACATTACAGTGCCTCATGAATGCCCAGTCAAGTTGGTAGATTAGCTCGAAGTCTGTTTCATTTAGCACAATGATAGCGTCACACAACATGATGGACGTTATTCTCAAATGTGAAGGTGAGTCTTAGTCTCCACAAGGACTGTGCAGTGGCCACTCTTGATACTGTCATGGACAAATGCATCTGCAGCTGGCAGATTGGGAAGGATGAGGTCAAGTATGTTTCTCCCTCACCATCTGCCACAGACCCAGTTTAGTGGCTATGTCCTCTAGAACCCAACCAGCTCAATCTATAGTACTGCTGCCAAGCCACTCGGTGGACACTGAAATGCCCCAGACTATATTTTGTGCCCTTGCCATCCTCAGTGCTTCCTCCAAGTGTTGGTCAACATGCCTATAAGACAGGATATATTCTGGGATGGTAGTGGTGGTGGTATCTGGGACATAGTCATACTCATGGAATCATACCTTACAGACAATGTCAGGCTGTTGCTTGACTAGTCTGTGACACAGCTCTCCCAATTTTGGCACTAGCCCCCAGATGTTAGCGAGAAGAACTTTGCAGAGTTGACAAGGCGGTTTCTGCCATGGTCTTTTCCAGTGCCCTGTCCAATTTCATTTCTTTGAGATTTTGTGGCAATTGAACCAATGGAATGGCTTGCTTGGCCATTTTAGAATGCAACTTGACAGTCAACCTTATTGCTGTGGATCTGCAGACATGTGCAGGCCAGACCAAGTGAGGGTGGCAGATTTCCTTCCCTTAGTGAACTGGAGAGGTTTTTCCGACAATGATCTCATGGTGATCAGTATATTCTCAATTCCAGGAAGTTTCTAAATTGAATCTGCTGTGGCGGGATTTGAACTCCGGTCCCCAGAACATTAGCTGAATTAGTGGGTTAATAATCTAGCAATAATACCACTAGGCCACCATTTACCATGATATTACCAGGTTTAGGAGGGCTTGCTTCAAGGTCAAACATACAAGATAACAGAGCTCTTTCCAACTGGAGGAGCAAAAGGTTCTCTCTTAAGAACCTTCGAGATTGAGGGATGGGCAGGATAATCTGGAAAAACTATTTGTGATTTTAAATTGGTACGAAGGGGCTATAAAACTTTAGTTTTGCTCCAAAAGAATGAAAAAAGGTTAGTGTGAAATAATCTAGGTCTGTCAGGATATGAAACATCAAAACAAACAGTGGTGAAAGGATAATTCATAACTTATAACAGAAGTGAATAAATATTGACTGTTCCTTCAAAATCAACACATTCACAATGGACCCAACATCGTCCTGCTGCAATGTAAAACTCTGATTCTTAAACCAAAAAAACAGCCATGGAATGAAGTTCCACACAAAACAAGTGATATAATTTAATTTTCAGCATGCTTTACGTCACAATTCATGCCACCTGTTCTTATATGGACGTTATGATAATGGAATGTATAGGGATAATAATGGTTAGGAAATTCTAAAAATCCAACAAAATTGCAACTATGTTGAGAAAATTCTGTTGTCAATTTTGACAAGCCATATGAAGCAGCAAATGAGCTGCCCACAATACCAAGAATACTAAACACCTGTATAACAAAATCTGAACCACGCCAAACTAAAATTCAGACAAACATATCAATTTGCATTAGGCAGGGCAGATGCGCACATCACTCATCATTCACAAACTCTCCACTTGTCTGAATGAGACTACTTTCAACAGTTATGAAACTTGACCAACTCGAAACAGTCCAATAATTGGCATCCAATCCACCATCTTCAACATTCACTCTCTTGATCATCAACACAGTGACAGCAGAGCAAATGTGTACAATTTGCAAGATGCATTACTGTAACTCACCACTGCTCCCGATAGTGGTCTCAGGTTTGGATGGTGCTAACACCCAGAAGAACAGAGGCAGCAGATGCTTATGACCATCAGCATCTCCAAGCTCCTAGCGAAGCCCCACACCATCTTAAACTGTGGCTTGGTCAAAATCAGAGAATTCCATTCCTAACAGCACCAAGCGCCCCCCTAAACCCCAAGAACTGCAGCTCACCACCTTCTCTAGGACAAAGAGGGGTGGACAATAAATGTTGGCTTCATCAGTGACACTCACACCCCAATGAATAGAAAAATTAATATCACTGCAATCTACTGATATCCATTGCAAGCCATACATATTTATAAAATCAAAATAAATGAAAGTACATACTGTGTTTCTTGATCTCCACAACAAGTTGGAACTTTATCCTAGTCATCAGTGCAACCTCCATTATGAGACTATATACATAATTGAAATGAAATGATCAAATCTGACAAGTGAGTTCCAGAATGTCCTACTTTCAATTAGACACACTGTGCAAACTTGGATTTTATTCCAAGCAACCTTTTCCTATTTGACTTCCAAACCATAAATTTAGCATTCACAAATATCTCGGGTCCAGGTCCATTTTTGGTGAACTTAGCTCTGCAGGAAGTCAGTGTAAAATATAATGACTAACCAAAACATAGTGGTAAATTTGAGTGCTGCTAGTGGAAATCATAGTCAAAAGCCAATTAGAACAGACATTCAAATTTTGTTTTGGGATTCTCAATGCACTGGACATTACTGGATACTGGACCAGTATGACCACACACCCCCCCACACCCCCCCCCCCCCCCCCAAAGATTTCTTTGAATGCAAACTTCAAATAGGTCACTCTTGTACAAGTTTAAAATAAAACTGAACCCTGTAAACTTTACAATGTTTGACAAACACCCAAGCTATGTGGTTGACTCTAAACTGCCCTCTGGGCAATTAAGGGCGAGCAATAAATGCTGGCCTAAACAGTGATGCCCTCATCCTGTGAATTAAAACTTTCCTTTCACAAAATCAAATTGTGCAGACTGGACATGAGAATACCATGAAGCTTCATCTTGTATAGGTTTGTAACAACTCGGGCGAATGCACTATTCTAGTCCCACTATCCCAAAGGTCACAATATTAAAAATCTTTACTCCAGTTAGTATAATGGTCAACTAATTGACATATCAGATTTTTAAACAAGATCTATCAACCGGTTTTCTTACAAAGCTCAACAGGACTAAACAGGAAAAAAAAGGGGGGTAGGTTAAGATAAATTATGTTCATGGTTGGGGATTGTAGAACTAGGATGTTTGAGAATGAGGGGCAGATTTTCTGGGGAGATATTACAAAGCACATTCATAAACAGAAGGTGGTAGAGATTTGGATCTCTTCCACAAACGGCAGTGGATGCTGGATCAGTTAATTTCAAATCTGAGGTAAATGTGTTTTTGGTAAGCAAAGGTATTTTAAGTGATATGGGCCAGTGGCAGATATATGGTTAAGCCATAAATTGCCATGATCTCACTTTTTGATGGAACAAGCTGAGGAGTTGAATGGGCTATACCTGTTCATATGCTCCAATTAATAATTTATCAAAACAAAATGTATGCAATAAAGAGGCCATCATTAGTTTAAATATACAATCAGTAGTATGGACATACAAATGTTTATCCTTCCCAAAAAAAAACACAAATACATTTCTCGAGACAAAGATTGCTCTGTGGAGATTGGCTGAGTTAAAAAAAAGGACTACTCTTCAAGGCAAAAGGATTGCATATAGAATGTTTTGGAGTCTGTTGCTCCAATGCTCTGCAATATGATCAAGTCACTAATCATGCCTGAATATCTCTGGAGTATTACAGACAACTTGCTCATTAAGCACAATCTTGGGATGCTTTTCAATCATTCTTTCCAAAGAAAAAATACGATTCATCAACGAAAGGGCCTGCTTTTCAGAAATGAAAGAGATCAGCAGGGCAGTTGCATCTTAGCAGACTTCCCTTCAATTCAGCTGGTTCAAAGCAGGTTACCCACAGCTGAACCCAATAAAAAAGCTGCACTTGTCCAAGCTAGACCTCAGCATGGGTGTCCAGCAAAGCAAGCGGTCAATACCAGTCAGGTGATTCCTAAAAAGCTTATTTTAATTGACAATTTATGACATTGGAGTTAATAATTTTTTTGTAAAAGAAACCACTCCTGGAATTTCCACAAAAGTTGACATAAAGGCATTTTCCACAATCTTTTAAAACTTGTGTTCTCCAAGTAGGATTAAACTTAAAACATCCCTGCTGTTATCAGCCTTTTGAATGGACCTCTTTAATGTCAATGTTAATCTCGCTCTACATTTTCTCAGCACGTGTAACATTGTATCCTGCACTCTGTTGTTCCGTGACACACTTCTATAGTACGATCTGCCAATAAAACACGTAAGATAACACACTGCCCTCTACCTCGATACAAATGACTGTAATAAAATGAAATCAAACATCTTCACAACTGATTAAAGTTGCCACGTATAGGAAAAGTCCAACTGAAACCAAATGATAGAAACAAATTACTACCGAATTGTTGATTGATCTTTCAACTGAAGAAAGTTCCCCAATCCAACCTTTCTTTAAAAAAAAAGTCAAGTTCAACAATCAAACCTTTTGAAGAGACATGAAGCAAGTTAATACCTGGTAGCAGTCTGCAGTCAGCCTGTTGTAACAACTTTGTTTGTCTACTTAGTTATATATGTCTTCAGCTGTAATTTCACAATATTGCTATACACAAACAGATGGCAAGGCATATGCTTAAAATTCCATAAAACAATAATTCCATAAATAATAAAATAATTTAAGTCCTCAAAATTTCAAGAACAATAAACTTTGAAAAGTGACATTTAGAAAAAAAGAGCGTTTCTGCCATTTGATCAAGGCTGAATTACAAGGATCCCTTCTAGAGGGCAATGTGGAGGGCAGCAGAAAGTGTGATTGACCTTAACATAGTTGAATGTTTGTCACAAGGTGGTTTGCAGACACATTCATGGATGACAGGGGATGGTGCAAGGTAAATGTGTGACATACCATGATAGAAAATCTGCTAGTATAGGAACAAGAGAGTAAAATACAGAAATACGGCAAAACCTATTTCGTAAGCCTTCGGGTTCAGGATATCACCACAGCAAAATGATGAAAATACCACAGAAATTACTAGTCACCAGGATACATGAACATCAACTAGTCACAAAATGACATGACCCTCTCACTAGTATCCTTACATACAGATGAGAAAGGACACCACTTCAACTGGGATAACACATCCGTTATAGGACAAGCCAAACAGAGACATGCACGAGAAATCCTAGAAGCGTGGCATTCCAACCGGAACTCTAACGCACTGAATTAGACCCAATCTACCAGCCCCTGAGAAAAAGAACAGGAAATGACATCACCAACCCAAAGAAACCCAAACATATAAATAGAAAGCAGGAATTATCAACAGTGCTTTGCCTGGAGGCCCACTGAAGGTGTTACCTACTAGGGTGACAAAACGTCTGGAAATGACCCTTCCAGCTCAGCAAGCAAACCTACATCCAGCACCTCAACCTGAGCTACAAATTTTCTCAAAACTCTCAAATTATATTTTAAAACTAATCCACGATTAATCCATGCTAAACTGCCAGACAGTATTGTACACTTTGAAATCAAGTTGTCTTCAAGCCATCTGAGGTCCGTGCCCAGGTGACCATGCAAATCTGCTTCACTTAGAGCAAATCCTATCGGGATATGCATTATTTATTATCATTTAAACATTTCATTTGCCTATTAATGAGTATCATACTGTGCTTATGCTCTAATAGATAGGGATGGTCAGTGGAAGCAACAATTGTGGCAGAAGTATGAATGAATCACCAAAATGTGCTCTGATTTTTCATGAGGAAATCAAGTCAAAATGCCATAACTTTTGGGCACAAATTAAAATTCCAGATTACAAACTAGTTGGAATTTGACCATCTGAAACCAGTCTTCATTCACAGGATAACTGGGGAGGCAATGGCCGAGTAGTACTATCACTTGACTATTAATGCAGAAAAAGGGCAGCAGATCTTTTTTTTTGCTGGAAAAGCTTTTCCAGCAACACATTTTCAGCTCTGATCTCCAGCATCTGCAGTCCTCACTTCCTCTTCTATTAATGCAGAAACCCAGAATAATGCTCTGTGGACCTGTGTTTGAATCCTGCCACAAATGGAGGAATTTGAATTCAATAAAAAATAAAATCTGGAATTCAAAGTCAACTGATGACCATGAAACCATTGTCAACTGTCAGAAAAACCTATCTGGTTGACTAAAGTCATTGAGGGAAGGAAATCTGCCATCCTTACTTGGTCTGGCCTACATGTGACTCCTGAGCCACAGCAATGTGACTGACTTGCAAATGCCATCTGAAATGGCCTAGAAAGGCACTTAGTTGTATCAATTGCTAGAAAGTCACAACAAAGAAATGAAACCTGGCATCAACCATGGAACCAGAAAAGTCAACAGCAAATACACAAACAGCCCTGCTGACCATGCAAAGTCCTTCTTACCATCATCTGGGGGCTAGTGCCGAAATTGGGAGAGCTGTCTCACAGACTAGTCAAGTAACAGCCTGACAGAGACATCTTTATGGAATTATACCTTACAGCGTATACCCTAGACACCACTATTACCATCCATGGATATGTCCTGTCCCACCGGCAGGAGAAAACCTAGCACAAGTGGTGGCACAGTGGAATACAGTCAGGAAGGAGTTGCCCTGGGAGTCCTTGACATAAACTCTTAATTCCATGAAGTCTCATGGCTTCAGGTTAAACACAGACAAAGATACCTCTTACTGGTTACCACGTACCATCCTCCTCCGGCTGATGAATCAGTACTCCTCCATGTTGAACAACACTTGGAGGAAGCACTGGAAGTAGCAAGGGTGGAAAATGAAATCCCCCACCCAGAGTACAATGTCCATCAACAAGAGTGGCTCGGCAGCAGCATTACTGATCAAGCTGGTCAGGTCCTAAAGGATATAACTGCCAGACTGGGTCTGCGGCAGGTGGTGAAGAAACCAACAAGAGGAAAACATAATTGACCTCATCCTTACTAATCTGCTGGCTGCAGAAGGATCTGACCATGACAGTATAGGTAAAAGTGACTACCGCACTGTCCTCGTGGAGACAAAGTCCTGCATTCACATTGAGAATAACCTCCATTGTGTTTTGTGGCACTATCACAGTGCTAAGTGGGACAGATTTCAAACCAATCTAGCAGCTCAAGACAGGGCATCCACGAGGGACTGTGGGCCATTAACAGCAGCAGAACTGTACTCCAGCACAATCTACAACCTCATGACCTGGCTTATCCCCCACTTAACCATTACCATCAAGCCAGGGGATCAACCCTGGTTCAATGGAGTGCACAGGTGGACATGTCAGGAGCAGCATCAGGCATACCTAAAATGAGGTGGCAACCTGGTGAAGCTACCAAACAGGACCACTTGTATGCAGAACTTATGCCCAAAATGTCAATTCTCCTGATCCTTGGATGCTGCATGACTGGCTGTGCTTTTCCAGCACCAGTCTTCGGCTCTGATCTCCAGCAGCTGCGGTATTCACTTTTACCCCAAAGTTTGCATGTTGATATCTACTAAAGCATCCCAAGTACTGCTAAGCTAAAACCAGACAACAGAACAGGCTTACTTCCTTCTCATTCCTTCGTGGGTTCGAGCTTCAAGGACTGGACCAGAATTTCTTGTCCCCACCCCCAATTGCTCACGAGGTGGTGATAGTGAAGTGCCTTCTTGAGTCACTGTAGTCAAGCTGGGGGACCCACAGAGCAATTAGGGAGGAGTTCCAAGACTTCAACCAAACAGTTCAACGTTTGTGTAAAGATTTGTAACGCGGGTGATGGTTGTAGTTGTGGATATGTTCGCCAAGCTGGGAAGTTGGTTTGCAAACATTTCACTCTCTTTCTAAATGAATCACAAGTTTGACTGAGACAACACAACAATAGGAAAAGTCAAACAGAGGACAGCCGGAGAATATTTAGAAATATGGACTCAAATTAGTAAACACATTGACCTAGTGACCTAGACCCAACATACTGACTACTGCAACCACCGGAACTGGCAACCGGAAGCAGCAGGAACAAAATCAAATAAATTCCAACAGACACAGGACAGCAGAGCTTCACAGGAGGCTCCACAACACTGACAATGTCACCTAGAAAGGAGGCAAAACAGTGGAATGGTGACATATTTCCAAGTTAGGATGGCAAGGGGCTTGAAAGATATCTTCCAGATGACGTCCCTCTGTGTGGGTTAAGTGGAATTAAAATGCCCAGTAGCCATGATTAAATGGTGGAGTGGACTTAATGGGCTGAATGGCCTTGCTTCCATCCCTAAGTCTTATGTATCTACTGCCTTTGTCCCTCTAGATGGTAGAGGTTGTGAATTTTATAAGATTTGACAGAGAAGGTTTGGTGAATTTTTGCAGTAAATCTTGTAACTGGTACACACTGTGCATCGTTGGAGGGAATGAATGTCTGTGCATGCAGTGCCAATCAAGCAGACTGCCTTCTCCTGGATGGTGGGGAGTATGGTGTTGGAGAAGCACAGCAGGTCAGGCAACGTCCGAGGAGCAGGAGAATCGACGTTTCAGGCAGAAGCCTGAATGAAGGGCTTATGCCCGAAACGTCAAGTCTCCTTCGCGTTGAATGCTGCCTGACCTGCTGTGCTTTTCCAGCACCACACCCTCAACTCTGATCTCCAGCATCTGCAGTCCTCACTTTCTCCTCCTTGTCCTGGATGGTGTCAGCTTCTTGAGTGTTGTTGGAGCTGCACTCCTCCAGCAAAGAGGGGAGTATTCCATAACACTTCTGCCCTGGAGAGTGGTGAGTTACTGCTGGGCTCCTAGCCTTCGAGCTAGTCTTGTAGCTAAGTATTTACTCAGCTGGTCCAATTCAATTTCTGGTCAATTGTAACTCCCAGGATATTGATAGTGGGGAATTTGGCAATGGCAACGACACAATATCAAAAGGACAATGGCTAGATTCTCCCTTGACAGACATGATCATTGCGTGGCACTTAACAGCACAAATGTTATTTGCCCCTTTGCAGCCTAACCCTGGAGACTGTCCAGGTCTTGTTGCATTTGGACACTACCTGCTTCTACATTTAAAGGAGTCAGAAATTGTGCTCAATGTTATGAAGTGAATACCCCTTGTTTTGACCTTATGATGGAAGGAAGATTGTTGAAGAAGCAGTTAAAGTTGATTTCGCCCAGGATATTATCCCAATGAACTCCTGCTGTGATGTCATCGGGCTGAGATGACTGACCTCTAAAAACCACAACCATCTTCTTCCATGCTTGGTATAACTCCATTGTAATGAAGGTGTAGAACAAAACTGAGTGCAACACAGTTGTTAATAATATCTCTGCTCATAAAATAATTTTTTTTTTTTCAATTAATGTATACTAAAAAGTGACTGTGCTTTTAAACAAAAAATATAAACAGCTCCAAAACATGCCCAACATGAACCTGCACCACTGTCATATTGCTTGTCATGAATATTGCCTTTACCACTGGATGCTGCTCATGTTAGCTATTTTACTCATTCCATTTATACTTTTTTTTCCCCTAATATTACAGCGCAGTACAGGTCCTTCAGCCCTCAATGTTACACCAATCTGTGGAACAAATCTGAAACCTGTCTATTCTGTACTATTCCATTTTCATCCACATGTTTATCCAATGACTATTTACATACCCTTAAAGTTGGCGAGTCTACTGCTGTTGCAGGCAGTGCATCCCACACCCCTACCACTGAGGAAAGAAACCTCTGACATCTGTTTTATATCTATCACCCTTAAATTTAAAGCTTTGTCCCCTTGTGCTAGCCATCACCATCTGAGGAAAAAGGCTCTCACTGTTGACCTTATCTTACGCTCTCATTACCTTATACAAAATGCTATAACCTGATTTGATTGTACCAGCTCCCAGTGCCAAAATCAAACTCGTCAAATTAAGGAGAGTGAGGGGGCAGAGTTGAGAATGGTAGCCATTAAAAAAGAGAAAGTGATACAAAGGCTAAAAGGTCTAAAAATTGATAAAATCTCCTGGACCTGGTGGGCTACAGCCTAGAGTTCTGAGGGAGGTGGCTGAGGAAATAGTGGAGGCATTGGTTGTGATCTTTCAAAAATCACTGGAGTCAGGGAAAATCCCAGATGATTGGAAAATTGCTATTGTAACCCCCTTGTTCAAGAAAGGATCAAGACAAAAGATGGAAAATTATAGGTCGATTAGCCTAACCATGGTTGAGAATCCATCAAGGATGCGATTTATAAATTCTTGGAAGTGCAAGGTCGGATTAGAACAAATCAGCATGCATTTAGTAAGGGGAGGCCGTGCCTGACAAACCTGTTAGAATTCTTTGAAGAGGAAACAAGTAGGTTAGACCAGGGAAACTCTGTAGGTGTTATCTATCTAGACTTCCAAAAGGCCTTTGATAAGGTGCATCACGCGAGGCTGCTGAGTAAGGTAAGGGCCCACTGTGTTTGAGGTGAGCTACTGGTATGGATTGAGGATTGGCTGTCTGACAGAGAGCAGAGAATTGGGAAAAAGGTTCTTTTTCGGAATGGCAGCCTGTGACAAATGGTGTCCCGGGGGGTTCAGTGTTGAAGCTGCAGCTGTTCATTTATTAATGATCTGGATAAAGGGACTGAGAGCATTCTGGCGATGATACGAAGTTAGGTGGACAGGCGAGTAGTACTGAGGTGGTGGGGAGGCTGCAGAAAGATTTAGACAGCTTAGAACAGTGATCCAGGAAATGGCTGATGAAATTCAACGTGAGCAAATAAGAGGTCTTTCATTTTGGAAAAAAGAATACAGGCATGGATTATTTTCTAAATGGTGAGAAATCAATAAAGCCAAAGTACAAAGGGATCTGGGAGTGCTCCTCCAGGATTCTCTAAAGGTTAACTTGCAGGTTGAGAGCGTGATTAAGAAAGCAAATGTAATGTTGTAATTTATTTTGAAGGTTGGAATATAAAAGCAGTGATGTGCTTCTGAGACTTTACAAAGCTCTAGTTAGGCCCCATTTAGAATACTGTGTCCAATTTTGGGCCCCACAGCTCAGGAAGGACATACTGGCACTGGAGTGTGTCCAGAGATTCACATGGATGATCCCTGGAATAGTAAGCCTAACATACGATGAACTGCTAAGGATCCTGGGATTGTATTCATTAGAGTTTAAAAGGTTGAGGGGAGATCAATAGAAACTTACAAGATAATGTATGGCTTAGAAAGGATTGCCGCTGGGAAGCTGTTTCCGTTAGGTGGGGAGCTTAGGACCCATGGGCACAGCCTTAGAATTAGAGGGAGTCAATTTAGAATGGAAATGAGGCGGCATTTTTTCAACCAGAGTGTGGTGGGCCTGTGGAATTCATTGCCATGGAGCGCTGTGGAGGCCAGGATGTTAAAGGTCTTCAAGGCAGAGATTGAGAAATTCTTGATCGTGCAAGGAATTAAGGGCTACGGGGAGACTGCAGGTAAGTGGAGTTGAAATGCCCATCAGCCATGATTAAATGGAGGAGTGGACTTGATGGGCCGAATGGCCTTACTTCCACTCCTATGTATTATGGTCAGCTCAAATTCTTGTCAAGAAAACTGAAGGTGTTTCAGATATGTTCTACAGATCAGTACCTTTGTAATACATGAAACCAATTTCCTTTCTTTAGCCCTTAATTTTGTTTTTAAAACTTCTAATCATGATCATGAGTTTAGGGCCCATGACTACCCTCAACATGACCTGAAGCTCAAAAACAAATATACTTCAATTAGGATGGACTGCCTGCTTCCTCAGAACCATTTGTAAGCTCTACTGAATACATATCAACTAACTTAAGCTTTACTTCTGACCTAATGGTTGCAGTGAAGCACCAAACCTTTTGGAGCAAAAGTAGTACTGTCTCATTTAAAAAAAAAGGACATGAGTTAGATATAGCTTGGGCTTAGTCTTAACAATTCTCACATTTGGACTCACATGAAGCAAACAAGCTTTTTGGCTTCAGATTAGCATCCTGTTCCAGGGAAAACAAACAAGCTACAAAAACAAAAATATTATGAAAAAATAAATAATTCCTGGATTCAAGGGCATTTAGCATAACAACATGGCATAAGTGTAAGTGTAGAGTTAGTAGAATCTACAACCAATCTTCAAAGTATTTTTATAAAATGAGGTAGCATTCTGTTAATGGGATTTGAGGTCTGGTGGAACACAAGTCCAACTATAAACATATCGCTCCATGAGCCAACAGAACTAATCAAACACAGCACCAAGTAAAACACAAGGAACACGTAACCAATGGGAGCAATAATTCTCAGGCTGCAGTATGGATCACTCTTGCTGGTTAGAAAAACAATATAAGAGATCATTAACAGGTTCATCTTTTGTGCAGGTTACAAAATAATTGAAAAACATTGCTCCAGGATTTCCCAGATGCATGTGTCACCAATCTTACTGGATGCTTTAATTTGTATAACTAGAAGACTCCACTCACATGTGTGGGTTCTGAAAGTGAACTCCGCCTGTTGGATTTAGTGGAAGCCTTGCTGTTGTCTTGATGGCTGGGTTTGCAAAATTCAACTTCAATGCTTTGCGTTTAACTGTTTAAAAGAAAAAGAGAAACAAGAGAACAGAAAAGATAATGTTAATATCATACATTCACTCGGTCAGAGATACAATACCTTTGTTCAACAACTTGGAAAGCTAATAACAATTTGAATACAAACATGGGCAGGCCTCAAATGTAATCTCATTTGTGAAAAGTCTAAGAACTTGCAAGTTCACTTTGAGGTCTTTAAAACTGGAAGGAAACTGCATCATGGCACCAAGCAAAGAGTACATGAATTAAATTCATTTGTACTATAACAGACACAGCCAACTACTTTTCCCCCATTTTCCATTAAACAAGGCTGTGTACGGTTTTCTTTGCAAATTATCACCAATTAAGAGTTTTTCCATAAAGCAAACAAATATTTTAAGTTTACAAAAGGGATGCAAGTCATTTTTTAAAAATCTCACTTACAATACCAACTGGCTAGTTTTATGCCACAGGGACAAATTTCCATCAATTCCATAATTCACTTAGAGTTTTAACGATACATGATTGTATAATAAAAGCTAACTACACCAGTTTAATTTTTCAATCCTATAATTAACACAAGTATTTGTTGCAAATATTAGGTGGTGCATCAACGGACAGAAAATAAGGGCAAAATTTAAATGCCTATCAACACAACTTTGCTTGACCGCTGTCTTTTATGACAAATGTCAACAATTACCTCATGACAGACTGTGTGGGGGCTTCTGAGATTTCAAACAACATCACACTATACTTTTCAAGATAACAATAAAGCAGCAAAAGCTGCTGAAAAACAACTGAACACAACTACTTTATCATTCAACAGCAAATCTCCTTCCAGCGGAGATTGCCAGATAGTGAACAATTAAGAATTGGATTTCCAGCTGAACTTTCTCTTCCCTGAGTTAGGCACACAGATTGACTATGGCATTAACTCTATTACCTCACCTGAATCTACTTAACTGTTCGCGGATTAGGAAATGAATTGGGAAGTTTCTGATATGGCTTATTTTCTCAAAGCAAGTTTGTGAAGGATAAAACAGTCAACAGAAAATTTTGATTGGCATAGGGAAATTAGGCTGATTTCAAATGAATTAACATGAAGATATTTGTCTGCATATCAAATGTAGTGTTATGTTTATACAGACATGTATGTTTCCACTTTAAGGAACATTTTTTTTGCCGTTTGATAAGCAACACCTGCACTACACTGACATTTTAATTCCATCATTTCAAATCAACCAAACAAGAAATACTGGATTTGTCACTGAACTAACTGCACAGCAACATCAAATGTTCAAGATTTTGCCTGTATTCCAGTGAACTGGCAAAACTAGGATTTCATTTATTCATTCAAACTGCGTAGGTGTCACCAGTAATGTTAGCATTTAATGCCTCCCCAAGTGTCCTCAAGATACTGGTCAGGAGCAGCTTTGTTGAGGGGCAGCAATTTAAGTAATTTTTCCTCTGTGGCAATTCAACTGAATGGCTTGCTACGCCATCTCAATTTGCAGCTTTGCTAAGACAACTAAGGATGGATAATAAAAGCTGACCTTGCCAGCAATACAATCATAATCTTGTGGCATATTTTACTGGCTGATAGAAAATTTCATTCCCTAAAAGGTCACAAATGAATCAGGTATGTTTTAAATTACAATGTGGTAGTTACTTGGAGACTGTTGACTTTAAGATCTAGAAAATAATTAAAGAATATAAATTCATTATTTCCTACAGTAAGATTTGAGCTCACATCTCCCGACAATTATTCTAGACTTCTGAATTACTAGTCCAGTAATTTAACCAACACACTGCCACACCCATAATTATAACATAAGCACTGCCATTACATTATGGGGCTACACACCCAATTTACTGCAGTCATCTATTAATAACTACTAGTATTTTTACCTTCAATGTCAGAACACTGAGCTGAAGCTAAACACAAACTCTTAATTTATCTGTGGCTACACAAAACTGAAACATACAGAATGCCAAGGTGACAAAACAAATGAGTGCACATTGCAAAAAAAGGTTGCATTTCCAAATTGCACAGAAAATATCAGTTTCAATGAAATTACTTCATAGCTAAGTACTTTTTTCTCCAACCAAAAAAAATCTATATTTTGTAAACTTGAATTATAAAACCAACACCAATCACTTGGGCTTTGCTTTCACTAAAAGGAAAGGCAAGTCTAACAAGTGTACATTTTATTCAAAACACTCATTTCCTATTGCTCTTACAAAAGAACAATTCTATAATTAGAAAAACAACAGTTCTCAGCTACTGGAAAACATGCCCAATCAAGCCTTGATTCCTTCCTAGGTTGGGCCAAAGCATCATTAAATCTTCTTAAGCAGCTCTATTGTAAAGTGGGGTGACAACTTCAGATCAGTCTGTGAGCCATCATCCATCTAGACTGAAAAAACAAAATCTGGAAGTGCTGGCAATCTGAAATAAAAGCAAAACATTCTGGAGAAACTCCGTAACGTCTGTTGAGAGAGAAAGAATGTTAACACTTAGAGTCCAGTATGACTATTCAAGGAAGAACCAGGTTAACTCAAGTAGTAAAACCACTGATTGGATACTTTATCATAATGTATTGTTCAGCCAGTGAGGTGAAAATAATTTCTATTTTTTCAGCCTCAGCACACTGCTCAGGGAGGCAACTTAGTGGTCTCTGAAGGCAGTGGTGAGCAAGTGCCTCCTTACAACACAACGTACAAAAAAGCTTAATTAAGGTGTATGCCCTGCCTCAAGATGACAAGCCATTTTTCAGGAGTGACAACTAAACAGCCAAATCATGGGGTTGAAGGGAGAGGGGGGAGAAACTATGCGGAATCTGATCCCACTCCTCCTATCATGCAGTGCATGTCAAGGGAGAATCTCAAGCTACAAACTGTGGTCACTGCAGTCTGATATGCTAAAGTTCAGCAAATACTTTTATATTGGATTAAACAATGTGAAGCCCACAGACAACACAGGCTCCAACACCTTCTGTTCTCTAGCATGCAGGTTTTAGATGACCATAGTTTAGATTAGAGTGGTGTTGGAAAAGCACAGGTCAGGCAGCATCCAAAGAGCAGGAAAATCGACATATCGGGCAAATGCCCTTCATCAGGAATGGATCCCGCAGGGGCGTTTGGACAAAATACTAACTCTGGATGTATCAAAGGACATTAGGTCTTTTGAGATCAACAAAATCAAAGGTCAGTGCCTAACCAGCGGAGTTTGACTGTGTGGCAGTGTGTAATGGATTATGAGGAAAGGCACCCTTACCCACAAGCAAAGTGAGAGGGAAGAAACCAGAGATTAGCAGCGCATCTCATTGCTTGCCATGGACTACAAATTGCTAAGGTTATCCCCAATCAAGTAAATGTGATATAGGAATTAATGACCCATTTCAACCAACTCTGCACTATACCGGCAGGAAGGTCACTAAAACTGCTCAGGGATAGGATCACTAACTGCAGGACAGGGAGGTGAACACAGTTGCTTCATCAGCCTGAATCAGGAGAAGATCTTTGGTGGAATACTACAAACCTACATTATGGACACACTTTAACATTGATCGTATGCCCAATTCTGTGGCCAAACACAAATGCTCTACAAAAACATTAGAAACACCAATTCAATGGGTGGGATTTGGCAAGATTTCCACTCAAATCTACAGTCAGCCAGGGTTTTCCTTTCTCCTGTTATGATCCTGTTTTTTTAAAAAACTTTTGCCTTGTCCAATAGGAACGATGCAGGCATAAGAGGGGTGAGAACCCCAGGGAGTGGAGGAATTCAGGTCAAAGCCTCTCTCTAAATGGATGAGATCATCTTCTGCTTGGGTCTGCTGATAATATTAAGACTCAAAGCTTGTGAGAAGATTTGTAGCTCGAGTGCTCGTTGTGGTTCTGTTCGCCGAGCTGGGAATTTGTGTTGCAGACATTTCATCCCCTGTCTAGGTGACATCCTCAGTGCTTGGAAGCCTCCTGTGAAGCGCTTCTGTGATGTTTCCTCCAGCATTTAAATCACTATAAATGCCAGAGGAAGCATCACAGAAGCGCTTCACAGGAGGCTCCCAAGCACTGAGGATGTCACCTAGACAGGGGATGAAATGTCTGCAACACAAATTCCCAGCTCGGCAAACAGAACCACAACAATATAAAGACTAGTGAAGTTTTGCTATTTGTCTGAAAGAGTCATGGGAACCAAAATAAATCATGGAAAAACTAAGACCACGTTCTCTAATCTACTCACTATGAGGTCAGGCTACCTCATGATGCTTATTAAAAGCCTCAGAGCATGCAGCTACAGCAGAACAGAAATTGTGCACAAGTGATGCACTCACTCCATAGCAGCTAAATACCTCAGTCAGATGAGAAGTGCTGTGGTTGATCCATGTGACACTGGTCTTTCCATAACCTGCAGCTGCACTCCACAAGCTACAAAGCCATTTTCCACTTGAATTGGAGATCAAAAATGGACCATTTCCATGGAAATACAACATACCAACCTCGAGGTACAGAGGGTAAAAATGTTCCAACATCACACTCATTCAATTTTGAGAGCAACTGGATCAAGCTGTGTATAGATCCTCAGTATGAAAAACTAAGCATCATGACAGGCCAAGGTACAACTTGCCCCAAGTGTTATAAAGGATTTATTTGGTTCTGCGGTAGTGTAAACATTTGCTTGGTCTGTGACATACCATCAGTCTCATAAAAAGTTTTTTTTCTGTACAAAATGACCAGAAGTCCATCAAACAGTAGCCTGCATGTAATGTTCTCATGGTCACTTGGGAACAGGTCCTGTCAAATGATTCCTAAGTAGACTGTCACCATCATTTTGAAGCATGCATCATTCCTAGAAGTTCCAAAATGCATTTTGGCTGGTGGTGAGGACAGCCCACATTTGATCTGTTTGCACATCTGGAATTGCACTCACTTGTCCCCATAGTGCTTGAGGAACTGGAGATGGAATAAGACCACGATTCATATCTGTCCAGAATGAGTCCTTGCAAAGAAGAACTGGAAGGGGATTCTATCATGGTTAATACTGAGCAGCTTTGTGATGTAGGACTGTGTTAAAGGCTGTTCTAGAGACACACATGAAGATAATCAACTATTGCAGGAGAACCATCAACTTGGCGAAAGACACTTTTGTACTTCCCAAAATGTGCAGACCTTCAAGTAAAGAATTATCCATCACAGAGGGTCACAGATTGGTATAGTGCAAGGTAGAAGGCTGACAGACATGTTAAAGCTTGGGACAGCTGTCCCTAGGCACAATGAGAAAGGCTACTGCTTAAAACCTTTCAACCATAGTATCGTAAGTCATTTAAAATTGGATAAAATCCCTCAGGCTAGATATTTGACATATTATGATTATTGTAGCAGTTTCCCAGTGTGCAATGGCTCCAGGTGTTATTCTCCAGCCAGCTCCATATTGCTGGTGCAAGTGTGGGGGACCTAAAACTGCTTCACAGATGAAGAGAGTGGCCAGCACTGCAGAGAATAGGACCTGAACATACAGCCCTCTTGGTAACAGGGGAAATGTGCTGCTTTTTAATCAATAATGCAGAATTACTTTGAGGAAAACTCAGTTGTGACACAAGACAAGGTGAAAAAAGCTTAGAGAATAATGATAGACAATGATTTGACAGAGGACTCGCATGAGGGTTTAAGATCTACCATAGTTCAGGCATGCTGATGGCTCTGGCTCACAGAACATCCTTAATTGTTATGGGGAATAGCCATAAGGGAACCTTTCTTTTGCAATCTCTAATAAGACCAAGCAGTTTATTCCAGAACATAGGTTTGGGTGAACTGAATAAATAAAAAGTCCAAACAAGCCAAAGATCCATAAATTCAAATATTATAGGGCATGTTCATCATTGCATGACATACATCTTTATCAAGGATACAAAGGTAGTGGTCTTGTACAAAGGGCCCTCGGCCTACACCAATACTCCAAGACAAAATTCCCACACACCAGGAAGATATGAACACTGGGAAAAGCAAAAAAAACGTGAAGTGGTTAATTGCTTCTCTGCAAATATTTAATGATAATTCTTTGTTAGTAAGATTACAATATAAAATATAAAACTGATGTAGGGATCAACGCCCTTCTTTGCTCTGTAAGGTATAGATTAAAATCACACAAATAGCATTCTCATTAAATTACTTGCTGAGGGAATAGCTCGAGGGGTGCTCCAAGATTCAGTGGATTAGAAGTTACTGAAATCGAGCTATTAACTCAACAGTGAGATAAGTTGTATTACTGCAGGCAGAATATAGTTAAATATCCTCAATTAATACAAAATGTTTCATACTCTATTCAGCTTGCTTTCAAAACCCTCCAAAAGCACTTATAAAGATTTGGCTAGAATTCAAAAAATGTTGGAAGAAAAGCAATAGATCCAATTTTCACCAAAGTGGAATCAAAATGCCACGCAAAAAAAAATTAGGTTTCTGTATTTTCCTTGTAAAATGACAGCCAAGTAACGGCAGCCAGTTTAAACTAAACTTTCAAAGACAATTTTCAAATCATACATCACTTTACAGTACCAAACAGACCATCAAATCTGACTTGGGGAAGGGAGAATTGTTTCAAAATGAGAAACATTCATCCTCTGCGGTCACGTAATTTATCTTTTGCACTCCCTAGTTTCTATACAGATCATCTCATCTCTTTATAATGATTACTGGCAAGACTGTTCATTGAATCCTGCCCATGTACAGAAGATGCCTTCAAGGAAGGATTCAGATTACCACCACATTAATAAAGATTTTACAGGGTTTTTTAAAAAATAAAAGCCCTTAACAGGAACTTCTAGATTTTTAAAATACAGAAAGATTTGCTGTTTAAAACTTGAAGACATTAGTTAAAACTCTGAATTGGAATCCTACAATTTTATGTTTTTTCCTGAAAGGATCATGTTAAATGAAGATTTCCTTAAAGAATCTTCTATAACACTCATTGAGGTACAAAAACAACCCAGTCAAATTGAGCAAAAAAAACCAGATTGACTTAATTTAAGGAAATATTTGAGTAGTTGTTGAACTGGGATCTTTAATAAAGGATTATAATGTCCCATCAGGCAAAGAAAAAAACTTACTGAACACAGGAACTAGGAGCAGCAGCAAGCAATTCAGCCCCTTGAACTTGCTCCACTCAATACTATCATGGCTGTCTGAATCTCAGCCTCAACTCCACAACCCTGCTTCCCATAACCTTTTAACCCATTATTAATTAAAGATCTGCCTATCTCCTCAAATTTATTCAATGTCCTGGCATCCACCACTCTGGAATTTCACAGATTTACAACCCTTTGAAAGGAGTAATTCCTCATTTCTGTTTTAAATCTGCCACCACTATCCTATAATTATAACTTATGTTCATTCCTGATTGCCCCAAAGAGGCAAAATGTTTGCTCTACTTCCATCTTGTCAATTCTATTTAGCATTTCAACGTGCTCTCCTCTCATCCTTCTATTGCTTGCACAGGCCTAAATGGACAATCTCACCTCAGACAAGCCTTTCATTTCTGGAGTTCATCTAGGTGAACCTTCTCTGAACTGCCTCCAGTGCAATTACATCTTTCAAGTGAGGAGACAAAACTGTACACAGTACTCTAGATGCAGTCTCACCAGTGCCTTGTACAATTGCAACAACCCTTCCTGAGTTATTCTCCATTCCTTTAGCAACAAATGCCAAACTTCCATTGGTCTTTTTTGTTACTTCCTGAACCTGCATTCTAGCTTTATGACACACAGGGAACATTAGTTCCCTTGAAATATTTTGAAGATGCTCTTCATCTCACACTTATCCATGTTAAACTCCATCTGCCCAAATTTGGCCCATTCACCTAACCTCGGCATATCCTTTTCTTTTAATATACTACTTAATTACTTGTCTGTCCATGTATTTTAATGTCATCTACAAATTTGGCTATAGTATACTGTATCCCTGCATCCAAGTAATTAAAATAGATTTTAAATGGTTGAGGCTCAAGGAACAAACTAGTGGTACCCCACTAATTACACCTTGCCAACGCCCCCTCAAAAATAAAAGACATGTTTATCCTGACTCTCTACTTTCTGTTGGTTAGCCAATCCCCTATCCAAGCTAATATATTACCCTTAATCTAATGTGATCTTACCTTATGTATTAACTTTTTGTGTGGCTCCTTATCAAATGCCTTCTGCAAGTCCAGAAAAACTACATTTACAGTACCCCCATTAAACATTCTGCTTCTTAAATTTTAGAGGAACACTGGCAAATTAGTCAAATACAATTTACCAGTCATAAAATCATGCTGACTCTGATGGATTGCATTTTGACTTTCTGAATGTCCCATTACTACTTCCTTAACAATGTGAATTTAGTGCCATCCAACAGATGTTGTTTAGTTTCCTTTCTGCATACCTGCCTTTTGAATGAGGGCATTACAGCATTACAAACAATGGATTCACTAATCGCCACTGCCACACTAGCATTTAGGCCATTAGACCTGGAGACTTGCCTGCCTTCAATCCCATTAGCTTGCTCAGTATCTTTTCCCCACTGTTTTTAAGTGTTTTAAGTTCTTCACTTCCTATAATTTCTGCATCACCTATTGGATGGTTTCAATATCCTCTGCCGTGAAAATTGAGGCAAAGACAATTGGACAATTTCAGTAAGATTCAAACTGTCAGAAGACTTGAGGAAATAATCATTGAAATTACACAAATGAAACAATGCTCAGAAACAAGCAGAGTGATTTACTGCTAGAGCTCTGTAGTTGAAAGATTTTCAAAGATGTTCCATAAAGATAAAATAGGAATCTTAAAGAATATAGCCACATTGATATGGTCATCTATCTTGATAATTTTATCCAATAACTTAGAGGAAACGCAAGACTGCAAAACACAGTACGGATTACTGTCTAAACTTTTAGAATAACTAGTTGCACAACCTGTTAGTGATTAGACAAGTTACCATACACAATGTCCATCAAGGGCTCTTGTTCTGCAGTGTTCGTATCCCTGCCTTTAAGCAAGGAGGTTTGAGTTTAAATCCCACTTGCCCCAGAGATGTGAGACAAAAGTTAATTGCTAAAGTAGATTAGAAAATATACTCTCAAATGTCCCAGACACCACTTTTAGGTGTGCCTCGTCTCTAACAGAGCAAACATATCCAGAAGTGGCAGAACAGTGTACACAGTTGGGAAGGAACTGCCCTGGGAATCCTCCTCACTGACTCCAAACCCCAAGGAAAATGGTACTGGTTGTTGGAGGTCAGTAATCTCAGCTCCAGGATGTCTCTGCAGGTAGTCTTAGGCTCAAATATCTTCAGCTGCTTCCATGACCTTCCCTGTATCAATGTCAGAAGTGGAGATGTTCACTAACGACAGAAGCAGCTCATGTCCAAAAGACAATATCCACAATTGGGGTGACAAGTGTCAAGACACATTAATGCCATCACTGCCAGGCAATGATCATGTCCGAAATTTAACCATCACTCTTTGGCATTCAATGGCATCAAATTATCCACAATTAATATCCTGGAGATTACTACTGACCAGAAACTGAACTAGATGAGCACAACAGCAGGTCAGAAGCTCAAAGCCCTGCAATGAATAACTTGCCTCCCCACTCCTCAAACCCTGTCCACCATCTGCAAGCACAAGTCAGGACTGCACTGAAATACTCCCCACTTATCGACATGGGTGAAGCTCCAAGACTCAGGATACTTGGGACCACGCAGGACAAGGTCACCTGCTTGACTAGCACCATATCCAGAAACATTCAGCCATTCCACCACTGACCTCACTATAAGCAGTAAGTACTACCTTTTGCCAAGGTTCCTGCATCATTGAAACCCATAATTTCAACCATCTAGGAAGCAAAAGCAGCAGATATATGGAAACACAAACACCTGCAACTTCTTATAAAAGTCACACTATCCTGACTTGGAAATCTAAGATTTTGGCCCAGTGACAGAAGAATAATATAACTTGCTTCCCAACGACATCATCAGTCTACCTACAAATGACTGCATAAATATGGTATTGCAGGAATTCTGAAAGGGGTGTACACCACATATGTTGGATCTGGTAAAGCCAGACATTCAGCATTGTAGGTTATGAGTACTACGGTAATTGCACAATGATGAATTAATGGAGAAAAATAGATAAGAGAGTTCTTGTAGTGTAGTTTTAGTGCCCCTATCTTTGGCCAGGAGGCCCAGGTTCAAGTCCTACTGCTCCAGAGCTGTCTAATAACTCTGGACAGGTTGATCAGAAAATATCTATGAAATTAACAAATAGTACATTTGCTCAGTAAAAATTAAGTAATTTACTACATTTTTAAACTATGATTTTGCAGACAGCTAAAATAGTATAAGCAATGTTACTTGAATATAGGACAATACAAGAAGTATTTCTCACTGGAAATTCTTCTTGGGATTAGCTGGAGCAAGGAATGAGTCAAACCTAACCTTGATACTGAAATCAAAAGAATTCCACCCAATTAAAATTACTAATCCAGAACACAGTCTGCCTAATGGGTAGCAACAAATCTGTAACTAAGGATAATTAAATCGGTGCCAAACTAATGACATTAAGGACTGGGTCAGAGATTTTTCCATGTGAACCACCAACAGAACATCATCGATAGCTAATGACAACTTTACTTCAACTTGCCAATGCAACCAATGAACTTCAGCTACAGACAAATTAAATCTCTATAAAAGAACAAATTGGACAAGGAATGCCATATTTTGAAGTGGTGCATTAGATACAGAGATCCAAGCTGTATTTGTATTCGTTGCCATTACGGTAATATAACTTGATTAACTCTGGACTCTCCAGCAAGACTGCTTTCTTATCATTTTTATAAATTCACCTTTCACTAACTGTTGCTCCCCTGATATCCTAAGAATATGACAGGCTGTTGCTATTGTCCTCCCAGCTCCCCGCTAAGTCGAAGCAAAACGCTCAGAGACAGTACAGTTCTACCTCCATCATTATTCTGGGCTGTGGACGC
Source organism: Chiloscyllium punctatum (assembly GCF_047496795.1). NCBI lineage: Eukaryota > Metazoa > Chordata > Chondrichthyes > Orectolobiformes > Hemiscylliidae > Chiloscyllium > Chiloscyllium punctatum. The sequence goes on from NC_092777.1 coordinate 21,636,241, forward strand.
AGAGAGAACAATGGCCCATGCATGGAGGGAAAGGAGTTGTCTTCTCTGGAATAACAGTTTCTTAATGAATTATATAGTCATTTTTCAGGGAGGAGCATCCAGGCAACGCAATATACATATTGATTGGGTGACTGTTACAATCAGCAAGTGTCAATAGTAAAGATTAAGCCATTTGCTGTTACATAATGAATGTTCTTAATCTTAACTGGCTTCACATCTGATCTGGGTCATGCTCAGCTGAACATCTTGCTTCACAAAACTCCAAACTTAACTCTTTCCCTATCCGCTCATACCAGATACACATTCTCATTCCCACCTTTTATCATTTCATGATAATACCATTGGTTATCAGCTTTCATAAGACTCTGACAGCCAGTATTTAAGCAAGGTATTGAGACACAACATGCAGTGATTATAACAAAAAATACTAGTTTGTTACAGTCAATAGAATTTGAAAGATTCTCCCATGCGGAAAAAAAAAATCACCAGTAAAGTTCTTAAATCCACAGTCCTTAGTGACGACTATATCCCTTTCAAGTCGAGTGGAAACAATCAGTTCTGCAAAATCTCCTTTAGTAAAGTCCAACATTTAAACAAAATTCAGTCTGTCCTTGCATCACTCCTCTGAGAAATCTAATTCTTGGATAAGGGCAGTTGAATGCTTCACAAAACGTCCATCCTTCCGAGATGCTTCAGATGGAGGATACCAGCGTATCACAGTGTGCACTGCAGCTGCAGGCTAGGTGAATGCAACATTCTTTGCTGCTTCTGCTCCCGCTCTGCTGTTAAATGTAACAAAGCCAACTGGCTGTTGTGATGTTAGCTTGTCAGTGAACTGTCATATCCCCTAAATGATCGAAAATACAAGGTAAAGCTCACGTGGTTTAATGTCCACAGGAAGGCCACTGACAAAATGCGTACAGACTTCCTCTGCATTGTTAGTAGCTTCTTCACTTTTCATGCTCATGACTGGGGAGCTGACTGAATCCATTGGTCCAAAAGCATACTTTACCTGTGAATGAAGAAACTCTAGAGACAATGTTAGCTGCTGTAAGTATCTTCGCATTTCCTCTCATTTCTTCCTTGCCAAGGTGGTTATCAGTATGAAGACAGTCACATTTCACTACAGTAAATTGTCTTTGCCTATTTTAACATTTTGAATTCTTGAAGTCTGTTACTTTGTTCACTATTTATGACATTATCAAGTTTTATACAATCCAAAAACTTCTAAATTGTACTGCCTAACCAACTCAGTCAATTAGCAACATCAAATGGTCCTAAAATCAAACCCTTGGGTACCTCATTTGAGTTATTCAAAAATTATTTTCCTCAAACAAATTGAGACTTGGCTGATGTGAAAACTGTCAGGAAAAATATTTCAAAAGTCTGGAACAGCAAGAAAGCAACAAAATGTTTCCTATGCTGTAGCATTTGAAGAGGCAGTTCAGTTCAGATTTAAATCGGAAATATTTATAGAAGATAGAACACAGAAAAGTACAGCACAGAACAGGCCTTTTGGCCCACGATGTGGTGCAAAGGATTATTTTTAATCTAAAATAAAATAACCTAACCTGCGCACCCCTCAATTTACTGCTGTCCAAGTGCACGTCCAGCAGTCAGAGAGCTCGGACCTTGCTTAAACACAGATGGTTCGAACCTCAGCACAGTGCAGATGACTCTAACCTCAATCAAACCCACCCCAGGGGACTCTAACCCTAATACCACGCAGAGAACGTGAACTGACCTTACATACTGAATGCTTCTAATATTGTTAAATGGCTTTACATAATGAATGCTTTTCCACCTTCTTAATCCATTACCCTTGCCTCCAGAACACCATTGTTAACTACAAGTTCTTATCTGATCTGAGTCATTCTCAGCTGACCATCTTGTTTCACAAAACTCAACTTTCTCTACCTGCTCATACCTGATACACATTCTCTGTGCTATTGTACTTAAATGCACTGATATACCTGACTGCAGTTTAAATGAACAGAAACAATTCTAACTATTTAAGATAAGCTTCTGATACCCATCAAAGAAGCTATGTATCAAACTGATCACATCATGGATAATGTCATAAGTTACCACAGACCAGGGTGGGACAGGGAGTGTTATCTCAGTTAGATATACCACTGGTTTGGAATGCAACGTGGCACCAGCAGCATAGGTTCAATTTCCATACGAGCAGAGGTCACTAACATGGTCCCATCTTCACAATCATCCCCTTCCATGGTGATCTTCAAGTTAAACCACAACCAACTAGTCATCTCTATCACCTTCTAGGATGATGGAAGCTTTCACCTGACTCTATAGCACCATAATTATGAAAAAAACAAACTCTTATTGATACTTAAAGTCGCTTCCACAATCCATGAATTCCAGTTATTTGGACTCAAATGGTGGCACTGACCTTGAAAATGCTTTGTAGATAAACTTGCTTCCATTGTTTTAATGTCCTTCCATGAAGCCACAGAAGTACTCTAAGCATAAGCAAAATTGAGAGGGCCATAGATATGCTGCTCTTGACTGTTCTTTGTAATCAACCCGTGCAGCTGTCAGATTCACTTGAAGTGCATATCAAGTTAGTGCGAAAATATTATAAACTCAGCTAACTTATTTTAAGTACAATGATTCAAATCCCAAATAAACATAAATTACTGGAATACCTCAGCAGGTCTGGAAGAATCTGGAAAGAGTTATGTTGAGTGCAAGACCATTCCTCTTTCTTACAGGGGGGGGGGGGGGGGGGGGAAGGGAACATACAAGCATTGAGATCTTGCTACAAATGTGCACAAACTGTGTAGTGCACAAAGGGGTGTGGTCTAAATTAAGAAGCAACATACTAGGATTGGAGGCAGTTCAAAGGTTCAAGAGCTTCATTCCTGGGATAAAGGGATTCTCTTATTGGAAAAAGTTTAATAGTTGGGGTTATACACATAGTTCAGAAAAATACCAGGTTACCCCTTTGAAATATAAGATTCAAAGGGGACTTAAAATACATACTGAGAGGATATTTCCTCTCATAGGGAGAATCTAAAACTATAGGTTGATGTGTGTGAAAAGGAGTTTTTTTTTTACTTAAGATGGAGACAAAGAGGAATTTCTTCTCTCAGGGAGCACTAAGCTGTGCAGTTTTATATCCCAAAGGTCGGGGGATGCTGGGTCGTAGATATGTATTCAACACAGTGAGACAGATTTTTGATGTAAAAAATGGTCAAGGCACTGAAATGAAAATTAGGCCACAACCAGATCCGTCATGGCCTGACTGAATTGTGGACAAAGTTAGAAGTCCAACAGGTTTATTTGAAATCACAAGCTTTGAGTGCTCTCCATTAGCAGGGGAAGTGATTAAATGGTGGAGTAGGCTTAAGGGGCCTATCTATGCATGCATATCATGGTTTAACAGATTGTTAAGACATTTTAGCCATGCTAGTTTTTCTCACAGATGAAGTTTTCATCAATGTTCTGAATAACCAATCATTTTCTGTGACCTTCTGCAATCTATTGGCCAGGCATAACATTCAGCTCAAACAAAGTTTGAGAGAATCATCCCTGGAGTTACTAATGGTTAGGAATTTCCTCTAATAATGCTACAAGTTTAGAAGTTACACCATGTTATACAGGCATAAATTGACTTGTGGCAAAAAAATTAGTGCAAACCAAATGTTGTGCAAAAATGAATTCAGAAAACAAAATTGCATGCCACCAGAGCCCTGCATAGAGGTTAGAAGAAAGTGAAGACTGCAGATCAGAGTCAAAAAGTGTGGCGCTGAAAAACACAGCCGGTAATGCAGCATCCAAGAAGCAGGAGTGTTGATGCTTTGAGCATAAGCTCATCAGGAATGTTGAAGAGCTTATGCTCGAAATGTCGAATGACCTGTTCCTCGAATGCTGCCGGACCAGCTGTGCTTTTCCAGTGCCACACATTTTGACTCTGTATAGAGGTTAGCAACATCCATTTACCAGTGGTTCTCAAAGAACTGCTGTCTGAAGTTGAGGGCGTAATGGCCAGCATTATGCACAATTCTTAGTTTGCCTTGAGTTATCACCTCCAACATTGGAGCGCAACCTTGCTAACCTTGTTTTAATCAAGAAAACGAACAAAACAGAGCAGGAAATAGAAACCTTCACCAGCTACTCTATATTATTAGCATATTATTAGGTAAAGGGGCTGTTCAGAGAGATCTGGGTGTTCTTGTCCACCAGTCAATGAAGGCAAGCATGCAGGTACAGCAGGTCGTGAAGAAGGCTAATAGCATGCTGGCCTTCATAACAAGAGGGATTGAGTATAGAAGCAAAGAGGTGCTTCTGCAGCTGTACAGGGCCCTGGTGAGACCACACCTGGAGTACTGTGTACAGTTCTGGTCTCCAAATTTGAGGAAAGACATTCTGGCTATTGAGGGAGTGCAGCGTAGGTTCACGAGGTCAATTCCTGGAATGGCAGGATTGCCTTACACGGAAAGACTGAAGCGACTGGGCTTGTATACCCCTGAGTTTAGAAGACTGAGAGGGGATCTGATTGAAACATATAGGATTATGAAAGGACTGGACACTCTGGCAGGAGGGAACATATTTCCGTTGATGGGGGAATGCCGAACCAGAGGACACAACTTAAAAATACGGGTAGACCATTTAGGACAGAGATGAGGAGAAACTACTTCACCCAGAGAGTGGTGGCTGTGTGGAATGCTCTGCCCCAGAGGGCAGTGGAGGCCCAGTCTCTGGATTAATTTAAGAAAGAATTGGATAGAGCTCTTAAAGATAGTGGAGTCAAGGGGTATGGAGATAAGGCTGGAACAGGATACTGATTAGGAATGATCAGCCATGATCATATTGAATGGCGGTGCAGGCTCGAAGGGCAGAATGGCCTACTCCTGCATCTATTGTCTATTGTCTATTGTAAACACTAGATGTCTCTCAAGTAAATACTAGCTCATATGGAATAGATTTACCTACAAAACTTGGCCCCCAATCTTTTCAGTATCAAGGCACACTTCAAAGAGACGAGTGATTCTATGGCACATCCACTTATTTTAAACAGCTGAATTGCTTGCTCATAAATGTCACATTTACATGTACTTTATATAGTCGCAGCCTTACAAGAAAGATTAGCAACACAGTACATACAACAAGCCAAGGAAAGATCCACAGCACTAATATTTCAAATTCACTGGCAAAAATACACCACAGTGAGCACAGACATTTTCAAGATCTGTTCAACTCAACAATTCGCAAACAAAGAGCAAAACACACAGTAAACTGCAACTGACCGGTTTAGTGGGAAACCTGTGCCTGCCAGTGTCTGCAGAGTTGTTTGATCCACATGCAGAGAGGGCCACATGCAAACCTTGCTCCACTGACAAGTACTGTTTCCAGTCATTTCCATGCATGCCATATTGAAAATGCTAGCTCGCAGAGGTTATGTTGTCTCAAATGGCAAGAATATGGCAATAGTCTTAGTCAGAAATGATCAGAGTGTCGTGTACCAGAGTCAGCTGGCTTTCTAATCTTCAGCTTCATGAAGCATGCCTGTGCATATGCAGTACCAAATCTCAACCTGTACAGTATTCAAAATCTGCATCCTCTGGATGCTGGTGCAGTCCCAGTCAATAGGGCACCTGATGTCACCTGTGCCACAACACAGTTGAAAATCACTAGTCTACAGTTCTAAAATCAAACTACTAAGGTATGATGTGAACATTTCAAACAATTCTCCTTATGCACATAAGCTTATGGCAAAGCTAATGTAATAATGAACAATTGCAACTGCAAGCACAATAATGAAGCTGGCCAAGTCCTGCCAGGTTGGGCCTTGGACTGGTGGCAAGAGTACCAAAGTACTTTACACTCACTAATCTGCCTGTCGCAGATCATTATATGTAGGATTGACCATCTCTCAGTTCTTGTGAAACCAAAGAACAGTCTTTGCACTCAGCAAGTTCTCCATGTTGTGTGGCGCTGTGCTAAATGGTACAGATTCATAACAGATCTAAGCAACTCAAAGTGGACACCATTGAAGGACGATGGGCCAAATTGGCAACAGAATTGCATTCAGCCACAATAAAAACCTCATGGCTTCATATCCTCAAACGTCAACCATTAGATCTGGCTCGTAGATGCACAGAAGGACTTAGAACAGCACATGGCATAGCTAAAATTGAGGATTCTACCTATTGAAGCTCCAACACAGGGGCTACATGCATGTCAAATAGTAAACAATGAAGCCAACTGATCCCACAACTAATGGATCAGATCAAAGTATTGCAGCACTACCACATGCAGTCAGTCAGGGCTCCTGACCTCATCACAGCCTGAGTCCAAACATGTTTTCAGCTGTTGTGCCCAAGAGGGTACAGTGATGCCCCTTGACATCAAGGCTGCATTTGACAGCATGCCACTACATCCACACTACAATAGGAGGTAAATTCTCCACTGGCTGGAGCTACACCTAGATCAAAAGGCTGGCTTCCAAAAAGCACAACAATCATCTCAAACTCAGGACAGCACTGCAAAAGTTTCTTAATATCCGACGTCCAACTGCCTTCGGTTCTTTCACCGATGATCTTCTCTCCACTATGAAGTCAGGAGGAGGGATACTTGCTGATGATTGCAGTATTCTACACTATTTGTAAATCCTCAGATAGGCAGCAAGATCTAGACAACATTCATACTTGGGCTATTATGTGGCAAGTAACACCTGCACCACAAATGCAATGTCCATTTGCAACAAAAAGGGGATCAAATCATCCTCCCTTCATTTTTAATGGTATTGGCATCACTGAATTCTCCCACTACCAACATTATTGGTACAGGTATTACAACTGTCCAGAAACTGAACTGAACCAGTCCTATCTATACTCAGGGTACAAAAGCAGGTCAGAGACTCAATTCTCAGGCAGATTCAAAGAAAAAACATAGCATGTGGAAAGATTAATTGAAAGGTAGAGAATTGGGTAGTTTTAAAATCCAAATGACAACAAAATAATGGAATAAAATTAATTTACAACTTAAACTTGCAAGTAATATCAAGTCAGACAGTAAAGGCTTCTTTAAATATATAAAAAAGCCAAATAAATCTCTTAAGGTGGTTTGGGAAATAATAATAGGGAACCATAAAATGGCAGAGAAGTTAGATAATTACTTTGCATCAGTCTTCACAGCTGAATATATTAATAGAATTCCAAAATGTCTAAATACTCAAAAGACAAAAGGGCAGAAAATAGATGGTAATTATTTCTACAGACAAAGTGCTAGGGAAATTATTGAAGTTAAAAGACCCCTGGACTTGACGGGATGCATCCGAGGATATTAAATATAGTAGTGACGGAAATGCGCTATTTGCATTCTTCCAGGAATCCTCAGATTTTGGAAAAGATCTAGAGATTAGCAAATCACTAAAATAACACCTTTATTCAAAAATAAGAGAAAAACTATAGGCTAGTTAGCTTAACGCCTGAGATTGGCAAAATGCTAGAGTCTATTACAAAAGATGAAATAGCAGAGTATTTAGAAATGCATAATAAGATCAAGCAGAATCAGTGTGGCTTCATGAAGGGGAAATCACGCTGACAAAATTGATTGGAATTCTGAGGGAACAAGCAGGATAAAAGGGGAAAAATAGTTGATGCAATATCCTTGGATTTTCAGAAGGCATTTCACAAGATACCACATGTTCAGCTACTTATCAAGATAAGAGCCCATGGGTTGGAGCTTGTATATTTGCATGGAAAAGAGGATTGGCTAACTAAGAGAAGACAAAACTAGGATAAGGGGGCATTTGCAGGATGGTAACCCGCAACTAGTTGTGTGCCACAGGGATCAATGTTGATGCCATATTTAGAATATGTATTAATGGCTTGGATGGAGAAAGTGAACATACTGCCAAGTTTGTGTACAACAAAAATAGGTGGGAAAGCAATTGAAAATGACAGTCTGCAGAGAAATGCAGACAGGTTAAGTGGAGTGGGTAAAACTTGGCAGATGGAATACAATGTGGGAAAATGTGAAGTTATATACTTTGGTCGGAAGAATAAATGGAGACAGACTGAAAAGCTACAGATCTGAAATATGGGAGCTTTTACCTACGAATCACAAAAAGCTAGCATTCAAGTTCAATGGGTAATAGGAAGGAAAACGGAATGTGTGCCTTTAATTCAAAGTGTATGGAATATAAAAGTTGGGAGGTTTTGCTAAAACTGAACAAGACACTAGTCAGATGCAGCTGAAAATACTGACTAGTTTTGGGTCCCTTATCATTGAGGGGAGCACAAGGAAGGCTCTTTAGGCCGATACCACGTATGCAGGGATTGACTTGAAAAGAGATGAAATCGTTGGAATAAAGAAGAACGAGAGGTGACCTCATTAAAGCATACAAAGATTCTTAGAGAACTTGACAGTGTCGATACAGAAAGGACTTTTTCGCGTGGGCGAGTCACGATCAAAAGGCATAATATCAGTATGAGTAGCAGCATATTTAAAATACAGATAGGATCAATTTCTTCTCTAACAAAGTTGTGAACCTGTGGAATTCTTTATCACAAAGGGTTGCCGAGGCTGGATAATTAAGTATATTAAACATCTGTTCATTTCAACTTTTGAACTAGTTAGGGAATCAAGGATTATGAAGAAAAGGCAAGAAAGTGGAGTTGAGGATGATTGGATATCTACAATTTCACTGAATGGTAGAGCAGACTTGATGTGCTGATGCTGAATGGACTCCTTCTGCAGTGTCTTATGTTGAGTTAGTATTTCACCTCCTGACTTCCAAGGCCGTTCATCACACACTCTGAATTTGGGCCTTGGAGACGGTGGAGTCCTCTCCATTTGTCTGGGTGAGAGTAGTTCCATTACTTAACAAGTTGTGCACTATACAGGTTAAAGCTGCCATAAACAAAAATGTGGAAAAACTAAGCAGGTCTGACAGCTTCTCTCGGGAGAGAAACAATTCACGTTTCTAGACTGGTATGACTCTTCAATGTTAAGTCTCATGTTTTTCTTCACAGATGCATATAGACCTGCTCAGTTCTGCAGCACTGCTTTTTTCAGATTTCCAGAATCTGCAGTAATTTGCTTTAATTTGTGGGTAAAGCTGTCCTCTTGATTAGCATTGCATACACCAACTAAAATAAGCACTCCCTCCACCAAAACACAGAGGCAACAGTGTGCAATATTTGTAAGCTACATTGCGGCACACCACCAATGCTGCTTTGATAGCACTTTACAACCCCACAGCCATAATTAATTAGAAGGACAAGGAGCAGCAGTTGCATGGGAAAGCTACTACCTGCAAGTTTTCCTTCAAGCACCACATCACCAGCTGGAACTATATTGCCTTTCTTGGATAGTCACTGGATCAAAATCGAAGGAACAGGAGAATCGACGTTTTGGGCATAAGCCCTTCTTCAGGAAGGAGGGCTTATGCCCAAAATGTCGATTTTCCTGTTCCTTTGATGCTGCCTGACCTGCTGCACTTTTCCAGCAACACATTCGTAAGCACATTCTGCAGTCCTCACTTTCTCCTACTGGATCAAAAATCAGACAACTACATCCCTGACAGTACTGTACGTAAACTACACAGTTCAGCTAAGTGGCTCACAACCTCCATTCCCAATAATATCAGAACACACTTGAACTTGAAACTCATGCAAATTAAGGAAAACAGTTGAAAAATCAGTCAAAACACTAACTAAAACCATAAATTTTCATACTTAAAGAGTGAATGGAAGTTTCAATGCATTTAGCTATCATTCAAACCCACATCATGCTTAGCATGCTTAGAAAGCAAAATTTGGGGAAGTTTCTCAACTTTTAATGTGGCTTCCATTATAATAAAAGCTAACAAAATAAGCAGAAAACTGAACAAGTCTCAAAGATAACTTTTTAAAAAGGGCAGAATAAATATGCTTGCAATGTTAATAGATTAGAGAAGAGCACCACCACCACGTCCTATTCCTCTCAATACATTTTTTTTAAAAAGTGGAAACATTTCAATTTGATAACAGGTTTGTGGCGACGGCTGGCCTGTTCTGATAGGCAAAGTATAAGTAGAAGATTATTTTGGCAGTGTTACACTCGTTAACTGACATTCTAAATTTCATAACCTTCTGAGCCAATTAACTGTTTGTGCCAAGCTTGCTTCTCAATGTTAATTTGTAATTGTACAAAAGTCTAGAGTTTAAAGTTATCACAACATGAATTACTGCCTTTCATTGACTTGAAAACTTGGTTACACATCTGATCACTTGGATTAGGCATGGACTCATTAAAAGTAGCACCTTGTGAGATTTACATCCAGATTGATTATTTGTGAACATTGCAAAATGAAACAAATTAGACTATGCTGGGACACTGATAAATCTATTGTTGAATGGTCAGGCTTTTGAAAACCACAGAATTCTTCCAACAACAGACCTTGTGTGGAATAATTCCATGGTTCTACTGTTGCAAAACTAACGTTTCTTTGTTTCAGCTCTGATAAACACTGAAAATTATGCATTTCAGAATTAAATAACTAAATGCTAGTAATCTCCATCTGCCAAGAAACCCAACAAAAGGACAAAAGTTCTAACAGTCACTGATACACAATTTCACATAAATCTAATGTCAGGAAGACTGACTTGCACTTTGCACTGAATTTCTGACAATCACAATGTATGTTAGCACACTGTAGAAAAGTGCCAAATTATTTGCAACACTGAAGTGGTATTTGCTAGATCAAAGTTCCACAGACTGTTAGTTGGAATGGCAGTAGACAGATACCCACTACCCAGTTATGAGAGTCAGAAGCAAAGTTTCAGAATAAAGTACCATGAAATAGGAGCTTACTTTGCTCGTTTCCACTGATGCTTAGCTGAACGCCTAAAGCAGAGAAAACAAAAAATTTTCTTTTAGAAATAATTGTAAAACAAATTTTCACAGCTACCACTGTACTTTAAAGACTTATCAGAAGGCTTCGCACCAAACACTGTTGGCTTGTCTACTGAAAAATGAATTGCTTGACTTTTGATTCCTCTAGTTAAACTACATTACCATAAAGGGTAAGGATAAGAGTCAATTTACAGCAAATCATTTCAATTCATAAATTCTTAAACGTTACATTTCTGTCCAGTCATTACTTTATGTAGAAAGAGTTGAGACAAAACTGTACATACTGCTAGAACCATGACTGAGTGACAAGATCTTGTACTTAATAACATGTTTGTTTGTATTTTCGTTATACTGCATTTTAACATGTACTTAGGTGTTAATTTCACACAAAGAAAGTTTCACAAAACATTTAGATCACATCATAGAAAAGACCTGCTATGCACAATCCAATTAGTTTTGACACGAGTAAAATGGTCTTCTTCACTCATGGTAACTTGTACATCCCTTTTTTAAAAAAAAATGTAAACGGCACCATTTCATTTGACTTCAAAAATTAATAGCAAGAGGAAATCCTAAGTTCATAAGCATTATTCTTTTTACTTAAACAACACATACTGTAAAAAGACTTCATCTAATATTTTAAAAATACAGGCATTAATTTGATGTCATGGATTCATAACTGAACAAATATGCAAGACTAATGAAGGAATCAATGATCAACATCATGCCATAGTTATGTTGTTGCATTTAAATTATTTACCATATTACCTAGGTCAAATGAAAAATACTGCAGCTGAGAATTAAGTGAAGCACTCATTTGAATAATAGTTTAGAAAATGGACATTTCATTTCTTGCTTCTGCAGTCAAATCTATTTCAACCTATTTGAAATTCGCTTGTGCTGGATGGCACCATATAATAAAATGCAAATCAATGACCTTGCTACAATTTATCTTGTAAAGAATTTCAATAGAAAGCAAACTTAATGGCCAATACTTGGAATTATATAGCACCTTTATGCTGATATTTCCAAATACCTAATGGATGAGATAATCAAACAATTAACCAGAGGCAGGTTTTAAGCAGGATCTTTAAAGAAAAAAAGTAGAGGGATTTTGGAGGGGTGTTGGAGTACTTAAGGCCCAAGGTTGAAGATATGCCACTAATGGTCGCAAAAATGATGCGGGAGAGCCTGAGAAACACAGCTTCTGAAGGAAAATGGGACTAGAGGAGCTTACAGAAACCAGAAAGTCAAGGCCAGGGAAGAATTTGAATGTATTAGAATTTTAAAATGGAGGCATTTGTGTACTTGACTTGAGAGTAGCTCATTAAGCAAGTAGAGATGGGTAGCCAGCATTCATCTAAGTTAGAAAGGTGAGCAGCAGAGATTTCAGTGAGCTCAAATTTATCACAATGGAAGGAGGAGCGAGTGAGTTCTGCAGATGCTGGAGATCAGAGTCGAGAGTGTAGTGCTGGAAAAGCACAGCAGGTCAGACAGTAGCTGAGCAGCAGGAGAATCAACATTTCGGGATCTTCCCGATGAAGGGCTTATGCCAGAAACATCGATTCTCTGCTCCTCGGATGCTGCCTGACCTGCTGTGCTTTTCCACTCTTGACCCTTAATCACGGTGGAAATAGAGCAGTCAGCTAGAAAAACACTGGATTAGTTGATTTGTTACTGACTTTTGTGCTTCATAATAGAAGAGAACATTTATCATTCTAGGCACTGAGCGTTTGATCATCTCTATGAGAAATTGTTTAGCTAATTGGTACTGAATTGGGACATGAAATGCAGAAGGTACTTAACAGATGAAAGCTTGTTTTGCAAGATTTGAACAGCCAATGATCAAAGGTGGCTTTCAAATCACAAGAAATGGTTTCAAACCTACATTCTACACATCAATATTAAGCCTACATCCACACCATCTAGTCCTAGAATATTAAATGGTTTCTGGAATCAATGTCAAATATCAATACAAAATGATAATTTCTTCTGTCGTACACAAGTGGAAGAATTCGTAGACAGATCTAGTTATATCAATAGTTGTTCTTAGCACTGACAGGAAAATTAATGCCACAGAATAGTTGCGTGGATATTAGCATTTTTAAAAAAGTACTTTTAATTACAAATGGTCATTGTGGTAATATCATGGATTTAGGCATTCGAACCTGTCCATTATCTTCTGTGGAAGACATTTGCAAAATAGCAACACAACCTTATCATTGCCCTAGTCAGTGTGTGCTTACTCAGTCCTGTTCCACATCATGTTTTTAAGATACTTTACACCAACACACACAAGATTTCTGTAAATGCTTACAGTGTTTAAGTTGGTCAACTCAAAATTTTATATATTGGTACTAAAAACACATCTAAACATTTTAAATACTTAGCCTAGAGGGGATGTTGTTGCTCTCTGCTAAGTGCAATTTAATTACAAAATTTAGCTTTCAATGATAGCCTCTAAAAGAATATCAATGAGGTGGGATTTCAACAGTAGCAAACATAAAATTCCCAACCACGCTCCTTCCTTATCAGGAAGGTCCGAAGGTTCTATAATTCTTCTTTAGATGAGAACACTGTCTCCATCCACCAACACCCTCTTTCACCTGACTGAACCTGCTCTCATTTTGAACTATTTTTCTTTGAATTCATCTCATTTCCTTTAAGTCAAAGATATGGTCATGCCCCAGAATGTCCCACTCCTCCCTTAGTCTCTTGAGCTGTATGTGGAATATTCCTTGTTGTATTCTTCCACCCACAACTCTTCCTCCAATACACTGAAGTCATCAGTGCTGCTTTCTACTTTCATCTGGTCTTGGAAAAACGTCAGTTTTGCTTCCACAGCACGGTGGTTAGCATTGCTGCCTCACAGCGCCAAAGACTCTGGTTCAATTCCTGCCTCAAGCAACTGTGTGTGGAGTTTGCACATTCTCCCAGGGTCTCCGTGGGTTTCCTCCGGGTGCTTCGGTTTCCTCCCACAGTCCAAAAATGTGCAGGTTAGGTGAACTGGCCATGCAAAATTGCCTGTATTGTTAGGTGAAGGGGTAAATGTAGGGGAATGGATCTCAGTGGGTTGCTCTGAGGGTCAGTGTGGACTTGTTGGGCCGAAGGGCCTGTTTCCACACTAAGTAATCTAATCTAATTTTCACCTTTCTCAACTTCACCTAGTTCATCGGACTCTTTGCTTCCCTGACTTCACTACTTTCATTTCCAGGGATAGCCTGAGCACTAGTATCCACTAAAAACTGAGACTCTCACTGTTACCTTGACTATACTTCCTCTTACCTTGCTTACAGTGTAGAGTAACAGCAACATCATGGGTTCGATTCCCACAGTGCGTGGGTTTACCATGAAGGGCTCTCCTCTCAACATCACCCCTTGCCCGAGGTGTGATGATCCTCAGGTTAAACTACCACCAGTGACTCACCATTTCTCTAATGAGAGAGCAGTCCTATGGACCTGCAAGACTTTAGCAGGAATACAAATAGGTCTCACCAAGTCTTGATAAAGGGAGCGACAGAGTCAGGTCTTCCTCTTGCAGCTTATAAATTATCTCCGTACATAAAATAGAACTAAACTAAAAAGGAAAAGACAAAAGAAACAGATGTAGCAAATGAAAGCAAGACATGAGATGGGGAGGACATCTCACTAAACTGTCCTATGGATTGATACATTTCATTGAAAATTTATAGTTTTGAACGGTCTCATCTTGCCTGTACTTTGGAGCTCTCCACCCGAAAACAGGAGAATTCGTATGGCAGCAACTGCAGCACCATTAATCAGCTCTCACAATGAAGCAACTATTCTTCACCAATGGTGACAGCGATAACTTTCACTTATGTCCTTCTTTTAAATTCAGTAAAAGGTCATGAATGGTATCAAGCAAAATGACATCAAGCCACAGAGGATATATTAGCAGATGAGACTTGGTTAAAACAAAAGGTGGATTTCAAGGTGTCTTAAAGGAGGGAAGAAAGGCAGCAGGAAATGAAAGTGCTATACGTAGGACCTGAACTGAAAGAGTGGAATGATGAAAACTGGAATTGCTAAACAGACCAAATTTAAAAGAATGAAGATATCACAGTGGGGTTATGTCTGGAGGAAGTTCAGAGATCTATGGAATAAGCCAAAGAAGGATTTGAACAAGGATGATGATTCCAAGGTAGATACAACAGAGACCAGTAAGCACAAGACTGATACGTGAACAGGACTTTGTGGGAGTTGGGACATGAGTCAATTCCAAGCTCTGCTGTCTAATTTATAGAGGGTGGAAAATGGCATAAAGTTATTTGCACATTCAGGTCTGTAAGGTGACAAACATGAGAATGAAGGCTTTCGTAGCACATGAGCTGTGACAGGATTGGAAATGAGAGTGTTAGAGGGGTGGAAACTGCATTCATAGTTATGGCACAGTTATAGTTTAGAAGCTCATCAAATCTGACAGTAAAGTTACAACAAACCTGGTTTGACCCAGGATAATTGTCTCGGAGTGGGTCAGAGCAATTGATTGATTTTTCTGGCAGCAATTGGAAATATGGTTATCATTTTTATAATATTAGCTAAAGTGTTACTGACCAGACTAGTAGCCGTCAAAATATTTTAAGATGATAGCACAGATTCTAACTTTTTCTTATTTTAGAGGTAGATATGCAGTGCATGTTCTAGATGTGACAGGCCAAACTAATCTATGTTAAGCAAAACAATTTCAACACTATAGTTCAAATTAGAGTGAGCACGAGATGGCCGAGAGATTCAGCATGGAACACCTTTTTCCATTAGCTGTTTTTTGGACCAGCAGCCTCAAAAACTGACTGCTTGCTAAAACCAAACCAGAGAAAAGCTGAGATTGGCTGGGAGAACTGGCCACTTCCTTTCCATTGTACAAGTGTTTTTTTTAAACTTGAAAGTATTTCACCTGAGGCAGTACCTGTTAGCTATAATCAAATTGGCCCTAAAATCCTTCAAACCTAGACCTCCCAGAGTCTATGCTCATGATCCCCCGAAAAAAAAAACTAGGACAACATCTTTACACTGAAAGGCCTCACACTTTGCTTACTCTAGTAGTTCTGGTAGACTGCTCAGCGCCTCAGCCTTACAACCTCTCTTCAAAAAAAAAAAATAGACAAATTAATCTCAAAGTGACAGTATTGTCACAGAAGGAAGCTTCTGCCTATCCATCATTGGATGTTGGATAAGTGTGACCATTTAAAGATCATAAAAAACAGAAATTGGCCATTTAGTCATCAAGGCCCATTCTGCCATTCTGAGACATCATGGCTGAATCACAATTTAACTCCATATATGAACCTACCTCTGCCCCATATCTTTTAATACTTATACAAAACAAAAATCAATCTTAGAACTATAATTTACATCTGATAGGGTAAATAGACAAAGTACTTTCCAGAGATTGGGAGAGTCCAGAACGAGGGGGCATAGATTTAGGATGGGGGGGGGGGGGGGGGGGAGATTTAAAAGGGACCTAAATGGCGAGCATAAAATGAACTGCCAGAGGAAGTGGTAGAGACTGGTACAATTACACCATTTAAAAGACAACTGGATGGGTTTACAAATAGGAAGGATTTAGAGGGATAGGGCCAAGTGCTGGCAAATGGGATTAGACTAGGTTAGGATATCTGGTCAGCATGGACAAATTGGACCGCAGGGTCTGTTTCCATGCTGTGGCTATACATGTCTAGGACTCTAATTGCGGAATGTTCCAAACTTCTACTTCCTTTTGTGTATGCACGTTTTTCTTAATTTCATCATTGAATAGTCTGGCTTAAAATTTTTCAATAATGCTTCTTCAACTTAGACTCTCCAAACAATGGTAATAGTTATTTTATCTAATGGATTTACATTGCATGTTTCCTTCAGAATTCCAGAAATTAAAATTCTAAGTTGCATAGTTTTTCTCTGTAATTTAACTCTGGCTTCTGGTAAATCACTGCTGTACTCGATCCAAAGTGAATATATCTTTCCTAAAGTGTGGTGTCCAGAATTGTACTGTGCAAGTGGTTAAACCAAGGCTTTGTACAGAAGCAAGGTTCCTACTTTTATTCTACAACTTTGAAGGAGGACTAGCATTCCATTAGTCTTATTGACTATGTTCTGTACCTGTTCAAGGCATTTTAATGATTGTTGGACCTGGACATCCAAGTCGGTTTCACTCTCCACTGTTTCTAGATATCTGATTTTGTGAATGATTCGAACGAAAAAGGATGAAAAAGTCTATGACTCACATTTGTCTACATTCAAATCACTTTACCAGAGTTCTGCCCATCTAATCTATTAATACCTCTGTAACCTAATACTTCCAACCCACACTGCTTACAATGCTGCCTGCCTGTCTCTAGGCCATGAACAAATTTCAGAGGTGTGGCTTTGTATCCTATTCTCTAAGTGCAATAAAGTAGTGGGAGGAGGAATTCAGGGTGCTATATAGCGTGTATGTGGAAACTAATACTATACTGATGTCGTCAGGAGACAGATAGAAGATGAGAAAAAGCAAGGGCCAAGGATAGCATCCTGGGGGAACGTACAGAATCAAGAGTGTGTTGCTGGAAAAGCACAGGACAGCAGCATCAGAGGAGCAGGAGAATTGACGTTTTGGGCATATGCCCTTCATCAAGATTCATCAGCATATGCCCGAAACGCCGATTCTCCTGGTCCTTGGATGCCGCCTGACCTGCTGTGCTTTTCCAGAAACACACTCACGAGTCTGATCTCCAGCATTTGCAGTCCTCAACTTTTTCCCAGAAATGGAGCGAACGTAACAGGAGCAGGAAGAAAAACCACTGCAAGTAGCACTCTGGAAATAATTCTTTAATAAGAAAATAAAACAAGAACAATCCTACCCAGCTGGTGGCAGTGGAGCTGCATTAGAGAACAGTGCAGTTAGTCCTGTGGACAGCTGCAGACAGGCCAAGAACAACAAGGAGGGACTGTATATCATTGCCAGTCTCTCTGAATGTCACATGTGACATTAAGAGCAGTTTTTATTCTGTAGTAGGGGCACAAAACTAATTGGAAGAATTTAACTGGAGTATTCTGGTGAAAAGACAATGGATTGGGAACACATTCATGAACTTTGGAGATGACTATGGGTCAGTTATTTGCAAGAATAGAGGAGAATGGTTGCTTTGCATTGAGAAAAGCCATGATTGAGGTAGATGTGAAGAGTGGAACAATATTCTGGGAACAGGAGTGCAATCAGAAGTGAAATCCTTATCCCAAAAAGGATTGAGACAAAAGGATTATATCTGGAAATCACTTTCCTAACAAGTTGTGACTGCGGAGTGAAATTTTCAAGACATAGATCAAGATATTTGTTAGGCAAGGGTCACAAAGGAAAAGGAACTAGTGGATAATTGGAAACAGAGTGCAGATGATGAGATTAGATTCCCTACAGTGTGGAAACAGGCCATTTGGCCCAAGTCCACACAGACCCTCTTAACAGTAACCGACACAGACCCATTTCCCACCGACTAATACACCTAACACTATGTGCACTTTAGCATGGCCAATTTACCTGACCTGCACATCTCCAGACTGCGGGAATAAACTGGAGCACCTGGAGGAAACCCATGTATACACAGGGAGAACGTGCAAACTCCACACGGACAGTCACCAGAGGCTGGATTCGAACCAGTGTCCCTGATGCTGTGAGGCAGCAGTGCTAATCACTGAGCCACCGTGCCGCCCCAGTCATAATTGATGAGATTGGTTTCAGAGGCTGAAAAGTTGACCTGTGGTCCTGTGTCACCCACTCCTTGAATCAGTTAATCTAGAACAACCAGCACAACCATTACAATATTAAGTGAAATATCTTTATTCATGGATTGTAAATGAAGTTATTTATTCTCGCTAGTTTAAGCAGTATTTTTACCTCTGACTATACAAGTATATATACAGCTCGTTCTAGCAACTTCAACTTTTAAAAAACTTAAGTAATTTGCTCAATTAATTGTCTGTCACACAAGTAAACTTTCAAAATCACAATATTTAGACTCTAGATTCATAATCCAGATCACTCAAGCAGATTTTTGGGCCCAGAGACTCTTCTTCAGAGCTGATCGTAGCAAGAAGGAAAACAGGTGCTCAAGATGGGGTGAAGGGGGAGGGAGGAGGAGTGAATGGTAAGTGGAGATGGTGCCCAGAGAGACAGAAAAACATGAGCAGACAAAGGAATACAGAGGAACCTCTGTTATCAGAATATAAATTATCCAAATATCAGATTATCTGAAGGGGATCTCAAGGTCCCAAAAGAAACATTACATCAAAGCTGTTTCAACTCTGATCGCGTCTTTTGTTTACAGGTACAGTGATTAAAAAATGAACTGGGCTCACTGAAATGCCACCGTGGATAATCTGGGATAGTCCAGGCACCGTCTCTAAATGACTGACTTCCTGCCCTCTCTCTCTCTCTCCTCTCTTCCCCTCCACCCCCCCCCCCCCAACACAAACATTGTCCTGTACAGGGCAGAGGTGGAACCTGTCAAAAAGGTGTGCATGCGTGCGTGCACACGCTATTTGGAGACTTACCCCACAAAGGCAGCAACAGTCTTACTGTAGGTGTCCACTCTGGCTGCCCTGTAGGGGAGGGGGTGCAGACGAGGGCCATGACAGTGGATGTGAGCGCTGTGTTGGACTGGGTGGAAGCAGATGGGATTGGGACATGGGCGGTATTGGACAGGGTTGGAGTGGGCGGGGTTAGAGCAGACAGGGTTGGGGGCAGGGGGCAGACAGGAGCGTGCTTGCAGAGTCCTTTTACCCAGTCTCCTGAATGGGGAGCAGACTTCACAGAAAATTCTGAGCCCCAGAGGAAATCAATTAACCGAATAATCAATTATCTGAATGAAATACTGCCTACCCATCTCGGATAATCGAGGTTACTCTGTAGATAAAAGGTCAGCCTAGGAGAATCAATATCTGCTAATGGAGACCATAAGCGGCTGACAATGTGCTGTTTGCGGAAGCTGCCTGGGAAACCACATTGAGTAGGGAATTACAGTTGATAAGATTGAGTGAACTGCAGGTAAATCGTTGCTTCATCTG
The DNA here is from genome assembly GCF_047496795.1 of Chiloscyllium punctatum. NCBI lineage: Eukaryota > Metazoa > Chordata > Chondrichthyes > Orectolobiformes > Hemiscylliidae > Chiloscyllium > Chiloscyllium punctatum. The sequence goes on from NC_092777.1 coordinate 21,656,167, forward strand.
GAAGCAACAAGTTATGCACTTTACTCTGTCTAGTCTGAGATATTCACTGCTCACATTGGTGAGACTAAGCAGAGACTGGACAACCTTTTTGTTGAATACCTATGTTCTATCCACAGAAACGACCTTGAGCTTCAGCTACCTGCTGCTTTAACATTGTGTTCCCTGGCCAACATCTGTCTCGGGCTTGCTGCAATGCTCTAGCAAAGCTCAGTGCAAGCTGGAAGAACAGCACCTCACAATTTGGGAACGCTGCAGCCTTTCAGACTCAAGGTCCTGATACCTTCACCCTGTTGCCCTTACCTAAAGCCCCCTACACACCAAGCCTTGTCAGGACTTATGCCTAAAACGTTGATTCTTCTGCTCCTCAGATACTGCCTGACTGGCTGTGCTTTTCCATAACACTCTGACTTGTCATCACGTGGGCTGGTATCACAAACAACCCGGTGTCAACCACTAATAGTCCCCATTAGCAGCTACTGCTCCTTCCAGGATGAGCTTTACCCATTCATTCCTTTGTCTGCCAAACAGTTTTTCTCTGTCTCTCTGGGATCTATCTCCACTTATTTACTCCATCCCATTTACCCTACTCCCATTCTAAACAATCGCCTTCTTTACCTTTCAATGCAAGAAAATTCATTTCAAATGCTCATATTTTCATTGCAAATAATGAAATAAATTTAAGAATATGAAGACTAGACTTCGTTAAAATAAGCTTGGAAAATTACTTTTAAATGTCCAGTTCTGCTTTATTAATTCTACAAAGACTCAGAACTAATTTAAGACATTTTATAAAATGCTATGCTACATCTCCACACAAATCAAAATATCATTTGCACTGATCAATTTTATGCTTTCATTTTTTCCAATGCAACAACCCACACCCAAATTCTACAGTAGAGAAATGCCACATTTTTAAAAATGTGGCAATGTTACTTGATTTTAAGCTGACAAAACAGATGCGCTCAGCTTAAACTGATCATAAACACTTGACAATCAAGCAGATGGAAGCACAAAACAAAGTCTAGCACAGCATCAAGCAAATAACAGATCCTACATGAAAAGAAAATTCACTATCAGTGGTTCTTACTGTAACTATAGGAATTTAAACTTCAGGACAAATGCCACTTAAGTGCTACAGTGTGCAGCAAAAATAAAACTTGCTGACCAACTTCACTTCCTGACATTTGATTACATGTAGGCTGCAATATCAGCACATCTTTAAAAATAAGCAGGCATTCATAGAATGCAGGAATACATGCTTACTGCACACTACATTCCAGTACCTGTCTGCTTTTCCAAAAAGGTGTAACTTCATTAAAGGAAAATTTCTGACCCCTGTATATAAATAGCTTACTCAATGTTGTCCCTCAGTAACCCTCAACAACAATCAATACCATCATAATGGAAAGAAACAAAATTTAGGCAAGTTTCAATACTTTAGGAATTGAAAGAGTACTGGTAAACCCTATAAAATTTTCCAAGCAAGAAATGCAATGAGCAAAATACCTTTAATAGTGCATATTCATGTTAAGCAATTTTTACTTTGCATCGTTACTAAGCTGGTGGTAGATATCTAATGTCTGGATCTTCCTATTTCAAACTTAAGGACAAAGCTAAAAATCACACAACACCAGGTTATAGTCCAACAGGTTATTAGGAAGAACTAGCTTTCGTAGCACTGCTCCTTCGTCAGGTAGCTGTGCAGCAGGATCGTATAAAACAGAATTTATAACAAAAAGATCACAGTGCCATGCAACTAAAACAACATATTGAACAAACCTAGATTGCTGTTAAGTCTTCCATCTTTTAGAATGGGTTGCAGGGTTTGGTGCATTAATATGTAAATTCCCAGAACTTCTTTCAAGTCACATTCTCTAAATAACTTAAAGTTTTATTAAAAAAAAAGGTGACATCTTAGCTCAGACAATGCATTAAAGCTGTGAGGTTAGAAGTCTGTCTGTATCCCAATCCTGAGTCAGACTGGTTCTATTTCCAAAGTAGAAACTGTCAAAATGTTACACGGATTGACTATCTGCAGACTGTGTGCTTTTTGAACAAAATAGAACGGAGTCCACTTCTCGCCTTTAAAAAACCGCCAAACCTTAAACAGACCATTGTTCGCAGCAAACTGCCTAGCCTTCAGGACAACATCGGCCACAACACCGTACAATCCTGTTATGGCAAGCACTGCAAGATGCATTAGTGTCGACATGGATCCTACCATTACACGTGGGGACACCACCCCACAATGTACATGTTAGGTACTCATGTGACTCGGCCAATGTTGTCTACCTCCTACGCTGCAAGCAAGGATGCCCGAGGCATGGTACATTGATGAGACCAAGCAGACGCTACGACAATGGATGAATAGACACCATGCAACAATTGCCAGAAAGGAATGTTTCCTCCCTGTCGGGGAACACTTTAGCAGTCAGGAACATTTGGCCTTGAATCTTCAGGTGACCACCTCCAAGGCAGACTTCAAGATGCACAACAACGCAGAGTGGCCGAGCAGAGGCTGATAGCCAAATTTGAAACCCATGAGGAGGCCTCAACCTGGACTTGGGGTTCATGTCATACTACAGGTGACCCCACTACACTATACACTCAACTCACGCAGACCCTCTCACATACGCACACCCCGTTCTCAGACACACACACCCATCCCACAAGAACCTTGTGCAGAAAAATTACATCATGCAGTTAAGACAATGCAATTTTGCTTTCAAATCTTTTCAGGAAAAAAAGTGTACAGTCAGTCCCCAAGTTACAAAATGGCTCTATCCCGGAGTACACTCCTAAGTCGATTTACACGCAGATCAGAACACAATACAGTACAATATAAAACAGCCATTTGTGAATACAAGCAAATGTTTGCATGTTGGATCCTTAAAATTATTTATGTGGGATCTTGTCCCATTTACAAGTGCGCCTAAGTTGGGAACTGCAAGTGGAAACATAGAGAGTCAGAACTTTGGGCCTGCTATTCCCTTAGACCATACTTGATCTATTACTTGAACCCATCTGCCCTCTATCTTCCTGTAATTTTTACCACATTTGCATATCAAACATTTAGCAAACTTCAATTCTGAAATTTTCAATTTACCTACAGTCAAAAAGCTTGAGGGGGAAAACTGCTCCAGATTCCCACCATTCTTTGTGCAAAGAATACAACTCTCACTGACAATGTTACCTAGTATAGTAACAAAATGTCTGAAAACAAACCTTCAAGCTCAGTGAGCTAACTTACATACTTAAGAATACAACTCCTAACATCACGCAATTCAAGCCAGGCCAAAGAGTTTTGTCCCCCTAGTCTGTACTCTCCCACTACAAAAAGTTGTTGTCCTTTATTTATCTCATCAGCTCCTTCACTGAAGTAGTTTTCACAATTGCAAGCAAACACTTTTTTATTCCTGGAGGAGTAAAGCTGAAATGCAGTTGAACTGCTCTAATTGAAATACTAGAGAGTTCTGCAATTTGAAAACCATATTCCTTCAGCTGTGCAATACAATGTTGCTTTTTGAAGCACCAAAGGAAAATTTGAGACTGTGCGCCACAGGGAGTCTTTTGAATTAAAGTTCTGCCTGACACCAGCCTTCTGATTGGTTGAGCTGCAGGGTTAAAAAGGTTTGCGTGCCAAAAGGTAGAAGGTGAGAAATGTCCAATACTGCAAACAGGAAGTGTTTATCTCTCCCTCTTTTCGTGTGAAGGCAAGACCAAAAAACCAAGAAAGCTTGAGAGAGCATTCTGAAACAAGACAACATCTCGTTAACCTGATTAACCATCGAATTGAACAGCCATCACCCTATAGACATTATTAGTTAAATGAGAAGGGCTTAGAGAAAATAACTTTCTGCCTTTTAGTCTGGACAAGTTTGTTTAGCCTGTTGATATTGTTTTTCCACCTATAATGAGTGTTATGTTGTTTGTCTTTTGTCAATTTCAGTTGCGATGAAGAATGCGTACACATTTGTGGCTTCTGAAGTGGTATATTTTGAAGTTGCACACTAGAAGATTAAAACATTTTGCTGTCTTCTGCCAAGGTAAAGCATTACAACAAATAAATATTTTCTGTTAAATGATGAAACCTGGTGTGAACTACTTTTGTCCCAGGCAGCAGCCAGCTAAATTGGTCATTTTTGTCTCATTGGAATGTTTACACATTTTATGACTGCATTTGGAACAGTAGCACATGACCATTAGTCCTTTCTTCCCTGTTAGGTTGTGACGTGATTTATAATCCTTTTAATGCCCACAGTTGTGTGAATCTGAAAGGCAATTCCTCCAAAAGACAATATATTGCACTAGCTGAGATCCGGACACTGTACTCAAAATAAATAATAACCAATTCTCAGGTCACTGTCACTCCTTTTTATTCTAACCTAGTTAAGAGGTCAATATTGCATTAGCCTTTGAAATTATTCTCCTTCCACCTCACATAAAAGTGTGGTGTGAATAGCACAGTGTGCAGAACATATATTCTAATCTGTCATACAACAATGGCCAAACGCGCACAAGCACACTGAATAAATCAAACAGCCTGTTCAACAGCACATTCAGCTTTGCAAACTCCAGAAAAATAGGTAACTCTGGCGCAAAGGCTGCAACAGTTGCTATTATCTGAAGGAAAACCTCACAGTTTAGATCCCCAAGTGCCAAGATTCCTACATCCATAAACACAAAAATGTCTTGACACTAGTTCCAATGAAACCTCCAGAGATCCGCAATTTTGCCTACAGTTTCAGTATCATTAACTGATGACTAACCAGAGGAATACGATGCCCTTAGTTAATTTAAATCAACCTGTTCAATTGTGTCATGACATATCTGGCACAGGTAGGCCTTGAACAGACTTTCAGGTAGAGACATTATCATTTTGCCACAAGAGCACCTTTGTGTTGCCCTTATGCTTACCAATGGAAACATGCCCAAAGGCAGCTAGAAAGTATTCTCTTATTTAAAGATAGCCTAGGCTTACTAAATAATAATGCATAGTTTGATGGGAATTCCCAGGAGGTGGCACTGGTGAATATCCACTCAGATACACATTACGTTACACCAATTTATTCTTTCAGACTCAACCAGCCAAGGATAGGTGGGGCAGGGCAATCAGCAGTAAAGTAACATAGGTCACTAACCAAAAGTGTAGTAGTCCTCATTTTTTGAGTGAAGTTCTCCTCCACAAACCAACTTGCCCACCCTCCTCCCCTCTGGATCTTGGTCTGGACTGAGGAAGGGCTTCTGTTTGAGATTTCTGTGTTTCAATTCTGTTTAAAAAAAACACAATAAAAACATGTAATAGATGGGGCTATTTTACCCTCCAAAGAAAGAAACAGGGTACTTTGTAGAGAATACAGACCAGCAAGGAAATTTTTTTTGCATACATTGACACAATAATGAACAACTCTGAATCTTACTGATTTTAAAAAACTCTGATGATATTGTGGGACAAATACAAAATAGAGATTAAGAGATTCATACAATGGGATGATGCAATGTTCTCTTCATAGAACAGACATCGGAAAGCCCCAGTGGATCTCTGTGGCCCTAGTTATATTTGTGACATGGGGAAAATCTGAATTTACCAGATGACTGACATATTCAAAGAGTAATTTACCTTTTTAAAAAAATTTATACTTCAGTATTACAGATTATGAACCCTATGGTCATTGTTATGGCGGCGGTGGGGGGTGGTGAAGAGGGAGTAATATGGTATAGATCCTACCCAAATTAGCAAACCACAAAACCACTAAAAAGGTAAAATCGCATACATCTCATATCAATAATTGGTAAACATTTTAATGGATAATGTTGTAAAAACCCATAAGACTGCCACTGTACAATGTTCCACACCACCTTCCCTTCAGAGATGAGTGCGCAAATATTTTTACGTATCACCTATTTCCTTCCTTCCCAGCTACTAACTCAAATGAATCACTGCTGTTCTAGCCAGCCTCTTATCCACTGCAGCCAACCTATCTGTAACATCTTCCAGATCCACTCTCATCAAGTTTTATGCTCCTCTGACTGGAACCTAAGATGGTGCATCATAACCATTCTCCATACACACCCCACATACATTTCAATGCATTATTTACTCCACATGCCTTCGGCCAAGCAGATTGCACTTTCTGATACCACCTTTGGCACACCATAATACCCTTTAAATCCATCTTTAAGAATAGATTTCCAGATTTTGTTTACCCCTCCTGGACTTCACAGGGTTGGTTCTAAGACTTGTTTGTGCCTCTGAAGTATCCTGAGATGTTTTCTATATTAAAAGATACAATATTATGTTCTTGTGGCAAGATTATTGGCCACCATACAACAAATCTGACTTTAACAGACTTACCTTTGCGTGCCACTGAAGCAGTGTGTTTGTAGAGTTACTATTCCAATTGAACTGGAACAGAGCTTTGCCAGGAAGTTAAAACCAGTCACGCAACTCTGGATCTCTTTTGGAAAGCAAAAGTTTGTTTCTGCATTGTTAACCATGGATGCAAAGGAGGCATTTGACTTTAAAGAGTCTTAAGGTCTCAAAGTTCCTTTAAACTTAACTTGTTTAAACACTTTGCATGAAAACTCCTATGAAGAGGACACTGCGGTGGTTTTAAAATAGGAGTTCATAAAGCACCATACCTAAGGATATCCAAAAAGTATGATAGTTTTCCTTGCAATTAGTTACGCAAATATATTTCAGCACAGGTTAGGAAAAGTATCCCAACTTTTCTATCGTCAGCAAACTGACCTCATTTCACAGTTTCAACAGGCTGACAAATCGCAACCTTTTACTTTAACTGACAAACTTCAATAATAATATAAATTGGTTTTATTCATACTGGATGAAATTCTTATCAGCATATGGTTTGAGAAAGTATTTTGCCACATCACATCCATGTTGAACAAATCAATCCTTTGCTTACTGCTTTGGCATTTATTTACTGTCAAAATATAACTTAATAGGTAAAAGTTTTAGATAGTTGGCTTAATTCATGGAAGGAAAAAGCCAATATCTCCCAATGCACTGAATGGTAAAGTTAAACTCTAAAATAAACAAAGAAAACAAAGCACCACAGATGCTGGAAATCTGAAGCTCTGACTCCACTGCAATTCAACTACTATTGCCAAATTTCTCTGGCAAGTCAAAAGGAAGCCTTTCAAAATCTGAAGGCAGAGAACAGCAATAAAAGACTGGCCCAAAACAATGAAGGACTGAGTTGCAAGGGAAAATGCAAGTCACAGAAACGTACAGCACGGAAACAGACCCTTCGGTTCAACTTGTCCATGCCGACCAGATATCCCAACCCAATCTAGTCCCACCTGTCAGCACCCAGCCCATATCCCTCTAAACCTTCCTATTTATATACCCATCTAGATGCCTGTTAAATGTTACAATTGTACTAGCCTCCACCACTTCTTCTGGCAGCTCATTCCATACATGTACTACCCTCTGTGTGAAAAAGTTGCCCCATAGGTCTCTTTTATATCTTTCCCCTCTCACCCTCAATCTACGCCCTCTAGTTCTGGACTCCCCCGCATATTTATCCTATCCACGCCGCTTGTGATTTTATAAATTTCTATAAGGTCACCCCTCAGCCTCCGCATTCCAGGGAAACAGCCCCAGCCTATTCAGCCTCTCCCTATAGCTCAAATCCTCCATCCATGGCAACATCCTTGTAAATCTTTTCTTAACCATTTCAAGTTTCACAACATCGTCCCAATAGGAAGGAGACCAGAATTGCACACAATATTCCAAAAGTGGCCGAACCAATGTCCTGTACACCTGCAACATGACCTCCCAACTCCTGTACTCAATACTCTGACCAACAAAAGAAAACATACCAAACGTCTTCTTCACGAGGAGAAAGTGAGGACTGCAGATGCTGGAGATCAGAGCTGAAAAATGTGTTGCTGGAAAAGCACAGCAGGTCAGGCAGCACCCAAGGAGCAGGAGAATCAATGTTTCGGGCATAAGCCCTCCTCATTCCTGAAGGGCTTACGCCCGAAATGTCGATTCTCCTGCTCCTTGGATGCTGCCTGACCTGCTGAGCTTTCCCAGCAACACATTTTTCAGCCTTCTTCACTATCCTATCTACCTGCGATTCTACTTTCAAGGAGCTATGAACCTTCACTCCAAGGTCTTTGTTCAGCAACACTCCCTAGGAAGTTACCATTAAGTGTATAAGTCCTGCTAAGATTTGCTTTCCCAAAATGCAGTACCTCGCATTTATCTAAATTAAACTCCATATGCCATTTGTCAGCCCATTGGCCATTCTGATCAAGATCCTGTTATACTCTGAGATAACCTTCTTCGCTGTTCACTACACCACCAATTTTGGTGTCATCTGCAAACTTACTAAATATACCTCCTACATTCCTCCCATCCAAATCATTTATATAAACGACAAAATGTAGAGGACCCAGCACTGACACTTGTGGCACTCCACTGGTCACAGGCCTCCAGTCTGAAAACCAACACTCCACTACCACCCTTTGTCTTCTACCTTTTTGCCAGTTCTGTATCCAAATGGCTAGTTCTCCCTGTATTCCATGAGATATAACCTTGCTAATCAGTCTCCCATGAGGATCCTTGTCGAATGCCTTACCTGAAGTCCATATAGATCACATCTACTGCTCTGCCCTCATCAATCCTCTTTGTCAATTGGGCTCTTGCTTTTCACTTGCTGACTATAATCTAGATTAATCAGTTGAAACAGAGACACTGGCTCTAAAAGCAGTGCAAGTGGAAAGACAATCATGGATTGAAGTAAAAAGTAAAGTTAAAAAGCATATGCACAATTGAGAGAAAAAAATCATTAGTAAGGTCAGCTATAAGGAAACGTGGAGAAGTTTAAGACCAAAATTTAGCAATGCATAAAACTTATAGCAGCAGGCTCTAGAATTGCAGAAAATATTATTACATAGTAAAACGTGTGGAGCTGGTGATAGCCTATAAGTATTATCACTCAACTATTAATTGAGAAACTTAGCTCATGCTCTGGGGACAAGTACAAATCCCACCACATCAGACGGTTCAATCTGAAAATCAAATCTAAAACAAAACTGGAATTAAAAATCTACTGATGACCGTGAAACCATTGTCGATTGCTGGAAAAACTCATGTTGCTCAGTAATGTCCTTCAGAGAAGGAAATCTGCCATCCTCACCTGGTCTGATCTACATGTGACTCTAAATCCACAGCAGTGATTGGATGCTGCCTGAACTGCTGTGCTCTTCCAGCACCACTAATCCAGAAGCTCACTGAGAAAGCCACTCAGTTTTACCAACCGCTATGAAATCTCAGAACTGAAACCGACAGACTACCTGCCATCGACTTAGGCACGAGTAAAGAAAACTGCAGAAACCCTGCAAAGTCCTCCTTACTAACATCTGACGGCTAGTGCTAAATTAGGAGAGCTGTTTCACCAGACTAGTCATGCAATAGTCTGACACAGTCACACACTCAGAATCATACCTTACAGGCAATGTCCCAGACACCACCATCATCCCTGGATATTTTCTGTCCCACCAAAAGTAAGCCCTTGTGCACTTTTTGAACAAAATAGAATGTATCTGCAAATGCAAATTTACCCCAAAGTTTCATGTGTATGTGCATGGGTGTGAGAGACAGAGGGGGAGAGAGTGTGCGTGTGTGTGTGGGAGGGAGGTGGAGAAGAAAAGGAATAAGTGCGAGAGTGTGCTAGTGTGTAAGAGTATGTGTTTAAGTATATGTATGTATGTGTGCGAGTGTGTGTGTGAAGTGTATAGTGTAGTGTGACATGAATCCAAGATCCCAGTTGAGACTATCCTCATGGATATCTTAAGTTATCTCAGGAATGTGACAGGATAGTGGTTCTGGGATTTACATTTAGTGAATTGAAACATGCAACCCCATTTTAAGTGATTAAGACTTAACCAGTAATCTAGGTTTGCACAATACATTGTATCAGTTGTATGACACTATGATCTTTTACTATAAATTCTGTGTCCTATGATCCTGCCCTATTAGCTAGCTGAAGGTGCAGTGATCCGAAAGCTTGACCTTCTAATTAAACCTGTTGGACTATAACCGGATGTGTGATTTTTAGCTTTGTCCACCCCAGTCCAACATTGCTGCTACTCAGCATGATATGGAGGTGCCAATGTGTACTATCTACAAGATGCACTGCAGAAATCCGCCAAACATCCTCAGACAGCGCCTTCAAAACCCACCACCACTTCCATCTAGGAAGACAAGGGCAGCAGATACATGAGAACACTACCACCTGCAAATTCCCCTCCAAGGCACTCACCATCCTGACTTCAAAATATACCACAGTTCTCTCGCTGTTGCTGGGTCAAAATATGGAATTCCCACCCTAACAGCATGGTGGGTCAATCACAGCATGTGGACTGCAGCTGCTCAAGGTGGCCGCTCACTACCACCTTCCCAAAGGGAACTCAGGACTGGCAGTAAATGCTGGCCAGGCATCAAGGCCCGCATTCCACAAAAAAAAACAACTCATTGTTGCTACTGATGCAGTCAAAGTCTGAACTGGTCTAGGTTCTGTTTCAATAAAACAAAACAGAAATTCAGGTCAGACAGAGGCAAACTCAAACAGTAAACCACAGAATGGTCCGATCTTTCTTTGCTCAACACTGCATTTTTAGGCTTAAGATCAGTGATCCTTTGCCAAATATTTGCAAACATTCCACAAGGTGTACAGAAAGAGTCAAAGTCAGATATACAGCATGGAAACAGGCCCTTCAGTCTGTTGTTCCAACTTGTCCATGTCGACCAGATATCCTAAATAAATCTAATCTTATTCGCCAGCATTTGGCACTTATCCCGCTAAACCCTTCCTATTCATATTCCCAAACAGATGCCTTTAAAGTGTTGTAATTGTACCAGCCTCCCCCACTTCCTCTGACAGCTCATTCCAAACACACACCATCCTCTGCGTGAAAAAAAGTTGCCCTTTAGGTACCATTTAAAAAACTTTCCTCTCGCAACCAAAAGCCATGCCCTTTAGTTTTGGGCTCCTCTAACCCAAGGATAAGACCTTGCCCATCCCCTTTATGATTTTATAAACCTGTCAGATCACCCTCCACCTCCAATGCTCCAGGGAAAACGGCCCCAGTCTATTCAGCCTCTCCCTACAGCTAAAACCATCCAATGCTATCAACATCCTTGTAAATCTTCTCTGAATCCTTTCAAGTTTTACAACATCCTTTCTATAGCAGGGAGACCAGAATTGAATGCAGTATTCCAATAGTAGCATAACCATGTCCTGAACAGCCACAACATGACCTCCCAACTCCTATACTCAATGCTCTGACCAATAAAAAGGAAAGCATACCAAAAGCCTTCTTCACTATCCTATCCACTTTCAAGGAACTATTAACCTGCACTTCAAGGTCTTTGTTCAACAACACTCCCCAGGACCTTACCAGTAAGGTGTATAAGTCCTGCTGTGATTTGCCTTTCCAATATGTAGCACCTCACATTTATCTAAATTAAATTCCATCTGTCACTCCTCAGTCCATTGGCCCATCTAATTAAGATCCTGTTGTACTGAGGTAACCTTCTTCATTGTCCACCACGCTTCTAACTTTGGTGTCATCTGCAAACTTACTAACTATGCCTCCTATGTTCACATCCAAATCATTTATATTAACAAAGAAAAGCAGTGGACCCAGCACCAATTCTTGTGGCACACCACTGAGCACAGGCCTCCAGTCTGAAAAGCAACCCTCCACCATCCTCTGTCTTCTACCTTTGAGACAGTTCTGTATCCAAATGGCTAGTTCTCCCTCTATTACGTGTGATCTAACCTTGCTAACTAGTCTACCATGAGGAACCCTGTGAAATACTTACTGAAGTACATATAGATTACCTCCACTGCTCATCAGTCCTCTTTGTTATTTCTTCAAAAAAACTCAATCAAGTTTGAGACATGATTTCCCACACACAAAGCCATGTTGACTATCCCTGAGCAGTCCTAAGCTTTTCAAATACATGTAAATCCTGTGCTTCAGGATTCCCTCCAACAACTTGCCCACCAGATTACCTTTAGTACACTGTCCTTTGAAACTTAGCAAATTACAATTTTAATGTCCCTTCTAAAACTGCATTACTGAATTCATTTCTACTCTTTGATAACTCATGTTTATTACATGATGAGACACAGTTTTGGAATACTATTTGTTCAGGCTTGATCCCAGTAAAAGTGATTGAAAAATTAGGCTAAGTCTTTGGGCTAAGTGGTCATAAATCTATTTCACTTTTAGTAATTACGCAGATACATGCACCTCAACCTCCTAACTAGAACAGGATAGTTGCAAGGAGGTAGTTTTTATCCCCCCAAAAAATCAGAATAATCTCTTTAAATGAAAATATTAACCATGAGAATTCCAATACACAAAATTTTATCAACAACATAAAGTGTCATAAGCTGAATCTCCCTTCCTCGAGCATTCTGGTTAATACCAGAGAAAAACATCCCAAAAAAACTAAAGAATGGCAAAACACTGGGTAGCAAATAATGCTTAATTTGGGGCAGGAATAGATCATTTTTCCCTTTAAGCCTGCTTTGTTGTTCTAAAAGATCATAGCTGATATGATCAGAGCCTCAACTCCACATTTTAACCTGCTCTGAAAATCTTTTGACTCCCTTATTAGACAGAAATCTACCTCTGCCTTCAATGCATTTAATGACCCTGTCTCAACACACTCTGAAAGAATTTTAAAGATTCTTAACCCACTCAGACTAAATTTCTTATTTGGTTCCAATGGAAGACCTCTTATTTTTAAGAAGCGTCTGAGCTCTTGTTTCCTAGAAACATCCTTTCAGCATTCACCTCGTCAAGTCCTCACAGGATCCTATATGCCTCAATAAGATTCCCTCTTATTCTACCCCAGTCCAATAGATAGAAGGGAGCTTGTTCAACTGTTCCTCATAACCCAGCTATGGGTTGAGTAAATATTCTCTCAACTGCCTCTAATACAATTACATCTTTTCTTAACCAAGGAGAGCAAAGACATACAAGTACTCCAGATGCAGTCTCTTATACAATTGCAATGTAATATATCTAATTTTATATTCTATTTCCATTGTTGAAAAATAAACACCAGTTTATTACTTACTATACATACATACTCAGTTTTTGTGATTCACTTACAGGTGGTCTGCATTTTATGAATGTTGGCTCCCACCTTATGAATGCTCATACTTATGACTGGTTAGTTGTATGGTATTGTATTGCTTTCAGGCATGTTTTAAATCAGATTTACAAATGGACAAGTGCAGAACGCAGTCATAACCTGGGTTGCCTGTACAAGGGCACTGAAATCCCTCTGAACTAGAGTTCAGCAATCACACTTCATTTATATTGTTTTTCTATTCTTGGCAAAGTGTAGAATTTCACATTTTCCTGCCTGATAGTACATTTTTATAGACAATAGGTGCACGAGTAGGCCATTCTGCCCTTCGAGCCTGTATCACCATTCAATATGATCATGGCTGATCACCCTTAAATCAGTATCCTGTTCCTGCCTTATCTCATAACCCTTGATTCCAAAATTTTGCCTATTATGTAAGGAAACTGCGAAAGGAAATAGATTCTCTTAACAACTTTCCTACCTTTGTAGTAACTATACAGTTCAACCATACAGTTGTTCTTTCATCCAAGTTATTAATATAAATTGTAACCAGTTGAGGCTGCAGCACTGATACTTGTAGTATTCGTCACATCTTGCCGATTTGAAAATTACTGATTTATGTTTGTTCTTAACTCCACTTAGCTAACCAATTGTCTAATGTCACTATTGTGTTAACCAGTACATCATGAGCTCTTACTGTACATCATAGCCTCTAATGTGGCATATTGCCAAATGTCTTCCGGAAATCTAAATACAGCACCCTCATAGGCTCCCCTTTATTCACACTGGAGTTTTTTTTTAAGAAAAGGAAAATGCAGACAATACCTAACATGAACGCAATTTTCCTTTCATAAAACCATGCTGATGTTGACTGGTTGAATTTAGATCTTAGAAATGCCCTGCTATATCCTCAAGTCAGATGTTTGAGCAGTTTTTTTGTTTGTTGAAATTTAATTTCCTTTGTGGTGGAAAACCAACTTAGTAAATCAAACTTTATCAATCAATAAATACAATAATCACATATATCGGTATTAAACTGACAATGGCATACTATTATCTTGCATTGTGACATACTGTCTCCCAGTACTCCCCATTATGCCCAGAGTAAAAGTTGGAAAATACAAATCACTACTGCCTTCCAGGAAACAAACTTTAAATAGAAAAATAGTATTAAGTTCACATTTTGCTGGGTACCGGTAAGAATTACAAAACATCATTACAAAAAAATTACAAAGTTTAAGCATCAGCATTTCATGTGATGCAATTTCACTTCATTTAATGTTTGGGATATAGAGAGATCTTACAAGTTACCATATTTTGAAAGAAAATGTTTTTTAAAAAATCAGTATTGATGGGTTTTGGTTCAGGATTCAATGCAAAAGTATTGCTAAATTTAAAGGTTAGGCCTTGTGATCTTTTTGAAAGCATCACTTTCTACCAGTAGGGACATCAGTGGACTATGTATAAATAGAATCCATTTGTTGGCAAAAAAAAAACTGCAATGCAGCACTCTGATTTACTGTAAGAATGTAAGAATGGAAGGTCTTATGTAGGCAGTCTGTGTCAAATGCTCACCAATTTTATACATTCTAAAACAATGTAGGACAGAGGAGAGCCTTTTCTGTGTCCTCCTTAAAAAGGTTAAAGATTCTTACTTGCTGCTTTCATGAAGCTTCGTAAAATTGGACAGGAGTTTGGTGTTTTCGGGGGGGGGGGGGGGGGGGGGCGGCAGTCAGCTCAAGTCATTTGCTCCACAATTATTTGAACAGCGTGAAGTCAATACCTTCACAGGTCTGCAAACCTGAAGGCTCGCTTTTGATGTCAGTTGAAGAAACGAGTGCACCCAGCACATCAGATTTGTACAATCTGAATAGCAAAACTCACAAATCATCTTCAGTACAAACTAAAACGGAGATACCCAAGGAGGTCCATTCTACCCAAGGAGGAAATGCAATTATAATTGGCATTACATATTTTGTGAACAGATCAGCAATTTTCTGCTCATGGCAAAGTACTAAATGCTCTTGGCACTGTATTAAGTTTTCCTAGGCTGCAAGAGGTGAAGGGAAGAAACCAAACAGACAACGGACCCTGAAGTCAGATTTGTGGCAGCACAATTTACCAACTGTCTCAGGAAGCATATTAATCCTTCCTTTAAAAACTGTGGATAACATACATGACAGTGATCAAATGGCTCACATTTAAAAACTTCCTCACCAACCCAATATCCATAATTCATTCTCATCTCAGGTGGCACAGTGGTTAAGGGTGGCACGGTGGCACAGTGGTTAGTACTGCTGCCTCAGTGCTAGAGACCTGGGTTCAATTCCCACCTCAGACAACTGTCTGTGTGGAGTTTGAACATTCTCCCAGTGTCTGTGTGGGTTTCCTCCGGGTGCTCTGGTTTCTTCCCACAGTCCAAAATTGTGCAGGTTAGGTGAATTGCCCATGTTAAATTGCCCTTGGTGTTAGGTGAAGGGGTAAATGTAGGGGAATGGGTCTGGGTGGGTTGCTCTTCAGAGGGTCGGTGTGGACTTGTTGGGCCAAAGGGCCTGTTTCCATACTAAGTAATCTAACCTAATCTAATCTTCTAGGTCTGTAATTTCTGTTCTGCACTCTCTTCTATTGCCTGGTCTGATCCATCATTTATCACAGGCTCAGGTTAGTACAGTTTGAGCCTCCACCTCTGCTTGGCATTAGCAGACTTCCAAATTGCCCAAAGCACTTGTCCAAACCAAGCTGTACTTACCCAGTATGTAAATGTTTGCAAGTGTCCTTTCCAACAACCTTAAAATCATTATCCTTGCCTTTTGTCTCTGTCCATCTGTCTTTTCACCTTTAAGTCTATACTACCTAAACAGTTAACTCAGCTGACTTGATTTTTGCACACTCCCTTTCACTGGTTATAATTGCTTCAGTCATTGCCTTATAAACTTGTCAGCTTTCCAACTTTCACTCTTAAAAATCTTATCACAATCCATTTATTTCACCAACATTTTGGTCGTCCTTCCTGGTCAGGCATTAACAAGTGGAAATGGTGGGACATCCTGAGATGTGACATCATGGGCCAAAATTTCACGATTCTGAAGCTGTCTTATTTTCCTCTAGGAAAAAGTTCCGCTGCTCATGGGAATTACATTCCTTGAAAATCTTGTAAACGCTGATTTTTTAATAAACAAATGACCTTCAAAAGTACATCATTGGTGTTCAACTGGATTTAAATTGTCAATTCCTTTTAATGTCCAAAAGCGTAAGCTACAAAACAAAAGGCTGATTTAGCTGTTTTCTTTCAAGACAATTTTCTACTACATACCTAATGCTGATCTTAGGAGGGACAGTGAGAAGCAGCTTTAAAATTACTAGCATATTGCAATTGGAAATGGGGGGATGGGGGGTTGGTCAATGTCTAGCCACAATATGCACATTGATGCCAAACAAGGTCAGGATCAGATTTAGTACTTATGCCCTGTGGTTCAATAGCATACCAATATATGCCAGTTGATTGAAGTACTGAAAATGTGTTTTATACTTATGTTAAAAGATTAAATTGGAATCTCTCTCTGCACATTAATGTAATATTAAAAAGGGTTACATTGCACTGACTGAACATTATGGAAGTGGGTGGGGATGACAGTCATGCAAGAAAGCAGATTTAGACAGGTCATTTGTTACTACTCTATCATCAAATTAAACTTTCATTCAGTGCCTTCCATTCAGAAATGCTTTCATAGCCATTCCCCAAAGCTAGGTATGTTGCACCTATATTGTCTTGGGGAATCACAGAGTCAGGAAATAGTCTGCATAACTATTCCTCAACATTAGGGCATTTACATTTACATCATCTCTGAGGAGGGCCTCATCCTACCATTGTATCTTGGGTAATGTGAGACCGAGGGCGTGGCTGGGGGTTGTCGTGAGTAGCATGTGACTGAGGGAGTGACCAAAATATCTGTCACCATTACCAACTGACCTGTATAAAAAGGGGATGTGTTTTCTTTGTTAGGGCCTCTGACTCAACTTTGCACACCTGCGAAGACAGTCAAAGGGGTCACCTAGCTTGTAGAGGCTTTAATAAACTTTAACTGTTTGCAGAAGTTGGTGTGTGCGAATTGCATCTTGCGAGAAACCTCAGGAAAAGAACCTAACACTTATGTAACTATATCTGTGGGAAGAAGCAAAGAGTCCAGGAAAGAATGAATAAAACAGCAATAAAACAGGTACAAAAACAAAACTGTATTCGAGTGTACCTTTCGGAAGTAATAAAAAGGATGAAATTAAGAAGCATTGACATATGGTCAGTCTCACTCTATTGCAATCAACATCTTTAGGTCCGAAATTTGAGCTTTGCCCTCTACAGACCTAGCTGAGCTAAATTTGTGCACGCTCATTACCCTCTGCATTAGAGGGAAAATAAACTGGTCACTGTTCCCATAGCTGAATTACATTCAGTGGCCCATGCCTGAAATGGCAGATCAGAGACATGGCAACACTCTCCACAAACAGCCTTTGATCATTTATTTTTCCAGCTCAGAAGACAATAAAAAAGTTCCTGAGGCCAATGAAATGTTTTTCTCTTCTACTGACGGCACGTATTGGAAGAGAGGAAATTTTATAGATGGAAATGCACCGATGTCTTGAAGTAGTTACCACATGTAGACCACACCAAACCACTTGTAGCTTTGAATGTCCTAGCTGAATTTTCTAAAGTACTTTGCACTCATGTTTCCTGACAAACACATTACAATTTACAGCCAAAAAACTGAAGTCACTATTTCTTGGAACTACATAGATAATTCAATACTGCACTGCAGCAAATCACAGACTCAAGTGAGCTTTACACAAGGATCAGGCAACAGCACAATTTGTTACACAATATTAGATGATTAGAAAAGCTACCAAGGACCAAAAATAAAAGGACTAAACTGTTTGTCCTTTGCCTTATCTCTGAGCCAAAATGTGTGGGTTCAAGTTCCACCTGTTCCAGTGATTTCTAAGAACAATGCTAAACAGGTTGATCGGAAAACAATAAAGATTGCCACAGTCTGATAAAGACAAAATAACAGGGATCATTTTATCTTTTGTTGGGATACCAGGATAACTTCTGCTCATGAGGCAGCATTTAACTCATTCACCAATCTAATGAGTTTTCACAAATAGAAGTTGATTCTTCAGAACAATGGATCAGAATTCTATTTACGCCATGCACAGAACTTATACAGCTGAAAAATTAATGAAATCTGTGATATATAAACATTGCAAATTTGAAATCAATAGATTTCAAATCATAGGTCATTTTCGATGCAGGAGCTAATACCCAAAAACAAAAAGACAGTTGCATCCTTATATTGCAAATTTACAGTTAGTTTCTTTTCTCAGAGGAGGGAAGGCACGAAGTAAAATGAAGCAAATGCCAGCATGATTCACTGCTTAGAAACAAGTCTTGCATGGCAAAAGCCATTGTACTGTTCAAATGCACACCACCTTTAAACACAATTTGTTCTACTGATTCTTATAACTAAGCAAATATTTCACTGGGGAAAGTAACTGCTATAATGAAAACAAGAGCAACGTAAAATTAAGATATAGAGACCAGAGACATAAGAAATTAGAAAATAAAAATGTTGACTGATTTTGTAGAAAACAACATCGCACATTTAAGAACAGCTCATTGATCAAAACGTGGGAACTTAAGGTGTATTTCACAACAATCAAAGCCATCATATCACACTTACTCTATGCAAACCTGTCCAATTATTTAGCATTAGGAAAGTACATAGCCAGATGTTTAGATAAATGGATGTTAAGTTAACTGAGATGCTAAGGCCATTGGCTTATACGGAGTTTATGCAAAAGTGACAAAAAGGATTCTACAATTTAAAAAACAATAACATTTTTTAAAAAAAATTTAACTCCATCTCCAAACATTTATCTCAAATACAGTGTCAGAATAATTGACACTGCTCTGCAAGTACAAAAGCAGGGCAATGTTTACTTGTAAATACAACAAATAAAGTCTGGCAATAAACAAACAATAGGCAATAGTTAAAGAAATAATGCAATTTTTCAAAAAACATACATGCCACTACAAAAAGCTCAGCAAGATTGATCCATCCTTGGCTTATTAAAGATGTTGACCATAGTTATGAGATTAAATAGCACAGACTGACATTGAGGAGGAAGGTATTAGATTACAGGAGGATATAAACAGATTGGTTAGATGGGCAGATCAGTGACAGATGTAACTGAACGCTAATAAACGTGAGGTGATGCACTTTGAAAGGACAGTCAAGACAAGGAAGTGCTAAATGAGTGGCAAGACACGAGCAGGCTCAGGGGAACAGAGGAACGTTGGGGTGCTTATCCAAAGATCCATAAAGATGCCAGGACAAATTAAATACAGCAATTAAGTTGGCATTTTGTATGCTTGCACTTATCAGTCATGACAGAGTATAAGAGCAAGGAGGTCATGATGGAGCTATACAGAAGTTTGGTTAGGCCACATTTGGAGTAATGTATGCATTTCTAGGAAAGATGCATTGTGCTGGAGGGGACACAAAAGGTGATTCACTGGAATGCTGTCTGGCCTGGAACACTTCAGCCATAAAGATAGCCTGGAAAGCTCACGCTGTTTTAGTCGGAGCAGAGAAGGCTGAAGGGGGACCTGATAGAGATGTATAAGAAGATGGAGGGCCATGGGCAGGGTGAATAGAAAGCAGATGTTCCGCTTAGTTAGAGGGTTAATAACGAGGGGGCATAAATTTTAAAACGAAAGGCAGGAATTTTACGGGGGAATTTGAAGAATACCTTTTTTCACCAGGTGGTGATGGGGGGTCTGGAATGCACTAGCTGGGATGGTAACTGAGGTTCAAAACTTCAACCTTTTTAAAAAATGGTACTTGGATGAGCTGTTGAAGTGTCATAACATTCAAAGCTATAGGCCTAGAGCAGGTAGTAGCATATCTTTAGCAGTACAGACTAGATGGACCAAAAGGTCTCTTTCACAGTGTTTCGTTCTACGATTCAATGAAAAAAGGCTCACTATGTTTGCAACACATTATGGTAAGCCTGAGTATTGGGAATTTTATTGAACAAAAGGCAATCAAAAGATTCATAGAAAACGAAAGAAAAACTAAATTAGCCAGGAACAGAAATAAACGTGGATGCCTTGTAATAGAAATCATGAGGAAATTGCAGAAGTAAACGTGTCTCTCTTCACTGGAGAAGACAACTTACACAGCAGATATTGAATATAACCAAGGGGTTTGTAAGAAGTGATTAATTTTAGGTAATTAATCCAAGCAGAGAAAAATGTTCAAGCAGCTTAAGCAAGTAAAAGCTGACAAATCTACAGGGTCTTACAACCTACATATTAGATTTCTAAAGAATTAGTTGGATGCAATTTTCTAGATTTAGAACATTAGCAAATGTAACATGGTTATTCAAGTGACAGTGATCATAAAATTGCTGGAATTTATTCAGGAGGTCTTAATGCAGAGAAAATCATACAACGAACAAACATATTCAAAGGAGTTTTACAGAAGGGAATCTGTGCACAACAAATTCACAGGTTTTTGAAGATGTAAATAGTAGGGTAGCTATAGGTAAACCATTCGATGATGATCTAGATACTTTTAAAATCAACTTGATCAGACATGCCATGACATACCTCGGAGCAGCTGGGGCGTGAATCTGGGCCTTTGGGTCCAGATGTAGGAACACTTCTACTATGCCACAAGACCCAGTGGATCAGGTAGAAACATTTTTAAAATCAACACATTCAGATGCGTCTTCAAACACCTTTGAACCCTGGTCTTCCAACTCAAAAATAGTGACACCACTGTGCCACAACAACTCTCCCAGTCAATGTGGATTACCAGAATTTCAAAAGGTAGGCGTTAGGTGTCAGAAATGGTTTGATAAGCAAGATAAAGGCTCAGCAGTGGTATTATAGATTTACATGGATGGAGGCACGGTTAGGAGACAGGGAGAGAAGCATAGGAATAGAAGGGCAATCTTCAAGTTGGCATGCTGGGACTAGTTGAATGCCAAATAACTGAATATGCTAGGTCTCTGTTATTTACAATTTATATTCATGATTCCAAAGATATCAAGGGCAATGGACCCAAGTTTTCTGAAAGTACAAAGTTATATAGGAATGAGGTAACAGGTTACAAAGAGACAGTAAGAGAGATAGGATAGATGATGATAGATTGAACAGTAATGAGGCGTAATATAATGTGTAAAAATTGTTATGAGGTAAACTCTCCTGCTTAATTTAAAACCAGCTACACAGAAAAGGTTTATTCAGCAATCTGAAAATTCTAGAGGCTAAGAATTATCTAAAGTAAAAATTAAATTTCTTTAAGTATAACAAAATAATTAACAACTATTTACAAGATCTTCCTCTAGCCCACCTTTTACTTTCCCTTCTACAGTACTAATTCAATAAAACTCCCAATTAACATTTACAAAACAAAACTTCTCAAAACCAGGCAGCTTGCAGTTCTTCTATTTGGATCTTCCAGTGTCGTCTTTTCTTCTCAGGGATTCTGCTTTACAGGTTACTGATTGATAAAGGTACTTTTAAGAGAGCTACTTTTCAGGCAGTCTTTTACATGCTGGTAGCTGGGCAGTTCTCCTCTCAACTGTCCAATTTTCCCTGGTCTTATACCCCCAAAGCATTGGATTGTGCCACTGGCTTTTAAGGTTGTCAATATACTAAATTCAAACTGGATTGGAGTTTGGAATTTTTCAGAATATAATTTAAACTGATTGGCCGAATTCAAATCTATTTTTGTGTCTCCAGCAACTATCAGTAGCTGGAGCACATGTTTACACTGCATCTTATTCAGAACACGGTGCTGCCACTGCTAGCTTTTAACTCTCAATGGTACAGTATACCAATATCTTCATAACAAAATGAAGTAAATTAACTTTTGGCAGTGCAAACATAAAAGCAAATTATTTTTCCCAGGTTGATATTATGTACCGGTCAGGCAGGGAGGAAGCTGCCATTTACTAAGAAATTGAATCTGTCAAGAGGAAGAAGGAGGCTTGTGTTAGGATAAGACATGAAGGATCAGTTAGGGAGTTACAAGTTAACCAGGAGGGGACATGAGAAGTTATTGGCAGATAAAATCAAGGAAAATCTTACGGCTTTCTATAGGTATATCAGGAATAAAAGAGACTAAAATTAGGGTCAATCAAGCACAGTAATGGGAAGTTGTGTCTGGAGTTAGAGATGAGGAAGTGGAAAATGATTGTCTTTTCCTAATGTGAATACGGACGAAAAGTAATGTGTCAAGGAGAATACTTAGATACAGGCTACTAGACTAGATGGGATTGAGGTGCACCAGGAGGTGGTGTTAGCAATTCTGGAAAGTGTAAAAACAGATAAATCCCCTGGGCCAGATGGGATTTATCAGAGGATTCTCTGGGAAGCCAGGGAGGAGATTTCTGAGCCTTTGGCTTTGATCTTCATGTCATCATGGTCTACAGGAATAGTGCCAGAAGACTGGAGGACAGCAAATGTTGTCCACTTGTTCAAGAAGGGGAGTAGAGACAACTCCAGAAATTACAGAGCTGTGAACCTTACTTCAGTTGTGGGTAAAGTTTTGGAAAGTTATATAAGAGATAGGATTTATAATCATCTAGAAAGGAATATGTTGAGCAGGGATATTCAACATTATTGTGTGATTGGTAGGTTGTGCCTTCCAAATCTTATTGAGTTATTTGAGAAGGTGACCAAACAGGTGGATGAAGGTAAAGCAATCAATGATTTCAGTAAAGCGTTTGATAAGGCTCCCCATGGTAGGCTATTGCACAAAATACGGAGGCATGGGATTGAGGGGGATTTAGTGGTCTGAATCAGAAATTGGCTAGCTGAAAGACAGAGGGTGGTGGTTGATGGGAAATATTCATCCTGGAGTTCAATTACTAATGGGGTACTACAAGGATCTGTTTTGGGTCCACTGCTGTTTGTCATTTTCATAAATGACCTGGATGAGGGCAAAGAAGGATAGGTCAGTAAATTTGTGGATGACACTAAGGTTGGTAGAGTCGTAGATAGTGACAAAGAATGTTGTAGGTTACAGAGAGACATTGATAAGCTGCAGAGCTGAACTGAGAGGTGGCAAATGGAGTTTAATGCAGAAAAGTGAAGTAATTCACTTTGGAAGGAGTAACAGGAATGCAGAGTACTGGGCTAATGGCAAGATTCTTGGCAGTGTAGATGAGTAGAGAGATCTTGGTGTCCAGGTACATAGACTCTTGAAAGTTACCATCCAGATTGATAGGGTTGTTAAGGCATACGGTGTGTTAGCTTTTATTGGGAGGGAGATTAAGTTTTGGAACCATGAGATCATGCTACAGCTGTACAAAACTCTGGTGCAGCCACACTTGGGAGTACTGCGTACAGTTCTGGTCACCGCATTATAGGAAGGTTGTGGAAGCTTTGAAAAGGGTTCCGAGGATGTTGCCTGGTATGGAGGGAAGGTCTTATGAAGAAACGCTGAGGGACTTGAGACTGTATTCATGAGATAGGAGGCGGTTAAGAGGTGACTTAATTGAGCCATAAAAGATAATCAGAGGTCTAGATAGGTTGGACAGTGAGAGCCTTCTTCCTATGATTGTGATGGCTTGTACAAGGGGATATAGCTTTAAATTGAGAGGTGATAGATGTAGGTCAGAGATAGCCACTTTACTGAGAGTATTGGGGCATGGAATGCACTGCCTGCAACAGTAGTAGACTCACCAACTTTAAGGGCATTTAAATGGTCATTGGATAAGCCAATGGACGAGAATGGGATAGCGTAGGTTAGATCGGTTTCAGATTGTTGCACCAACCTGTAGAACTATTGAGGGCTGAAGGGCCTGCACTGTGCTGTAATGTCCTATGTTCTCTAACATGTAAATGTTGATGCTTGGGAAGAGTTGGACACTAACACAGGAACACAATGTTAATATGCCAGCACATCAGGCAATTAGCAAGGCAGATGGAATGCTGGTCTTTATTGAAAAGGAATTCAGAGAAAAGGAACAAGAAATTATTGCTCCAATTTTATAGGGCTTTGGCAATCTTGAGCACTGCATGCAGTTTTGAGCACCATAATTCTAGAAATGATATAATTAAGAACTACAGATGTGGAGGACCAGGAAAGCAAAAGTGGCACCATCTGTGTAGGGAAAACAGTTAACACTGAGTCTGAATAGCTCACTGGATTCTAAATGTAAACTTGGGTTTCCTCTCCACAAATACTGCCAGACCTGTTGAGCTTCTCCAACAATTATTTGTTTGTTTGTTCTAGAGAGGAAATTCTTGCCTTAAAAAGGAGTCCAATAAAAACATCATTAGATTGTTTACTGGATCAAGAGTTGGTCTATGGTAAGTAAATTAGGCCTAGATTGTCTGGAATTATGAAAGGTGATCTCGTTGTTCAATGTTCTGACATTGCTTAGCAGGGTAGACATAGAAAGGTTGTTTTTCTAACTGCACGATCTAATATATGCAAGCACAGCTCCCAGATTAATTGGTCCGTCATTTAGGCTGGGATTCCAACAAGGGGGATCAAGGTTTACAGGGAGAAGGCAGGAGAATGAGGTTAAGAAACATATCAGCCATGATCAAAATGGTGGAGAAGACTTCATAAGTTGAATGCACTAATTCTGTTCCTATACTTTAAGCTCTAAACTTCTTCACTTTCGAGATTGTGAATCTCTGGAACATCCACCCCATACGTGGGACAAATTCCCTCAGGGATCAAAACTGTATCAATACCAAAGAATATGGAGACAGAATGGACAAGAGGAGCCATCATCTCACATGGCAAAGATGGCTCAAGGGATCATATGATTTACTCCTACTTCATCGGTTGTTGCTGGTATATGCGTCTAAACAGCTCTCATTTTAGCCTTCCCCAATTTGAATTCTCTCTTTGGGCCATCTTTTCTGAAATTCAGTAAACAAAACAAAGAAATTGATGTTGGAAATCCATGCATTGTCAGAGGTCATTTCAAGTCCAAAGCCAGAATTAAAGTCTCGGCAAAAGACTCTTGGAGTGCAGGTTAGTAGTTCCTTGAAAGTGAAGTCACAGGTAGACAGGGTCGTAAGGAGTTTGGTATGTCTTGGTCAGTGCATTGAGTATGGAGTTAGGAAGCCCTGTTGCGGCTGTACAGGACATTGGCTGGGTCACTTTTGGAATACTGCATTCAATTCTGTCTCTTTGCTATTGGAAGGATTTTGTTAAAAACTTACCAAGTCATAGAGATATACAGCATGCAAACTTCGTTCCACTCACCCATGCTGACTAGATGTCCTAACCTAATCTCGTCCCATTTGCCAGCACCTGGCCTATATCCTTCTAAGCCCCTCCTATTCATATACCCATACAAATGGCATTCAAATGCTTTAATTTACCAGCCTCCACCACTTCCTCTGGCAGCTCATTCCATATATGCACCATCTATGTGAAAAGGTTGCCCCTTGGGTACCTTCTATATCTTTCACCTCTCACCCTAATCCCGTGCCCTCTAGTTCTAGACTCCTGCACTCCATGGAAAAGACCCTGTCTCTATCTTATTCACACCCCTCATGATTTTAGAAATTTAATATATTGTCATCCCTCAGCCTCTGATGTTCCAGGGAAAATTGAAAGGGTTCAGAAAAACATTACAAGGATGTTGCCAGGGTTTGAGCTATAAGGAGGCTGAATAGGCTGTGGCTTTTTTCTCTGGAGCAGGAGTGGCTGAGGGGTGACCTTATAGGAATTTTAAAATCAAGAGGGGCATGAATAGATTGAATATTCAAAGGTCTCCTCCCCAGGGTTGGGGAGTCCAATACCAGGTGACATAGGTTTAAAAGGAGAGGGGGGGGGGTGAGAAGAGAGAGCGTGCGAGAGAGAAAAAAAGAGAGAGAGAGAGAGAGAGAGGGGGAGGGAGCGAGAGCGAGAGGTAAAGAGAGGGGGTGGGGGGAGCGAGGGAAAGAAAACCTAAAGGGCGCATGTATGGAATGAGCTGTCAGAGGAAATGGTGGAGGTTGGTATAATTACAACATTTAAAAGGCATCTGGATGGGTACATGAATAAGATGACTTCGGAAGAAAATGGGCCAAATGCGACTGGATAAATTTAGGTTACCTGGTTGGCTTATGTCAATTTCCTAAAGAAAAGTACCGGGCTGGTTTAAATGCACAGTTCAGTTTATTGTTTAAAAAAAACTATGCATTTTGGAAATGGGCTTATTTATTGCTACCAATGTACAGAATAAGTTTTTTTTTTAAATACTCAGCTCTGAAAGTATTCTCACCTTGGCTTGCAATCTGTTGCTATGTCTACCAAAAGTCACCTCCACACATCTGTTCATCTCAAGCATATGAAGGGGACCCTAGCCTGTTTACAACATACAAACTGCTAAGGGTGGCAAGGATTTTGCACCCCATGATAAAGACCACTGGCTTATTTTTGAATTCTACTTGTATTCTCAATTCAAATAATACACCTATTGGACAAAACAGGGTTAGATCATATTTGCTTAAGTGCCTGTATACCTTTCTTATAACTTATAATGTTCAAACACATGAAATTTTCCCATGTTAGTTAAAACGTAAGTGTAAATAAAGCCCAAGAACTGGAAAACATAGATACCACATGAAACATTCTCCAACCAGTCAGATTAATAAAGACTCAAATCAAAGGCTGCAATTATTTAATTTTGGAAATTGGAATATGTCCATCAACTGTTGTGAACCTACATAACAATCATGTTCAAGATCATAGGATTACCAAATTATTATAAACAAATCTGCATAATTCCACTCATGTTGGGTTACATTAATCTGTACCAACACTGCAATATTCACTGACAAGTGTATAACACAGACTGGCGAAGTGTCTCAATAGTTTATGAATGGTGTGCAACATTAATTTGACATTCTGTAACAGATTAAACAATAATTTGCAACTTAAAATCAAGAATAACCAATCTTTGATCAATAGTAATACAGTAAGCCTGTCCAGTGACCAACTAAATTCCTGAAACTGGACACAGAAAAAGACTTTTCACTGAATTTTATCATACAACCTACATTCAACTACAATGGTGGGAATGAACCCTTAACTGTCAACTGAGACACAAAATGGAGGAACTCACGGTAGCACAAAGTCCCAAATTGGAAAAGGGGAAAAAAAAACTGAATTAACTTATCGGGTAAGCCTTTGTTTCACAATCAAACTACTGTATTCCACTAATATTGCAGTATATAAGAACACAAGAATTAGGAGCAGAATTTCAAGGCCTCAGCTTTACTTACCAGTCCTCTCACCACAACTCTTAATTCCTTTACTGTTCAAAAAATCCTAGCTTTAAAAACATTTACTGAGGAAGCCACAACCACTTCACTGGGCAGGGAATTCCCTGTCAAGCTCTGCCAACCAACCAATCCAAACTTTGGGTCCGCTATATGGCTGACACCTTTGTCATCGCTAAACGAAACAAATTAGAGGAAAGCTTCAAGACCACCAATAATACCCCTAATGACATAAAATTCACTAAAAGAGGAGGAAAAACAACAACAAACTGCCATTCCTAGATGTTGCAGTACAGCAAACAGCCAATGGGGAACTTCAAAACAGCATCTACAGGAAAACAACACATACAAATCAAATATTGAATTACAGTAGCAATCATCCCAACATCCACAAACAAAGCTGCATTATAACATTATTTCAATGAGCCACCACACACTGCAGCACAGAAACTACACAGCTGAGAAAAATCACCTATAGTGTTTTCAAAAAGAATGGGTACCCAATGAACACAGTCCACCAATTTCTGAGCAACAAACCCAAACAAGCAGACAAAACACGTCCAGAAACCCTAGCCACTCTCCCCTACAAAGACATCTTGGAAATGAGTGCTAGACTACTCAGACCCCTTGGCATCATTATAGCCCACAAACCCACCAGCTAATGAACTTGAAAGACCCTATACAGCTAACAAGCAAAACTCATGTCATTTACAAAAGTACCTTGCAAGAACTGTAACAAACACTACATCGGACAAACAAGCAGAAAACTAGCCACCAGGATACATGAGCACCAACAAGCCACAAAAATGACATGACCAACTCTCACCAGTATCCTTACATATGGATGAGGAAGGACACCACTTTGACTGGGACAACACACCCATCCTAGGATGAGCCAAACAGATAGATGCACGAGAACTCTAGAAGCATGGCATTCCAACTGGAACTCTATTAATAAACACATGGATTTGGATGCCATTTACCATCCCCTGAGAAAAAGAACAGGCAATGACATTGCCATAGAAAATGATGTCACAGGAAACGACATCACCAACCAAAGGAAATTCAAATATATAAATAGAAAGCAGGCTACACCACCAGTGCTTCATTCAGAGGCTCAGTGAAGATGTTACCTAGTATGGTGACGAAATGTCTGAAAATCGAACCTTCCAGCTCAGCGAGCAAACCTACATCCAGAACCTCAACCAGAGCTACAAATCTTTTCAAAACTTGCTAGAGGGAATTCCAGAGATTCACAGCCCTCTGGGTGAAGTTGTTTTCAATTCAGTCCTAAATCTGCACTCCCTAATTTTGAGGCTATGCCCTCTTGTCAGAGTTTCATTCGACAATGGAAACATCCACTCTACCTGTATCTTAGCTATTTCTTTCATAATTTTCTATGCTTCTATAAGATCCTCTCTCATTCTAAATTCCATAGTTTATAATCCCTGTCTCCTCAGTCTCTGCTCAAACCAACCCCCTCAACTCCAGAAATCAACCTAACGAACCTCCTCTGCACCCTTCTAGTGCCAGTATATCCTTTCTCAAGTAAGGAGACCAAAACTGTACACAGTATTCCAGGCGTGGCCTCACCAGCACCCTATACAGCTATAACATAACCTCCTTGCTTTTAAACTCAACCCTTTTAGCAATGAAGGGCAAAATTCCACTTGCTTTCTTGATTACCTGTTGCACCCACAGACCAGCCTTCTGAGATTCATGCACAAGGACATGTAAATCCCTCTACACTGCAGCATACTGCATTTTTTAACCATTCAAGTAATAGTCCATTTTACTGTTATTCTTACCAAAATGGATGACTTCGCAGTAAAGGACAGAGCAGAAATGGGAACAAAAATAAGTCAGATGATATAAATCTCTTCAGGTATTTATCAAGTTTCCTTCTTGAAATCCATCACTGAATTTGTTTGCATCAATCTGAGATATGGCATTCCAGATCCTCATCAAGTTCTGAAGAGTCAATCTCCACAGATGTGAGCCCATGATGTTTTTCCAATATTTTTCAGTTTTTATTTCAGATTCCCAGTATTTTGCTTTAATTCCACACCCTAACCACTTGATGCATAACAAAGATTATTTCACGTTGTCTTTGGTTCTATTGCTGATCATTACATTGGTGTCCGGTAGTGCTGTGAAAGGAACACTTACTCACTGTTTACTCGAGATCATCCATCCCACAATCCCCACCTCATGATCTTGTACAAAAATCAAATATCCCTTCAATTTTTAATGAAAACATCTTAGCTACTGAACAATCTATGCACGCAAGAACAGTCCCTCTCATTCCTAGAACCACTCTTGTAAACCTTTACTGTATATCCTCCTTAAAAAAGTGTCGTCCAGACTGGACATGATACTACAGGTGAAGCTGAACCAGTGTTGTGTAAAAATAAAAGTTCTTGATAACTTCCTTGCCTTTGTCCACTATGCCTCTATCTATAATCCAAAGAGTTTATTGCCTTTTAAACCACTTCTTTAACCTACTCTGCCAGCTTCAACAATTTGTGCAGATATGCCTCAGGTCTCTGCCCCTACATTTACTTACAATTGCAGACTTCATATTGCCTTTCCCAATTTGTTCTACCAGAACATATCATTTCACACTTCTCTGCAATAAATTTCACTTGCCACATGTTCATCAGTTTATGCCCACTCCAATTTTCTATTATCCTTCCTGTTCATAATACTGTAAAATTGAGAGTCAAATTTGCATAATCCAAAACCACCAGAGGTTTGTCTGCACCACACTCCCAGGTATGGCATTCCACATCCTAACCCAAGAAATGAAGTTTTTAGCCATTCTCGCTGGTGGAATGGGAATCCAATAGGAGTTTGCTTTGATTGAAGTTCCAGACTGGTAACTCCGGATGAGTTGGACCATGTACACTTGCCTTATGATCATTAGGTGAAGCAAGGAACTGGCCACTATTATGGTCTGTGCCAATGTGGATGGCACTGCAAAAACCTTCAATTACGTGTGACAGACAAGTTCAAGAAGCCATGGCAATCTTGTTTACAAAATTACCTCGAGAGAACAAAATACTGAATGACCTCCAAAATTTTGAGGTGTAAATTAGTAAAGTGAACAAAAGGAAGATCATCCTATTTCATAGAGTCGGATGAATGCCTAGCCTCTAACTGGCCTATTTCCCTAGCTGAAGTTCAAAGGCTGTAGAGATGCTCCAGGATTTCACACTTAAGGACATAACCCATTTAATCTGATCTTGGCTGATTTAACAATACCTTTTAACCATACTATCCTCCATTGTCCTTTATGCCATTGATCAAAAACTTAAGTCAACCTCTACTTTATACATATCAAACTGACCTAACGCAGCCCTCTACGGTAGAGATTTGCAAAGATTCACAGCCTGAGTAGACCAGGGAAAATATTCACAGACAGTGAATTAATAACCCATTTTCAAATATTTTTTAAAAAAATTTACATTGGAAGTTAGAGAAGGAAAAGTTTGAAAGAATTAATACATTTATAACAATACCATATCTGAATCTAGTCAGTCTTTCCCTCATTGAATGGAAAGAAAACAGGTTGAAGCTTGATCAACCGCTACACAGGGTCAACGTCCACTAAGGGATGGAAATTTCATGAACTATGTAAAGTTTGATCTGGATTGCAGTATCAAACTTGGTGTGTTATATAACATTTGGGTGGGAAAATTGGCCATCAAGGCAAGGTCAAGTCTGTGGTGTTGGAAAAGCACAGCTGGTCAGACAACATCAGAGAAGCAGGAGAACTGATGTTTCAGGGAAAAGCCCTTCAAAAAATTCCACCACACCCCCACCCAATATATTATATAACTGCAATACAGATCAAACTGCACATATTTCATGAAGTTTCCATCCCTTTGCATACATGGTCTTTCCCCACTAACCACTCCTCATTTCTGATGAAGGGCCTGACCTGCTGTGGTTTTTCAGCACCACACTCTTGACTCTAATCTCCAGCATCTGCAGTCTTCACTTTCGCCATTAGGGTAAGCTGCCAACACTCATGGAACCCTTCCATAGCTAAAGTCTGTGGAAGTGGCGAATAGACACGAATATTATATCTCTGTATATGAAAACCCCATTCACTACTGCACAGACTTCCCATGATAGAAATAAACAGAAGCAATCTCCACAAAAATGGTTTACTGCAATGTCAAAAGCATTTCATGCAACAGAATATTAAAAAGAGGGGAAAATTTAACAGCTGTTGAACAACAAAATGTTTGAAGACCAGCAATGAACTTTAAAACTATAAAGGTAGGATGGAAGGAGCATTAGAGAAGGATAAACAGAATAATTCAGAATAGAAACATGTATTAACAATAGCAATAATTGCCTTCACACTCAGAGCAATTCTGAAGAGAGTGGCCAGTTTTGGCAGAGAAAGCTATATTGCATGTATTGTGGATAGGCAATAGAATACCAAAGCAGTCAAGTAACAAATGCACTTGAATCTGCACCTCTTGAACCTAAGGCAGCAAAGATGAAGGGCATATCAAAAGGACTGAACAGCACAGAAGACCATAAAGGACTTACTGGGGCAAAGACATAAGTGAAGACAGGGAGGCAGTCAACATCTGTAGAAATACTGTCGTCAGTAGAAAGACAAAGACTAAACATTTTGGTGTTTGAAAATACATTTATAGCTGAGAAATAAAGACTGAAGTGAAGTGGGAATCATGAATGGGAAGATACAAAGTATAAAAATAA
Organism: Chiloscyllium punctatum; assembly: GCF_047496795.1. Lineage (NCBI taxonomy): Eukaryota > Metazoa > Chordata > Chondrichthyes > Orectolobiformes > Hemiscylliidae > Chiloscyllium > Chiloscyllium punctatum. Next base: position 21,688,353 of record NC_092777.1, read on the forward strand.
CAAAGCCTCGAGAAAATTTGCCTCATGACATTCCAGGTCAATTATTTGCAAGTAGTAATAAATTACATAGTAATAAAAGAAACTACAGAAATACAGACAGGATAATTCAACTACCATGACTGAATACTTACAATTCAGATGTAAAGAAACTGGGTGCGCTACCTGACAGCATACTGGATTTAACTGAAATGACTGCTATCACAATTTGTGTTAAACAAGGCACTTTGGAATTACAAGTAATCTTATTAACTGGGGCATGTACACAAGCTAAATTTACATTTACAATTGCTGGGAAATACAAAGCTGTAATTCAATCTTGGTGCACTTGCCAGTTACAGAGTCTGTAAAATAGAATGTGTATATTCTGACATATGAAAGCTATGCATATCTGTCTCAAATTCCTTTGCTTTCTTTCACAACAAGGCCGAGTAAACATTCAAACAAATAGCTGAAGACACTTCATAATTCAACAGTAAGTGAAATTTTGGTAAAATATTAGACACTTGTGCTATCATGCAGCGTAAAGTCAAGCAAAGAGGAATAGAAACAAGAAACAGAACAACTCAAAAGGAGATAATTAAAATTGCACAGACACTAATTTTGCTGTAAGATTATGCTCAGAAGAAATTACACAATTTTATGAAGCAATCCCACAAAGCCCAAATAACAGTAGACAATTCTACACAGCTTCCAACCTCAGTTCGGGAACACGCACCATCAGGTTCTACCTCCTCTTCAAGATCCACAAGCCTGAATACTCTGGCCAAACTACTGTCTCAGCCTGCTCCTGCCCCACCCAAACTCATCTCCACCTACCTCAATACTGTCCTATACCTCTGGTCCAAGAACTCCCCACAAACGTTCAGGACACCACCCACACCCTTCACCTCTTCCAAGACTTCTGTTTCCCGGGCCCCCAACGCCTCATTTTCACCATGGACATCCAGTCCCTGTACACCTCCATCCGCCATGACCAGGGCCTCCAAGCCCTCCATTTCTTCCTCTCCCAACATCCCCACCAGTACCCTTCCAATGACCCTAATTTGTTTGGCTGAACTGGTCCTTGTCCTCAATTTCTTCTTCGAATCCTCCTACCTCCTCAAGACAAAAGGGATAGCCATGGTCACTCGCATGAGCCCCAGCTATGCCTGTCTCTTCGTCAGCTACATGGAACATTCTATCTTCCGCAGTTACACCGGTACCACTCCCCACCTTTTCCTCCACTACACTGATGACTGCATCGGCGCCACCTCATGCTCCCCTGAGGTGGGCAAACAGTTCATCAACTTCACCAACACATTCCACCCTGACCTTAAATTCCCCTGGACACTCTCTGACACTTCCTTCTCCTTCCTAGATCTCTCCATCTTCATCAACGGTGACTGACAACGCTGATATTTTCTACAAACCCACCGACTCCACAGCTACCTGGATTACACCTCCTCTAACCCTGCCTCCTGCAAAAATGCTATTCTTTCCTAATGAAAGGCTTTTGCCAGAAACGTCGATTTTCCTGCTCCTTGGATGTTGCCTGACCTGCTGTGTTTTTCCAGCAACACACACTCTATTCTCTACAGAAGAGCCCAATATATCCTTCCAGCAACAAGTCTGCTCTCAATCTCCTTTCCTCCTTCTGTCCTTCTACTCACCCCAACCAGACCCTTTGTTGTTCCCTCCCAAACAGATAACCAAATCTGCATCTCTCTTCTCCCAATCAATCCCTTCTGTCTGCTTTCTACTTTAAACATTTCCGCAGAGAATCACTTGCACATACGTACCTACCAAGGCGGCTGATGAAACAAAGGCAAGCGATAGCATTCATGAATGGATTGAAACACTAGCTGTGTAATGGCTCTAGAGACTTAACACACTTTTATAGAATTAGGTTCATATCTAAGAACATTGTTATAACCAGAATTCCATACATTTGGAATGCAAATGTAGCCATGAAAAGCTGGAGGACTGAATGAAAGGGAAGAAAGGAGGAGGGTGTATCCAGAGGACAAAGCCCAGCAGATAAATTGTACTGATTGTACAAATGAAGGAAGGAACCTGTTTATTTGTACTTAGACATATTTGTGAATTTCTAACAATAAAATGTTATTTAGCAGACAAAGTACGTGGACAATGAATTGTTGACGTTACAAGTCTTCGAATAAGACCAAGCAACATAATATTGGAGACCAGGTTACAAATGGATTTTATCTGACACCACTGTTGAACAAAGGACAGAGGCCTTCTAGTTCAATTTCTGGAACTTGGTATTACCGGTAAACCTAATTATTTACTATCATTGCCCTGAAAAGTGTTAGCAGACCACCTTCTAACGGCTTGAAACGGGCCACTTAAAACAAAAATGAGGAGTAGGAGTACGCCATCCGGCCCTTTGAGCCTGTGCCGCCATTTGGTAAGATCATAGCTCACCTTTTTGTGGCCTCAGCTCAACTACCGTCTCCTCTCATCATAACCCTCAATTCCTTTACCGTTCAAAAATTTAACCCAGCTTTAAAAACATTTATTGAGGAAGCCTCAACCACTTCACTGGGCAGGGAATTCCATAGATTCACAACCTTCTGAGTGAAGAAGTTCCTTCTCAATTCAGTCCTAAATCTGCTCCCCCTAATTTTGAGGCTATGCAGTCTTGTCCTAGTTTCATCCACCAGTAGAAACATCCTCTCGACCTCTATCTTAGCTATTCCCTTCATAATGTCATGTGCTCCTACAAGATTCCTCCTCATTCTTCTAAATTTCAACAAACATAATCCTGTGCTCCTCAGTCTCTCCTCACAATTCAACTCCAGAATCAACCTAGTGAACATCCTCTGTACCCTTCTAGGACCAGTACATCCTAAGTAAGGAGACCAAAAACCACATGCAGTATTCCAGGTGTGTCCTCACCAGCACCCAATACAGTTGCAACATAACCTCTCTGCTTTTGAACTCAATCCCTTTAGTAATGAAGGACAAAATTAAATTTGTCTTCTTAATTATCTGTTACACCTGTAGACCAACCTTCTGGAGATTCATGCACAAGAACACTCAGCTCACTCTATACAGCAGCATACTGCAATTTCTTACCATTCAAGTCTTATTACTGTTATTCCGACTGAAATGGATGACTTCATATTTATTAACGTTATACTCCGTTTGCCAGACTTTTGCACGCTCAAACTATGTCCCTTTGCATAGCTTCACAATCCTCCGCACACACTGCTCTATCATTCATCTTACAGTCATCTGTAAACTTTGACACACTACACGTGGTCCCCAATTCCAAATCATCTATGTAAATTGTTACAAAGTGTGTTTCCAACACTGGTACCTGAGGTACACCACTTGTCATTGATTGCCAACCAGAACACCATTTATTCCCACTCTTTGCTTCTTGTTGGTCAACCAAGCCTCTATCCATGCTAATAGATTACCCATAACACCTTGCATCTTTTTATCTTATACAGCAGACTTGTGTGGCACCTTGTTAAATGCCTTTTGGAAATCTAGATACACCACATCTACTGGGTCCCTGTTGTCCACTGCGTTCATAACATCTTCATAGAATTCCAAAACATTATTTGAGCATAACCTGCTCTTTATGAAGCCATGCTGTGTCTGCCCAACAGGACAATTCCTATCCAAATACTTTGTTATTTCTTCCTTGATAACAGACTCCAGTATTTTCCCCACTGCAGAGGTTAAACTAACCAGTTTATAATTCCCCACCTTTTGTCTACCTCCCTTATTAAATAGTAACATCACATCTGCTGTTTTCCAACATGCTAGAACTGCGCCAGAGTCCAGTGAATTTGGGAAAATTACAAGTGCATTTGTTATTTCTCCTGCCAACTCTTAGTATCCTGGCATGAATTCCATCAGGGGCAGGAGACTGGTCTACCCTTTGTTTCATTACCCTGCTTAACACTACCTTTTCTGTGATATTTGTTTTCAGGTCCTCACCTACCGTCATCTGTCAATTACTGGCATGTTATTCGTATCCTCCACTGTGAAGACTGACATGAAATACCCATTTAATGCCTCGGCCATTTCCTCATATCCCATTACTAAACCTCGCTTCTCATCCGCTAAAGGACCAATATTTACTTTAGCCACTCTTTGTTTTATTTATAAGAAACGTTTTCTGTCTTTATATTGAGCTACTTTTTTCTCAATCTTACTTTTCCTCATGGATCTTTTTGTGGTTGTTGACCTTTAAAGCTTTCCCACTGATCTTGACCACTTTTTATGCCTCAATTTGATAGCCTCCCTTATTTCCTTAGGCATCCATGGCAGATTACCCCTTTTCCGACGAAACTTCATTTTCAGTGGTACATACTTTAGTGGAGCACTTTGAAAAATTGCTTTGAAAGTCCTCCACTGTTGGTCAACGGTCCCAACGTAAAGTGTTTGCTTACAGTCTACTTTAGCCAACTCCTCCCTCATCCTATTGTAGTCTCCCTTGTTTAAGCACAGAACCCTGGTATTGGATTTTATTTTCACACTTTCCATCTATATTCTAAATTCAACCATGATCGCTCCAAGAGGACCCCTAACTATGACATTATTAGTTATTCCTGTCTCATTACACAGGACCAGATCTAGGATAGCTGCCAACTTAGTCATGGGGGCAGCATGGTGGCTCAGTGGTGAGCACTGCTACCTCAGCGCCAGGGACCCAGGTTCGATTCCCACCTTGGGCAACTATCTGTGTGGAATTTGCACAATTCTCCCAGTATCTGCATGGCTTTCCTCCAGGTTCTCCGGTTTCCTCCCACAATCCAAAAGATGTGCAGGTCAGGTGAATTGGCCATGCTAAATTCCCCATAGTGTTAGGTGCATTAGCCAGGGGTAAATATAGGGTGGGTTACTCTTTGGAGGGTCAGTGTGAACTTGTTGGACCGAAGGGCCTGTTTCCATACGTAGGGAATCTCATCTCATAGTTTTCTTGAACAGTATGTAATGGAACCAATCACAGATACATTCAATAAACTCCTCTTCAGGGCTACCCTAACTGAGTTGGTTTGACCAAGCGACATGTAGATTATTGCCAAAGTAGTAACAGGTATTAGTTACTTCTTTGTCTATTGTCTGCCCCAATGTGATATTATATGGTGGCCTATAGACTGACTATACGTATCAGTGAATTTTTTAGAATTTCTCATTTCCACCTCAGAGGTTCAAACATTTTGTTGTGAAATAGAAATCACCATCTAGAACAGAGATTTCCTTCCCCAATCGATATTGGGGAACCAATCGTGTACTTACAATTATTCCAGTACTTCACATTCACTTGTACTATAGTCAGCATTTAAAAAAAAGAGCTTGAACTCCATGTGCCATGGTGGGATTTGTATTAAATGTCAGATCTCGATTATTAGTTGTTGTAACATAAGCACTGGACTACCGCTCATTCCAATTAAAAAAAGTCTTAATAATGAAAAAAGTTAACAGACGTTAGATTTAAAATGCATTTTCAGATTTGCTTCCAATAAACTCACAATGAAGTTAGTACAAATACAAGACAGACTAAACACATAATATTTATGAATACAAATCCTTTAATACTTTAGTTATTAATGTCATTGGGTAAATCCAAAGGAAATTGTAAATAGTTTTTGTATAGTCATTTCTTCATATTCTTGGGTGAAACAAAACATGTGGCACTCCCTCCCTAAAAATACAATTGGCGCACCTACAACTGTTGAATTGCAGTGTGATATTAAAGAGTTAATTTGCTCTTCTGACCTGCAAAAAATTGATTGCTCCAGGTGTAAGGTGGTGTGTCTTTGTCTTATAGGTGGAATGTGGGAGGTTTACGTGGCCATTTCCTTGCCATTCAGGGTCAATTTACATTTTCATCCAGAAATCAATAAGAACATTCCAGTTGGAATTTGACTACACCCCTATAGTTACAAAATAAAAAATGATGTGCAACAGATTTGAACATTATGGGATGATTTGCATTACACTGTTTCTGGAGGGGAGGTGGTCACTGCATTGTATCTTGAGTGGCATGAGACTGAGGGAATGACTGGGGATTGTCTTGTGGGCATTACTAACTGTGGTGTAAAGATTTTGTATAAAGGAAGGACTGTTCCCTTTGTTCAGGGAGAGCTTTTGCCATGACCCTGTAAGCCTGCGAGATGTGTTAAAGGTTCATCTAGAGAGAGACCCCTGGACACAACTTGCAAGCATGGCAAAGAGTGTTCATGGTTTATCCAAAGTTTGTATTGTACTGTGCTTAATAAAATGTTGTTATTCTCAGAAGTTGGTGTTTTGCAGTTGCATCAAGTGTGCAAGAACCTCAGGAGAAAGAGAAGAGAACTTAGCAGGAGTTCAAGTCAATGGTTCAATGTCATCTGTCAATAATTAGTTATGACCTCAGTAGTAATGCTCTCATCCAATTTTAAAAAAATGAAAAAAAAAGAGTATGATTTATAACGTTCGTGATGCGCCAAGGCTGAAACTCAAGTACATGTGGAGTTTTTGTCTCCATATCAAAAGGAACAACATATTGTCTTGGAGGTAGTGCAAAGGCTCACTAGATTGATCCTTGAAACGAGGGGGTTGCCCTCATATGAGGGGTTAGGTCAAGTGGGCTTTTACTCTCTGGAATTTTGAAAATTAGGAGAGGTGGGAAGGGAGATGAGATCCTCAAATGAAATCTACAAGATTCTGAAGGCATTTGCAAGAATAGATATCAAGAGCTTATTTTCACTGGCTGGGGAATGAGACCACAAACATTGAATTTTTGTTCAAGTTTGGGCTGAATTTTTGATCTCGTGGGGAAATCACAGGATATGAGAAGTAGGAGCTAGAGTTAGATTATATTGAATGGCAGAACAGGATCGAAGTCTCATACGATCCACTTCTGCCTGCATTCTTAAATGGTTAATAATAACTGAAGAAAGGTGAATGGTTGAAAAATACTTGTGCAATACTTCGAAAAGGATGGCAATCATATTAAGCTTGGATGTATGGTAATGACAACTGCATAAATTGTACTTTAACCTATAGATTTCATACAAAAAAACTCAAGCATTACACCCAAGGAGCAGAAATAGATCATTTAGCCTATTCCACAATTTGATAAGATCATGGATGATCTGATTGTGGCTTCTACTTTCCTGTCTATCCCCTTATAATCACAGACTCCCTTGGCGATCTAAAAACCATGAAGTATGAATCCGATGTGATCCAAGTTCTAAAACGTTATGCAACTTTAATTTAAAGTGATTTTTATTTTTCATAAAATTAGAATAAATAATTTACAAAATTATAAAATGGTATCACAATCTTATAACGTACCAATAAACTAACTACTACTCTACAAAAGAAATCAAAGAAAAAAATAAAATAACGTTAAATTAAACCACTCAGTGCAACCCCACGGAAAATTCCATCACTGGGAGCATCCCTCAGCATACCCGTATTTATTTGGGATTCTTCCTCTCCGGGCACCCAGTCCTCATGGCTATACAAAGGCTCTATCAATACAGCCGACAAGTCTGCGTCTATGTAGTTCAAAAAGGGTCACCATGTCTTGCTAAAAAAGAGTTCCATATTCTGGTGAACCATTCTTGTGAGGTGGTCTAGGGGGACATGTTCCCCCTGCACCATCCCGACAGGGGCCAGGGGATTTTCCAAGATCCAGGTCATCAGAATGTTCTCCCTTGTACAATATGGAAGAATAGTAAACAGGTTTTCCCCATGCTCATCTAAAAGAAGGCAGATTCAGCAGGCCCAAGAGGAGGGATACCCCATCTACCTTGACTTCAGTTCCCAAGATCTGTCCAAAAGATTAGCTATAGCACGCCAATACCTGCAAAGCTTGTGGCATGACCACAAGCAATGGGTGGGATAACCAATACCTATTTTACATTTGGAGCACACTAGAGATGTTCCTTTTTTTAAAAAAGATTTTGCGAGCTGCTCTGGGGTCAAATAGGCCCTGTGGAGAACCTTCAGGTTCATAGGTTGTATTTTATTCCAGATCAAAATCTTTCTCACATTCTCCCAAATGTCGTCCCATACCTCTAACGAGATCTCAGCTTGTAATTCTTCAGCTCAGATCCCATAGAGTCATTCAATGTCTTTCAAGGCACCACCTCCCAGTAAATAGTACAGCATACGAGTAAAGAGAATACCTGTAGACCAAAGTACTCTCCTCTCCACATCAGAATTACAGAGATTAACCAATAGTGCGGCACGGTGGCTCAGTGGTTAGCACTGCTGCCTCACAGCGGGTTCAATTCCCACCTTGGTCAACTGTCTGTGTGGAATTTGCACATTCGCCCCGTGTCTGCGTGGGTTTTCTCCGGGTAGTCCGGTTTCCTCCCAGAGTCCAAAGATGTGTAGGATGGGTGAATTGGCCATGCTAAATTGCCCGTAATGTTCGGTGCATTAGTCAGGGGTAAACGTAGGGGAATGGGCCTGGGTGGGTTGCTCTTCAGAGGGCCGAAGGGTCTGCTTCTACGTTGTAGGGAATCTAATCTAATTTAATTTTTTAATGAATATAATGAAAATAATGAAAGAGGTCCCGACTGGACAATTCATATATAAGACTCAACTGATCGAAAGACATCATGACCTCCACATCAGATAAGTCTCCCAGACATATCTCATAGCCTAAAGCCAGAATCCACCGATCCTGGCCGAAATCTTGGCATTCCTACTATAGGAGTAAAAAGGCAGGTTTTGTACAAGTTGTCCTTGCTTTGTCGCATCATTCTCCACATTTTGACCGTGTTAATGACAATTTTTCTACAATTCTCCATGACAGTCCTCATCTTGTCCATAGACAACAAATTAATAAAGGGGACATTTTGCCTGGGAGGCCTTAATGTCCAGCCATATTGACCTCAGATCTTGACAAGCCTATTCATTCACATACGATAATAGGGAACTTATTTGATATCCCTTGAAAAATGGAAATTCTACCCACCGTTCCCCCCAAAACAACCATTCCGTGTGGAAGGTGCAATTTAGCAAGCTTAATAAGAGGTTGCCTGCGACGCCAGATGAAAGAACCGAGCCAACCGTTAAGTCTCTGCAACGTCAGCCAGGGCAACAGAGGGAGATGCACATGGAATATAATAAGCGAGGAAGAACATTCATTTAACAAGATCTATGTGACCCAACCCAGATATTGGTAGAACTTCCCAATGCTGAAAGTCCTGTTTTAGCTTCTCAAGCAAGTGAACAAAATTAGTCTGGCATAATTGATCAAAGGCAGGAGAAATAAAAATGCTTAAGTGTAGAAAACATCCCTGTGACCACCAGCACCCTTTATAAGGGAGGTGATAAATTGGGGGCACACTCTTCTTCCTGGCCAGATATGCCAAGTATCTATGCAGCTTATCATCATACTCGAATAGCCTTTCTCTGCGAAGGAGATCTTTCTCTTCGCTGTCTGGGTGAGCGTGGAATTCAGAGCAGCCTGGAGAGCTGTGATCTGCTGTAGCTTGGTCACAGATGGCCTGTCAAAATATGCAATCTTGGCTGCCTTCAACTGAGCCTCAAGCATAAGCTGCTGCTTTTCCCTCTGTTGCTCAGTGAGCCGGAAGTGAGAGATAATTATACCCCTTGCATAGGAGGTATGGCAGTGTCTCGGAGTACAGATGGGTCACTGGCCATACCCAAATTAATATTCCAGAAAGTTTTCAACTCACGCAAAAAGTACTCAATAAACTTACTGTACTTCAGGAGAAAAGGATCCATGCGCCAGTGCTGCAAACCTGCCCCACTACCTCCGACCTTAACCTCTAAATACACAGCCGCATAACCAGAATGGCTATGTTCCTAATTTTCGACAGTGCCGAATCCAAAAAAACCAGTGGAGCAAAAAACACATCAATCCTTATGTGGCATTTGTGCGGGTTGGAGATAAAGGAGAAGTTCCTACCCTCAGGGTGAAGGCTTTGCCACACATCCACCAAACCCAATTCCCCACATATGTCCACCAGTTATTTGGATTGTGAGGTGGTGCCTGGGAGACCCCTGGGCACCCTGTCCCCATCAGGATTCAAATGATGATTGAAGTCTCCCTATAATCGTGAGGCGCACTCCAAGGGCCATCAACCTTGAAAATGCATCAGTTAAAAACTTAAGGAAGTGTGCCAGGGGACAATAAATATTCAAAATGCCATTCTCTTGCTCACGTGTTAGAGCTTTGAGGACCATACCCCACCCATAATCATCCTTAACCCGGTCTAATGGCTGAAATGGAGATTCTTCTGAATGAGTATAACCACTCCACTGCTCTTAGAATTAAAAGATGAGAAGAACACTCGGCTGAACCCTTGCTGCTTAACTTTAAATGCTCCTTATCATCTAGATAAGTTTCTTCCAACAGGGTGACATCGACCTTCTCTTTTCTAAGACTTGAGTGTACTTTCTTGATGCAACTACTTTAAAAACACCCTGCACAATGTATTTGGTAAAACAGTATACTACACACCATGCTGCAATTCCATATTGAAAATTACTAATCTTTACTGCAGACTGTGAACAAACAAATCAAGAAAGTCAAATGTGCTACTTAAAACTTGTACAAAGTATGTGCATCAATAGATCCCCTACAGTGTGGAAGCAGGCTATTCAGCCCATTGAGTACACACCGACCTTCCAAAGAGCAACACACTGAGACTAGTCCCTGACCCTATCCTTGTAACTTTGCATTTCCCATGACTAACCCACCTCACCTACACATCCATAGACACTATGGGCAATTTCAGCACAACCAAACCACCTAACTTGCACATTTTGGACTGTGGGAGGAAACCGGAGCACCCAGAGGAAACCCACGCAGATATGGGGAGAATGTATAAACTCCACGCAGACAGTTGCCAGAGGCTGGTATCAAACTAGGTCTCTGGCACTGTGAGGCAGCTGTGCTAACCACTGAGCCACTGTACCATCTATACTTCAGTACAACAGACAAAATGCTATATTTATAGATCACCTCTGCCACCACACAGAATAAGAAAACTATTACAGACTCATTTACTAAATCAGTGTTGCCAGTTCTCACAGCTATTACACAGAAACATAACATGCTGCACATAAGTCTTAGACAAATATTGTCACAATTACATTTCAGTTCCACTTATACAGTAGTTTTAAACTCATTGTTTTGATATGGGGTTCATTGGGAAGCTCAACATTTAACCCACAGCTCAAGCTGGTGATGAACAAATACGGGTAGCCTTGAATTGCTGCAATTTATGTATGAAGTGACTCCGTGGACTAATAATAGGAGTTTGACCAGAACAAAACAATAAAGAGTGAAATATGTCTAAATCTGTTACTTTATAGCAATGTTTCTATTCACCTGCTGTCATTGTTCTGCCAAGGAGTGAAAGTCACATATTTCAGAGATGCCACTGAAAAAAAATCTGATTGATGAATTTGCTGCACAGATGCACAGCATTGGAAGGGGTAGAACTTTGAAGGTGATAGGCAGCAGGCTGATTTGTCTTAGATGGCATTGGATTGGAGTGTTGTTATACCTGCATACCTGTAGCCGAGTGGAAACAATTCAATCTCGTTCCTCACTTGTTAGGTGGAAATGTGGTGAGTCAAATGTGGTGCTCATTGCAACATTGATTGGTTCTCATTACTACATTTGATTGGCTAGTTTAATTGACTTCTTGATCAATAACGAATTGCAACTTAGTGATGGCAAGGGATGTGATGATCATGAATCATTGCCTGATATTGGCGTAACATGAATTTGATTTGATACTCAACCTAAGGATGGATGCTGTCCAAAACATGTTCCAGATAACCATAAATCATAGGAGAAGCAGGCCAATCAGCCCATTGAGTCTGTTCCACCATTCAGCGAGATCATGGCTGATTGGATAATTCCCAACTCCACTTTCATGCCTTTGCCCTACAACCCTGGATTCACTACAGATTAAAAATTGATGGACAGAACAGACTGCAAATGGAACAGAACTCTAATCACCAAACAGCCCAATTTTGACATTATATTGGGAAAAATATGATATTGTGGTTGATATTTGGGCCAAGAATGTTAGCCCATGCAACTCCAACAGCAATGACGACAAAACTAAATTACAGCCTTTTACACAGTCACAGATACCTACCTTTTACCAAGTAAACTCCAACCACAAGAGAACTTTCACCTACCTACTCTCCCAATTTCAGATTTACAACGCTTCTCAATGTCATCTCTAATAAAATATGGCATTGAAGTCAAAGGTAGTCACTCACCTCTAGAATTTAGCACATTTATCAAGGTTTTAAAATAAAAATCACAATTGGAGCCAGATGGTCCTATCAGAACTCAAAATGGGCAATGAGCAGTTTTAGTGAAAAGCACCACTCTGTAACAAAGTTGATAATTCCTTCCGTCATTCAGTTGATAACAGACAGTAGGTGGATTTGATAGCAAGTTGTCACATTGGATTTTTCCTACCTATTGTGTAAAGAACCCATCTTGGCAATGCAATAATTTGCCAAGGAGATGCCGGTATTGCAGCAGGGGAACAGTTTGGTGAGAGTTTCAACAAATTATGAAACCCAAACCTTCAGCAATATAGCCAGGGTATAATCAGGAAACTGAACCATTTCTTGACATCATGCAAAATGAACCAATTGGCTGAAGACTGATATCTGTGAAGGCGTCAGCAGGTAGTGCAGCATCGTTACTTAGCACTTCGAGCTGATATTACTGCAAATGCTTCAACTTCATCTTTTGCCAAGACTGACAGTAGAATGTTCATGCATCCTCCTGTTCTCATTAGTTCTTTAATTCTCTACTGCATACAACTGTACTGTAGAGCTTTGATCAGATAGTTATTGTTTCCTATCCATCAACAGCATGCAGCAGAGGGTGCATGCATGCAATCCTGTGGTGTAGCCTCACCAGGTTAATCTGATTGCCATGTACAACTGTTGGATCCATCATGCTCCTCTACATTTCTTATTGAAATCCCAAGATGTTGATGGGGGTTCAGCTTGGTCACCTGGCTTGATGGTAATGGAGAAGCGAAATAATAGATAGCATTGTATTACAATTCTGTTGCTGCTGGTAGTGCACAGTATCCGATGGTTGCCCAATTCTGAACTGCTAGACCTGTTAGAAAGAAATAACGTGCATTTATACAGCACCTCAAGACTTCCCAAAGTAATTTTTCCAGATCTTTTCCATCCATCCAAACGGGGTAGGCTGGGCTTCAGATAAACATCCAAAATAACAGAACCTCCAATAACACAGCATTCCCTCCATACTGCACTGAAGCCTCAATGAATGAATCTGCTCACATCTCTAGTGGAATCAGAGTTCAAAACTCTAATTCAGAAAACAGTTGTGCACTGTTCCAAGGTCAACACCTAAATCTAGACCATTTAGCATTGCAGCTTTGCTGAGCATATGACTGAGGATGCGCAGAGTGAAACTGTGGCTCAGCCTCCACAAGAACATTGGCACTGCCACAAGTAGATACATACACACAGCAGGTATACAAGGTGTGAAAAGACAAAGTAGGCTAATCAATATTTTTCAATTACTTGACATAATCAAGTAGCTTGACAGGCAATTTCAGAAGGTAGTGAAGAGAAAACATAAGTGCAAGATGGAAGTCATTTAGAGCCCAGACCCAATTAAGAACCAGATTTTAGCTCTAAGAGGGCAGTATTGGACCACTTAGGCTTTTACAACAATTTGACAGCTTCCCAGTTGCTCTTATAGCTTTTTATTCATGATTTATTTTATTTAATAAAAAACAAATTTACTTTTTATGATTTCGGTTAAAATTTAAGAGCTCTGACATAAATGCAAGTAAATAAAAATGAGAAACACCTCAGTACACAATTCTGCTAATAGATACACAAAAGCCAATTGAAAACAGTCGTGAATAATCACACGCCCTAATGTACCATGCAAGTGAACAGTTGGAAAAGAAACTTTCATTATTACAACAGTAGGACATGTCCAAGAGTACCAACATACTGGACCTTTACCATTAATTTGTTTTTCTGTGTAACTAATTTGAGTCAATACATGGAATTCTTGCTCCGCACTCAACATTCTGCTTAATTCAACTTATATAGACAAAGTTACCACCTATGTTCCTCTAGTCTAGTGTGTTAACTAATGAATTTGCCCAGAGAACCATGATGGTCTCATTATGAAATGGCCTTTACATTAACCAGTTCATTGATTCTATTGCTAAGCTGATCACCTACTGTGTGCTGCAACTCATGCCTGAAAACAAGTTTATGTAAGGGAACCAATTAATAAATTTTAAAATATAACAAAGATACATTAAATAAAATTATCCAAAAGTGATAACACTACAAACTCTTCCTAGAATTACACTTTAGTTAACACAACCCATGGACAATAAAATTAGATATTGAACTATTAAGATTCAGTGCCTCCAAGCTGACAAACTATAAGTCAAAGAAAATAAGCACCTCAATGTCTATAATGCAATAGCAGACAAAAATGCACATCATTTTGGAAATATCTATTATCCTCAGCTTACAACTGCACAATTTTGTTCAGAAAGGAAGGGAATGTTTGCAGTTCCTTGATGAACTGGGTTATCAATACAATAAAGTCACCTACATTTTATATAATAGAGCTAAATTCTTGTGCAAATTATACAGCAATGTTTCTATGCTAAAATGTTAGGTTCAATACATTTTGTCATGTATACATTTTCAGAAAGAGTGCTGGTGTGACAATACAGTCAAACACCAGTATTATGTGGTATAACATGGACAGTTGCAATCCTCACTCACTGTGTTGTCCCAAATATAGCCATAGTGAAAGAAGTAGATGCTACCTTTTTTAAAGTAATGTTGCTCAAGTGCATTAATTATTTACAGCAAAGATTGGCAAGGTGGAAGTAGTAGGCTAACCATATACTTAAATTATGACCTGGAGTATAGAGTCACCTCACAAGGGGCAAAGGGAAAGGTAGGAAAAGAATTTGTAAACTTCATAGTGGAATAAAAAGAATGGACAACCGTCTTGGAGTGAATAACAAAATAAATTAATCCCATTATAGGAAGGATATTATTAAACTGGCACAAGTTCAGAAGAGATTTACCAGGGTGTTACTGGGTATGAAATGTTTGAGTTAAAAGAAGAAGCTGGGTAGGCTGCGACAGGAGATTATGGCCAGCATGGACAAGTCGGACTGAACTATCCACTTCCGTGCCCTATAATCTATGACTCTATAACCTAACTTGGACAAAGATGTGAAAGAAATGAGCTTGCTAGGCTACATGGTTTGAGTGAAGCAGTGGGATTAACTGGATTGCTCAGAAGGCCAGCTGAAAATCCACGGGCCAAATGGCCTCCTGTGATACTTGAATGACTCCAGGATTTAAGCTAGTTCTAATATTAAGTTACCACAACAAAGCCCAAGCTCTCAAACGAAGTTAAACATTACAGCCTTGCAAACTGCTTGAGAGATACAAATTGTATAAATGTTTAGACGTTGATTTTTATAAGTGACAGCACGATATGGCTGAGAAGACAGTAAAGATGACATGAATGAATACAGTGTTACTTTGGTAACATTGCTAAATATATCGTAACATTGTGTCAAATGCAATTGTCTTTACAATTTTGCAGCTAGCAGCAAATATATCACCCAAATTTACATATTTGCATTTGTTTTAACCAAAAAGGACCTCTGAAAATTCAAATCTTAAATAATGACTTATTAAAATCCTTTTAAGTACTGAATGAATAACCTATAGCCCCCAAAACAAGTTACTTTAGTATTATTTTGCCAACCATATTCCAGTCAGGTTTCAATTACAATTTTTGTCACTCTCCAAACAGATTTAGCACTTAAAATTATGTTCCAAGTTCATCATTAACCTGTAATACTAATTATGCTCCATATATTACACAAACAACTTTAATTTTATGTAAAGTCCCAAAGTCTTAAGTACTGTGCCATCTGCAAGAAAATATAGACCTGAAAAAATAAGGTAAAATAGGTACTAATAAACTAAATGTAACTGTTTAACTAAAGCTCTTATTTCAGTCAGAACCCATTACTCTTACTACAGCAAGCCAAGAAAAATAACTATAAAATTGATGATTGCTGGAGTAAAAAGTCAGGAGTTTAAAATATTCTAATGTTAATGGAACTATAATGTATTGCACAGTAACGAGGGGGGAGGAAATGGGGCACAGTAAGGATAGGGAGGAAATGGGGCATTGCAGAACTACACACTGTGCCATAATAAATAGCCTTATTAACGTTACAAAGTAATGCACTATGTTAAACACTTTGGAATGTTTCAGGTGCGCAATACGACATTACTTAAATTCAATTATTTATTTCTTAACAGTAAAAGAGAAATGCTGAACGTACGAATAGAAGCCTAAAACTGACAGCTGAAAACCCCACACTTCCATGTTAGTTCCCTGCAGTTCTGCGAACATTTGGAAGAATTTAAAACAACCCCAACACAATTCATTTCGCGAGTGAGAAACGGTGCGTTTTTAAAAACTACAGTGAAAATGCAACTGCATAAATACACTCAACACCTTGCACATCTCTATGCACAATGAAGAGGTGGCCTCGTCCGAGAAGCTGTACGTGTGGCACACTGCGAACACTCCTTTTAAAAAAAAAGCAGAGAACGGCCAAGAAGCAAATCTCCAATCATGCAGGATTGATTAACAAAATGATACTGCAACCAGAGCCGGCTTACCCTGCATGCAGGTAGTTGTGTTTTGCTGCTGACTCTGTTGCTGCTGAGCTGAGCTGCTGGAGTTGTTGCTGTAGCTGGGAGTCGCCATTGTACAGATAATATTCCAAAGGGGGGGGGGGGGCTGCAATGCAGCAACTCGGTCTCACAGCCACTCGCCTCTTTTTTAAATATATATATATGTACACACAAAACGATTTAGGAAAAAAACCCTCCCGACACACACAAATCTCTTAAACACTTAAGAAGTCAAACCCTGCCGGCGCCTTCAACAAAAACCGGTTAAAATCTGCCTCCTGTCTTCCTTCAAGCAACATATCATCACCGGAAACACACGCACATACATACACACACACACAAATTTTTTTTAAAAAAACTTGATGATACAGTTGAAACTCTCCGATTCTTAAAACAAATTATAAATTAATCTCATTTCAAACTTAAAAATAAAACAGGATTAGTTTCCACAGGAAAAGGTCCACAGGTTAGTTTATAAAACAGATTTATAGGCTTGGCGACTTTTCCCCCCCCCCCCCCAAACGAATTTTAAAAAACTGAAGAGATAATTTTAAACTAGGAACTGCCCGAGTGCCTGGAGGCGCCACCACTGCAGCCCTGACAAAGGAGCCATGGAAACCCTGCTGTCCACCCCCTCCAGCTCCACTTTCCAACAGCCACAGAGATCCCGTGTGTGTGTGTCAAGGAGATTTCATATAACATATATATATATCCTTCTTCACAAAAAAAAATCTGTCTTGCGGCCCGAGCAAACGTCTAATCGCAGAAAAAAATCGGGAAAACCCTATTAAGAATGCATCCTTCCTCGCGTCACTTCTGAGTGAGGGAACAAGATGGGAAAGGGGAGGGAGGGAGGGACGGCCGGCACCAACACATACTCACGGGCCGACGCAGGGAGGTGCGCAGGCGCGCGGCCACCCGACCGGGCTGCATTCTGGGACGTGTAGTCCTCAGCCTGGGTGGAAGCGCGGCTCGGGCCGGTTGGTGAACTACAATCGGACCAGCGGTCAACGCGGTACGAGGTGGTTTGGGGTGGGAGGAGACGCGAAGCATCATTGGCCCCGCCCCTTCACTCCCCCCACCCCCCCAACACCTCAAAAGCCCTGCGTCGTTTGTGACGCAGCCAGTAAGCGCATGCAAGAGTTTTGCTACAAGGAGCTGTGTGGGGCGTGTTGATTATCTGTCTGCAAGGATTTCCTTTTGCCAACTGCTCACAATTAACTGCTGAAGCCAAATACTTTTTCTTTCTGAATTGATCCATTTCCATTTATTTTTAGTTTTTGGTGGGCAATTTCCAAAATTATGAATGGAAACTCCATTTTCCCCATTTTGAGTTTAATTGAATATATGCAAATTGTTAACAAATTTCCATTTTTAACTAAGGAGAGTAGTGATGATGAGATCCTAAGAGCAGAAGTCGGCCTTTCAGCGAATAAAGTTTGCTTCACCATTCAATGATATATCAACCTGTTTTGTTTCCAAAGCCTTTGATTCACTTTTTGATGAGATCACTGGATAAAAAATTCAGGTTAATACTTTGGGTGCAAAGGTTCAATTCATTCCATAGTAGAATTTAAGCTTATCACTAAATCCAGAATATAAAACTAGAATCAGTAATAGTGAGTTAAAATGAGAGATCACCAACTACTATATAAGTCCTTCTGGTTCAGAATCAAGACAGGATCTTGAAGGACAGAGCAGGGTCAAGGGCCAAATGGTCCACTCTGCTCCCATTTCATTAGTTCACAATGCCCTTTAAGAAAGTAAATCTGCAAATTTATCTAGGTTGGCCTGTGTGTGACTCCAAACCAACAGCAATGTGGTTGGCTCTTAATTGCCCTCTGAAGGGGTTTAGTGAGACATTCAGGTCAAGGGCAATTAGTGATCTATAACAAGCATTGCCAGTGACATTCCCATTCCATGAAAGAAAAAAGAAAAAATAATCTCATAACCCTATCAAACTATTGAAACTAATAGTTTTCTTTCTTCTATTTTCATTTGAGCATAGTACCTCTGGGAGGTAGAATATTTCAGTGAACAGCATTACTGCCTTGGAATCAGGAGCTCCAGGTTCAAATCTTACTCCTTGTTGCCCACGTATAATGTGGCCAATCATTCCATGGCAGGTAGTAAGAATGGGAAAGATCCCTGATGGAGTAGTGACCCTTAAGCTCTAATCACATGTCTAACAAATTGAGGTGTCTACAGTCCTTCATAGACTATAGATGATGGACTGTACCTATTTATGTTGTTCAAAGATGATTTGAAGAGCCTGAGATATTGCAGAGACAATGCATTCATGGTCAGTTTGTAATCTTAATGTCATATTCAATATGGAGTTATGAAACCCTCCCATTGGCAGGGACGTCAAAATGACAAGTCTCCAAAGATGCTTACACAAAATGCAGTTGGCAAGAGTGTTGGAATTGGTCATCCATTAATCCACTTGACTTGAAAAGAAAGTAAATGAGGAACAGTAGACTGGAAAAAAAAACTAAATGGGAAAAGAAAATATTTGAACAACTGGGGATAACCTCTTTGCATGTTCCAGAGAATTGCAATGCTTTCTAATAACACAATATTTTTCAATGGTACACCTTTTGAGGACTTCACAAAATCTATCTTACATAACATTGAATTAACATGATATGACCTGCGGACATATACCATGTGTTCTATCTTCAGATTACAATATGGTGAACTCCAATCTTAGCACACAATTCAGAGTCGGAGCTGAGTCAATGCTCAAAAACAAGGAATAAATGGAGGACTGGCAATTGTTGCCACTTTTGTGCATCGTGGATATGTTTACAAAGACTAACAGGATGGTAGAGAGCTCTGATGCTCTGATAATTATTTTTATGAAAGAATTATCAAATACATTGATGGAGAGTAGTTGAGGACTGACTTGAAAAATTATCCTTTGCCTCTTGATGGCACAACATTTTGCATCCTGTCATCTTACCTAAGTTGCATCAGATCAAGAGTTCACTATCTAGAAGAATTATGTATAGATGTCCACATTTGTGGAGCACTGATATACTACATTTACAGGCAGGCCTAACAACACTTCCCTGAGAAAGTTTATATAAAAAAATTCAGAAATGTAATATGACATGCAAATATTTCCTCAGGTGATGAATCAAAACATGTGGCCCCTGTACATATTTTCAGTAATAAGCTTTATAATATTTCCACAGTGGAAATTCATCTAAAATATGTTATTACTTTTTTTTTGTTTTTGTAGCAGCACTCATAAAACAATTCATCAGCTGCATTCCAGATAGACATCTTTTAAATTAAAAAACCTCGCATAATTTTACTTGCTATGTGTATGCCAAAGTTGAATAATTAGCAACATGTTGAAATATAACTTGTTCCACCAAAGCAAACAGCTGAAACTTCCAATTATGTTTTTAGACAAGACTATGCTAAAGAGCTTTCATTTTGATCCTGCTGACTTTCACCAAGAAATTGTGGATATTGAATGTTTGCAAAATTGTTTTCATTTAAAAATAGTAAGACTTCCAACCTGAGTAAATAATTTTGGACATATTCCTCAAAGGACCACATGCACCTCTGTCCACAACAGGCAAGCTTGCAAGAGATTGGCATCATGGCTCAGTGGTTAGGACTGCTGCCTCACAGCACCAGGGACCCTGGTCCTATTCCAGCCTCTGATGACTGTCTGTGTGGAGTTCGTACATTCTCCCCGTGACTGTGTGTGTTTCCTCCCACAATCCAAAGCTATGCAGGTTAGGTGAATTGCCCATAGCATTCAGGGATGTGTAGGTTAGGTGCATTAGTCAGGTGTAAATGTAGATGAATGGGTTTGGGTGGTAGACCTTTGGAGGGCCGGTGTGGAGTTGTTGGGCTGAAAATCTGTTGCACACTTTAGGGATTCTATGAAAGATCCATTAGCATCAATCTACATCACGATCTAGCTGTTTAGCCAACTGAACTAACCAATTTTTTGACATTTTTGGAAGTCTCACAAGGTGTGCGTTTAGGTACTTCTTGTGTCTTAAAAGAGGTATTTGGTGGGCCCTTGTTATCCAAATGTGTCTTCAAAGGCAAGTTACCTAAGCAATAATTGTTCTATTTTCAACACCAAACATAACAATGCACTGATTAGATGCCATGATTATTTCAGGTGAATTTCCAACATGATCTTCATCCAAGCTGTATACCCATCTGTGCTACTTTAAAGTGTTGTCCAGTAGAAACTCAATTAATCAATATGGCAGCATAATAGATTACAGTACTGGATTGGCAATTTAGAAATTAAAAGTAGAAATCCTACACATCATTTCCTAATAATTGAATAACTGTAGGGATTATTGGCCAACAATAGAAAAATAGCAATGAAGAACTATTATGGTAGCTTAAAACTTGTGCAAGACCAACTACAGTGGACTTGACACCGTACCTGGATGGCTGAGAAATGTCTCTTCTATTTCTTGAATCTTTAATGACCAACATTCAAGAAAATGCTTTAAAGATGCTTGGAAGCTTTCCTTAAAGTGCAGCTTTATTGGCAATAATAACTGAGTAAAAACTGCTTCCAATCAAGATGGCAAGAACTTGTCCATCAAGTTGCAACATGCTTTGAATCCAAATGCCTTAATAATGAAGCAAATGGCAGCAGAAAAGGAAAGGAAAGGAAGCAAATCTGGATTCCAATAGCTTGTGGGATGCACTGCCCATATATCCATAGGTTTGTGGATCGATAATTATCTTGTTTAGCTTTGAAGTTCCATGGCAGAAACATGAAAACTTGAGCAGACATCATCTTTGAATCGAAGGGCAGCTGATGACATCATCTTACAAATCCAATCATTTCACAAATGTCCTCAGGGATGGATTGACCAGCTTGCCTGACTCTGGCCTTACAGGAGGACCCCTAATCACTTTACAGCAACCAGGAAGTAACAATAAACAACAAGCTCATTCAAACCCAGCGCAAATTGGATTTAAATCCCCTCACAAAAAGTATTACCACAGAAATCAATCTTGCACTGATACTGGACAATGTTAAACATTTTTATTTGACATTCTCTGTCTGATAATTGAATTCAGACATTAACCTGTTTAAAATAAGAAGTTAAAGCATGCTCTAAAACAGTGGACTGAGGAATGCCATGACCCCATTAGGCATTTTTCTTATTGTCTTAAATAATAATAAAGTGTGTCCACTAAATCATTGAAAGGTTACTTAAATAAGTGAATAAGAAATTAAGAAGTGTAAGCAAAAGGTTCTGCAGATTTTTTCCACACACTAAATTCACATCACTTCCATTTTTATTCAGAAAAGGAAGGACTTATTTCCTCCTTGACATTTAATGTAAAAGCAAGCAGTTTCAAAACAATACTGAATCAAAAAAAGTAACTAAAGTTTGTACTAAATTCTGTACACACCAAAAGAATGTCCACCAACCAAACTTAATTCCACTAAATCAGTCAAGTTACAGTACAAGGGATTGTTCTGATTTACCTTTCTGTTGTAATGTGTTCTTTTGTACTAACTGCAACTGTGGCTTTTCTGTCTTCCATATATTAATGTTGTTTTCACTCAAAAGAATGCTGGCATTGAGAAGGTAACTAACAATCAGATTAAGTTGTTTTTCTTCCTCAATGGTGAGCGTATTGCAGTACAGTTTTTCTTGAAATAAATGAGGAAGTGAGATGAGCTTTCACTACACCAGTAAATACAAAACTATAATGCCCCAGCCAAAATAGTTTCATCATCATTTCCAACTTTTCCAATATTTTGGTACAACCTTTAATAAGTTATTTGTATGAGTCAAAACTACAGAGACAGAAAAGGGATGTTCAAAAGTAGCAAGTCTTAACTGTGTGTAATTTTGGTCTCCCTGATCTAAGAATAGATATAGAAGGGGCACAGCGGAAGTTTACTAGGCTGATACCAGGGATGGCAGGACTGTCCTGTGGAGGAGAGTTGGTTCAACTAAGCCTGTATTCACTAGAATTTAGAAGGATGTGAGAGGATCTGATTGAAAGGCATAAGATTTTAACAGGGCTGGACAGACCAGATGCATGGAGTATGTTTTCTCTGGTTGGGAAGTCTAGAACTAAGGGATACAGTCTCAGGATATGGATAGACTTCATCTTAAATTCTCTTTTTTAAACATTGCTTTTTTTTCAATATTTTATTATCATCGAATATCATTTATTATTGTTATTGTTATGAACTTGTTATTTCTTTATTTTTCTAATTTATTACTATGATTTTGTACTTTCATTGCTCAGATCTTTGAATGTAGGAGTTGGGATGTTATGTTGAGGTTGTACAGGGCGTTGGTGAGGCTTCTTCTGGAGTTCTATATGCAGTTCTGGTTGCCATGTTATAGGAAGGATATTATTAAGCTGGAGAGGGTTCAGGATGTTGCTGGGAATGGAGGGCTTGAGTCATTAAGGGAGGATGGATAGTCTGGGACTTTTTTCAGAAGGTTGAGAGGTGACCTGACAGAGGTTTATAAAATAATGAGGGAGATAGATAAGGTGAATGGCAGGTGACTTTTCCTTAGGGTGGGGGACTTCAAGACAAGAAGGCATATTTTTAAGGTGAGGAGAAAGTTTTAAAAAGGACATGAGAAGCAGCTTTTTTACACAGAGAGTGGTTTATCTGTGAAATGAACTATCAGAGGAAGTGGTGGATGTGGTTACAGATACAATGTTTAAAAGATATTTAGATAAGTACACAAATAGGAAATGTTTGGAGGTATATGGGCCAAACACAGCAGGTTCAATTAGTTTAGTTTGGGATAATGGTCAGCATGGACTAGTTGGACTGAAGAATGCTGCATCTTTTATTTCTTTATTTCTCTTTATCTTTTCCTAAGAATTTGTACTCAAGAATCTGTACCTTGGTACCTTTGTACATAGGATGGGCTGTAAGTGGCGACTTGTAAACTTTTCATTGTACTCATATGAGTACATGTGACAATAAAGCTAATTCAATTCAATTCAATTCAATGAGGACTGAGATGAGAAAAGATTCCTCACTCAAAGAGTAGTGAATCTGTGGAATTCTCTACCATAGAAGTCTGAAGGGGACATGTCACTGAATATATTCAAGAAAGAGATAAGTGATGCCTTTTACAATCTAAGGCATCAAGGGAATAAAGAGTGCGTGAATATGACATTGAGATAAAGGATCAGCCATGATCATATTGAATAGCAGAACAGGCTCATTGGGCAGAATGGCATACTACTACACTTAGTTTTTTATTGTTTGTACTTTTCTAACATATTCACCACAATGTTTTGTTAGATTACATTCCACAAAAGTGAAGTAGCAAAAAT
The DNA here is from genome assembly GCF_047496795.1 of Chiloscyllium punctatum. Taxonomy (NCBI): domain Eukaryota; kingdom Metazoa; phylum Chordata; class Chondrichthyes; order Orectolobiformes; family Hemiscylliidae; genus Chiloscyllium; species Chiloscyllium punctatum. Next base: position 21,712,404 of record NC_092777.1, read on the forward strand.
GGCGTCATTATTTTTGGAGATTAGATTCTTAAAATGTAATTAAGTTAATTTAATTTAATTTTCCATTTGCTAACTTAAGCTTCCCTTCATTTTTCTCTCAGTCGACATATATTTCCAACTTAAGGGGAAAACTGTAACTTTCTACCAGTTCATGAATAATCACATGGCAGGAGAGCAACTCAGTGTGACTCATCTTGTCGATTTTCCAGCCTTAGTTTTCATGAAAGGTGACTCATTCCTGTTTAGCCACTTCAGTTAATGTGAGATCTGAACAACTGCAGCTCATGTCATTTCACTATTTCTATCCAATTATGGCAAAATATTTAACTACATGAGAAAGGGTTTCATTGAAACGCCATTAGTTGGTTGCCACTATGATACCTGTCATGATTCCTAATATTGTTTTCAAATATAAAAAATTAAAAATATAGAACAATATATAACAGGGAAAAAAAAACAATATCCTGGGAAAACTAAATTATTGCAAGATTGTCAATAGTTAATTAAATTGTTAGCAAACCTTTGGGCAAACTTGGCATTAGATTTCATAGTTAATGTTTCAGGTCCAGTGATCCATAGTCAGAACTGATTGTATTTAGGAAGAGGTTTGTATGTATGCTTAAGGTGGGGTGGGGGGAGGGGAAGGAGTAAATGACTGGTAGGGATGAAGCCCGGAGAGAGATAATAACAATTGGACCGGCAAAGAAATAGGTAAAGATAAGCCTGAGGGAATCAATTGCTGCTAATGGGTCCATTAATGGGGATGGTTGTGACCGCAACCCAAGTAATGACAAGGCCCAGTGTGTGTAAGCTGGGAGAAGGTGTTCAGGCCTTAAAATATTGAAACTGATATTGAATCCGGAAGGCTGCAGGTTTACCAAGTGGAAAAAGAGATGCTGTTCGTCCAGCTTGAGCTGAAGCAAGCCCAAGGCAGAGACATTAGTTGGGGAACAGGATACTGTGTTGAAATGGCAGGCATCTGGAAGCACAGGGTCATTTTTGCGGACAGAGCATAGCTATTGGTGCAGCGTGCTCACTATGTGGTCTCTTCTACCGTGAGAAGATGAAACACAGACTAGGCAACCACTTTACCCATTCCTTTGTTTGTCCAACTGTTTTATCTCTTCTTGGACTTCATCTCCACTGACTGTTTACTCCTCCCCCTCCCTCCTCCTCCCCGTCCCTCCACGCTATCAGTAGTATATATACAAACCTTTTCCGAGCTACAATCAGTTCTGAAGAAGGGTCACTATACCCAAAACATTAATGCTGATTTCTCTCCACTTATGCTGCCAGACCTGATGAGCTTTCCCTGGATTTTCTGTTTTTAGTTCTGATTTCAAGCATCTGCAGTTCTTTGACATTAGATCCGATCCTTCAGCCTACATACTATTTGGCAATAATACCAGATCCCAATGACTCATTTCCTGTAAATACTTGTACAAAAGTACAATGTAGCAGAGGCTAAAAATCTGAAATTGAAACCAAAACAAATGCAGAAAATAGGCCAGTCTACGCATCTAAGGAGAAAGAAACAGATTGAACATTTCAGGTCAATGGTTGGACATGCAAAAAATTTAGGTCAATGGAGAAAAACTACTTTTCTTATATGCAATGTGTGTATAGGATATAATTTTGAAATTCACAGGTGATACAAAATCTGTGAACTGTGAGGAGGACCGTAATAGATTTCAAGAGTAGCTGGTGGAATGGGTTGACAAGTGGCAGATGAAATTTGATGTGGAAAAATGTGAAATGATTCATGTTTGTAGGAAGAATGAGGGGAACCAATAAAAAATAATGGATAAAATTCTAAAGGGAGCAAAACAGCAGAGTCACCTAGGTGTACAAATCAATGAAGGTGGCAGGGTAGTTTGCAAAATTGGTTAACTAAGGCTTATAGGAACAACCAAAACAGAGTCCTCAGATAGGTTCCGTGGATTAAGAAATCTCTATTATATGTATAGAAAATGTATTTGGGTTCTTTGAAAGTCATGAGGAGTCTAGACAAAGCAAATAGTGTCGACTCTCGGGTTGGTTGAAATGTTGGGAACTAGTTGCCACCAATTTGGCAAAAGAAGAAATGATGACGTGAGGAGAATCATGTTTCCGTAGCAAGTGGTTAAGATTCCAAATTCTCTGCCTGAAAATGTGGTAACTGCGGATTTAATTAAGGCATTCAAGAAGGAAATGGATGTTTATTTAAAGAAAAATATTTGCAAGGCTATACGGTAAAGGGTGTGGTAATAGGATCAGGTGAGTTCCTGTTATAAAGAGCTAGACCGAATAGTCTCTTTCCTTGCTGTAATTATTCTATGAGTCTATAAAAATATTTTAAAATCTACAAATAAATAAATATAGAAAATACTGGAGTTGCATTGTAGTGCAATCAGCAGTGGAAACATTTAGGAATTCATTGAAAGCATTGTCTGAAACATTCGCCCCTTTTTTGTATGTAATATTTGTATTCTGTCTTTTCATGTTGAAATATCTCACACAAGCTTTTTAAGTCCAATGTCCATTTTGTAATGTAATGCTCAGAACCTGACTGGTTTGTGTGCATTTCCACTTTGTCTATTACTGTTTCGAAATTACTTGATTCCAGTCTGAGGCCCAGTTTCATTGAACTTTTGAAAATGTGTCTCATGTCAGCTTGGTGATCCTGGCTGCAGTTGTGAGGAAACCCCCAGTATACACCACCCAGCTCCACACCTGAGATAGTGAATAGTTTTGCAAGGGTAGAAATTGTAGTGTGGGGAAGAAATTGCAGATGACAAAACCAGTAGTATAGAAACCCTCTACAATTCTAAATAGCTTATGTGTTTGAAATAGTTACTTAAACTATTTACATTTCTGAGCAGTTATATTTTAATAAATAATTAAAACAAGGAAAAATGGCTGAAACTCATTTGAACCCTTGGACTAGAAAGTAGTTTGAAAAGGAAGGGGATTTTTTTTACTTACTATTTATTAAATATCCATCCATTTTACTATTGTTTCTCCTCTTGGAGTATCCTAATCATGTGTCTAAGTTGAGTAAACCCTTGTGAACTGCTGTTGCCTGTGGTTAGGTTAGTCTCAATGTGTTGCTGCTAGTGAGCTACATGCATACCCAACATTTAGCATACATTGGCCCAGTTCCTCAAACATTAGGGGAGCACTGTGCATGTAGAATCCACTTTCAAAATCTTTTCCTCATCCTTAACCATGACTGCCAGCTTGTACTGCAGTCACTAGCATGAAAAAAAAGTAAGCAAAGTATTCACTGACAGTAACATCAACCAGTTACTGTTCCAGGTGGGAACTTAACCCCCAACCTGGACTCGGCTCTTACTACTAGAATCTGACCACCAAAGAAAAAGGCAGGACTTTGTGCCATTATTTGATGAGCTGTAAGCATCACTGACAAAGCTAGCATTTCGCCAATTCTACTTTAATAGTTTGCTTGATCAACTTAGATGGCAGTTAAGAGTCAACTACGCTGCTGTGAACGTGGATTCATGTGTCAACCAGACTGGCTAAGGAAGGTAGATTTCCTTCCCTAATGGCTATTGGTAACCCAGCAGGATGCTTACAACAATGATGGTATTGAGATTTCGGATTTGGATGCCAAGTTTTATTCCTGAATTTAAACTCCACTCTCTGTCATGGTGGGATTTGAAACCATTTCCCAGAGCATTAACTTGGGCATCTGGATTAAACCATCCAGTGCCATTTGCAATATCCTGGCAGCTCCCCTACATGATGGAAAATTCTCCACTCCCCAGATTGGTGGAGATATGAAAATACTCAAGAAGCTCAACTTCACTTTGGGCAGAGCAGTCTCCTTGATCGCAAGCCATTCATCGCTTCCAATAACCAAAGCTTCCATTGCTAGCAAACTGTAGTTGCAGTATACCAACAGGGTGCATTGCAACTAAACTCCAAGTTTTATCCAACTCCCAAACCATGACTTCCATCAACCGAAAGATATAAGGGAATCAGACACATGGAATCAGTGGCTCCAAGTTACACTGCATGCCATTCCAACTTGGGCATACATCACAGTCTCTTTATTATCTCTTGAGTCAAAATTCTCAAACTCTCCCTAATGACATTATAAAAATACATTCATTACATGGCTAACAACAGTTTAAAATATCACTCCACTACCACCTTTTTCAAGTGTAACTACTGAAGGTCAAGGAATGCTAGCTTTGTCAGTGACGCGTGTATCCTGACAATACATTTTTAAACTGTGGAGACTGATGCACAGTACGAATATTGGACACATATTAAGTGGCTGAGATTTGACCGAGTAAGTCAGCGACTCAGGTGGCCAAGTTTTGAATTGCAGTGAGTACAATTGATTTCGTTAGATGCAGTCTGTAATGACCTGTTCCTGCTTTTCCATCACGTTCTTCCTGAGCTTATACATTTGTCGTGAGCCTGAAGTTGGCGGATTTGTTATCAACTCACACTAATTGGTGTATAAATCTAATCACTACATTTAAATACAGAAATATGGTGAACAATTGAACACAAATCACTCTGCTGAACTCAGTTGAGTTTTAGGCCAGATGCAGTTGTGGAACTTCAATATCAGCGGTGGGAAATAAGGCTGGAGCTGGGAGTGAGAGTTTTGTTTGCTGGGGGAACCCCTCATAATAACTCACATAACAACCTCGTGTATGTGAGGGTCTGAAAGGATTGGGTACCCCTGCCGGAGAGTAAACCCTTTACCCTATTCATCTCAGTTTCCCTTATTCATCTGATCTAATTTGGCCCAAAAGGTTTCATACTGAAATTTTTTGTTACTGAATTGAAACTCCCAGATAGTGAGTACTGTGCTGCGTTAGCTGAATTACAGACTGTGATTACCCCCTAGTGGTCATTATGATATTATAAATCCAATGATTGCAGACGATACGAAATCTGCGCATGATTTTGTCTTGTTTATCTGCAGTATTCTAAATAGTTACAAAATCTCAAATATTCATTCCCATTATGAAATGTTGCAAATGTGCCTGTTCAGTGGGTATTAAGAATGAAATACAACAAGAAAGGCAACAAGGCTGTATTCAATAATATTTTCAACAATAGTACACAACGTCATAACTGAGGATGCTAAAAGCACTCAGAAGGATTAGCAACGCAGATGGAGAGAGGAAGATCAAGTTATTATTTTGGGTTGATTATCGTTCCTGATGTGGATGGAAATGCTTTGTGAGCATTTTTACTGTAAACGAGATTTGGACGGTGCGAGTAACTTGCTGTGTCATTTGAAGGTGCATTTGGGGCTTAGCTGATGGTATAGAAAATGAATGGCTGGTGTTGTATTTCGTGTGCTTGCACTAGTAGGTAATATAACAATGAGAGCAAGTGTTAGAACTGAGGATGAGTAAATCAGAGTGTCACAATGGGACCGGTTCCTGAGGGGAATTATTTCTGTAATTTCAATCATTGTTTCCTCCTTTTGTCTTACAGCATTATCATTTCTGTAAATTTAATTACCTCCCACGCCTCACAGCATTCTGTTATTTAATCATCTGCTATATAAGCTGTTCATCACTAGAATAGTCTGCAAACTGTCATAACCTGAAACATAAACAACACCACCAGTTCAATGTCCTGCTACATAATGTGAGGCACTGTTGTCCAGCTGTACATTTTCATCAACATATGACATAATCTGCATTCTGTTATGGACTCTAATATTAGCTTGTCAGCCCCATTGCAGGTTTGCAGAACCTGCTGTAGAAACACTATTGGCTTAATACCCTTCTCACAAAATTGATTTACTCAATTTGAGGGGCAGCACAGTGGCTCAGTGGTTAGCACTGCTACCTCACAGCACCTGGGGCCCAGGTTCAACTCCAGCCTTGGGTGGCTGACTGTGTGGATTTTGCACATTCTCCCCGTGTCTGCGTGGGTTTCCTCCGGGTGCTCTGGTTTCCCCCCCCACCGTCCAAAGATGTGCAGGTCAGGTGAATTGACCATGCTAAATTGCCCGTGGTTTTAGGTGCTTTAGTTAGAGGGAAATGGGTCTGGGTGGGTTTAGCTTCAGAGGATTGGTGTGGACTTGTTGGGCCGAACGATCTATTTCCTCACTGGAGGGAATCTAATTACAGTCACATAGTCTGTGTTTTTGGAAAATGTAGGTTGTATATAACCCACTTTAATTTTTTTGCATAACACTGAGCTCCATGCATTTAGTGGATCTTTTGCTTCATTTAATTTATTGGCTAAACCTCTATTAGGTGAGACAACTTGGAGTGCTTGTGTCACTTTCATTCCTAAAACATTGTTTGCATTATTATGTTACTACACTGAAGAAGCCTTCTTTTCTCATTTGGTGGAAGATATTATCAGTAATTGAATCCTTACAGTGTCAAAGCAGGCTATTCAGCCCATACTGACCCTCCAAAGAGCATTCCAAAACCTACCCTATCGCCCTGCATTTCCCTTGGCAAATCCACGTGCCTTCACATAGCGAGACACTGTTAGCAATTCAGCATGGCCAATCCACCTAACTTGCACATCTTTGGACTGTGGGAGGAAACTGGAGCACCCGGGGGAAACCAACGGGAGAATATTAAACTCCACAGAGACAGTTGCTCAAGGCTGGAATTGAACCCAGGGCCCAAAAGCAGTGATGGAAGCAGTGTTACCCACTGAGTCACCATGCAACCACTGTTGAGGAATGGAAGACTTTATTGTTTCTATACTGATGGTCAGCCTCAAAATCAGCATAGCTTCAGGAGATGCAAAGTAATGTTCCATCTACTCTTCCCCTCAATTTCCGTAACGCTCTGTTAAACATTTCCTATACCAGCTGTCCTGAGGCCCCAAGGACAATCACTAATTAGTATTGATCTGTGGGCTGCTTTAAGATAAATGATCATGCTAGGAAACATCACAACAAGATTACGTAGTGTTAACATTGGACAGAATTTTCCCCTTCTTGGAGGTGGTGAGGGGGGTGGTGAGAAGGGGCCATGGTGAGTTATTCACCCACTGCTTATAACCTCACCATTTAAAAACAGATTAAAATATGTCCATGAGTTACCTTCTTGACCAGCCATCAATTAAGTGCATTACTTGGTCAATTAATTACTATTTATGCACTTCAATTCACCATCTCTCCAACTGCTTACCTCCTGCCTAGTTTCCTGACAAGGAAACCAGGGTGATCTGGGATTGGGGTGCTCCATTTGCTCCAATCTGGAGACAATTGGAAATAATAATGAAATGCAATCTTGCCACTCCTGTTAGCCTTGTCTCTGATTCCCTCTGATCCCTCTCTCTCTTTGCGATCTCATTCTGTGACAGGAAGTTAAAATTCACTTATCTTCTTGCATTGAAGGAGTCTGCTTCCGCCATCTTTCTTTAGGACCCAGAAGCTGCAAGCATCTGACTAGCCAGAAACTCTGGCGACTGTCAATTCCAGTGTTGAGACCTGCGATAGGCCGAGAAACCTACCTGTGCCCACCTGTGATTGGTACCCAATTGGATGAATTATCCTCCCACTGGGGGGTGGTGTGTTAGGTGACACAAAATGGCTGCATTATGTACCATCTATAAGATGCACGACAGAACGCACCAAGGTTCCCTCAACAATATCGACCAAACCTGCAACCTTTATCACCTTAATTAACAAGGCAGCAGATACCTGGCAACACTGACATTTGCAAATTTCCTGCAAGTCACTCATCATTTTGACTTGCAACTAATATCACTTTTCCTTCACTGTTACTGGGTCAAATTCCAGTAACACTCTTCCTAACAATGCTGTGGATGTCCCTAAACCCCTCAGAATTGCAATGGTTGAGGAAGGCAGCTTATCACCAATAATAAATCCTGGTCTTCTCAGTTACACCCACATTTCATGAACAAATAACAAAACAAAAGTAATATGCCTGTCCCATACTTAGCTGTAAAGAGGAGATAATTCCACCAAAGGTTTTATAAAAGGTAAAGCATACTTGAGAAATCTCTTAAGGCCCTTAAGTGACTACAACAAATAAAGGTAGCTTAAGAGAGCTAATTGTCCAAATACATCTGGATTTTCAGAGGGCATTGTGTAAAATGCCACACTTGAGATTCTCACATAAGGTTAAGGCTTGTTGGATTCGTGGAATGAATTGGTTAACAGACAGAAGACAGAATGTATAAATATGAATGAATGGGTCATTTTCACTATGGTAAGTGTAACTGGTGCATTGTCACAAGGTTAGTACTTGGGCCTCAGCTATTTACAATTATATATCAACAACTTTGATGAGGTGTTCAAATGTAATATTCAGAAGTTTTCTGATACTGGAACGTGGGAATGTAGGACATCCCTCTAAACCACTCACTGTCCTGATAAGGAACCATATCGTCAGTCCTTCAGTCTTGCTGAAAATCCTGGTCAAAATCGTCCATCCCTAACAGCTTTGTGGGTCTATCTACACCAAATGGACTGCAGTGGATCAAGAAAGCAGCTCAGCAGCATCTCTTCAAGGTCAATTGTGGTCGGTGAAATAAATGCTGACTTAGCCAACAATGCCCACAAGCCATGTATGAATAAAAAAAATACAAAGAGGTAAGTAATAGTAATCAGGTAAGTAATAGTGTAAGAATTTGTAGACAGACAATGATATGCAGATCTGTGAAATTATTCACTTTGGTGAGAAGGACAGAAAGCAACGGAATTTTTCAAAAGTTCAAAAGTAAGTGGTGGTATTCAGAAGAATTTGGGTGTCCATGCAGACAAGTAGCAGAATGTTAATTTGTAATAATGAAAGCAAACAGTACATTCGCTGATATTGCAAGATAATTAGAGTCTAGCTGCAAATGTGCAGAGCTTTGGTGGAACCACATGTGAAACACTACATTCAATTGCTCAAGGAAAAATACACTTGCAGTGCAGTGATGGTTCACTATAGTGATTGCTGGGAATGAGAGGATTGGCCCAGAAAAGACATTGAGTAGAATGGAATTTGGAAAAATAAAAGATGATCCCATGAAAGAAAGGAGTAGACCAAGACTGGTTAGGTAAAGATAAAGCCAAGTGAATGGTGGAGCAATCAGATGAATACTAGTGGACAAGTGTTGGGATTGGATGTCATGGTCAAACATATCCACTGCTGCAGACAGGCTGAGAAAGATGCAGTGGGAATTTCAGATGCAGTCCCTCAAAAAAAAATCACATTTGTGACTTTGGTAAGAGCTTTCTCAGTGTGACGGCAGGAGAAGCTAGTGGGAGATTTTTTTTGTGGAGAGCCTTGGAAGATGTTCTGAAAAATCCAATAAAAATATAATAGTGGGAATCGTTTTCAGTGAGTTGAAGGAGTAGTGAATCATTTATGCAGCTAGAATCTGTAATTCTGAATGAATTATGTTAGCTTCCTCATACGTTAGCTAACTTGAGAAAAGAATCAGTTTGGGTGGTTTAGACCCACCACAGAATCGTGATAATGTCCTGATCAATTCTACGTTCAGCTCATCACCTTGAAACCACTTGACCTGGAATTGGGCACTCATAAAGTTCATTGCTCATTGTGAATTCCGTCCAAAATAATCAAGTACATCCAAAGTCAAAATTTTACAAAAGTCTGTTGTTTCTAGTTTACCGTTACTGAAATTCAAGGGAGTGAGACAACAGAAAATAACAACTTCCTTACAAGATATTGTGAGACTCCATTTACATTTACAAAAATGTGTGTCACTAACTAATGTATTGAAAAGGGAACCTCCCTCCACTTTTGATGTGGCTTAACCTTTGAAAGACATTTGTAAAGTATATTTCCAAAAACATTCATTGCTATTCATCTTTTTGCAACTGTCTCAGGCATACAGTCAGAAGAAGTGGAGAATCAACTAAGACAGTTCAGTGATGCTTCAGGATCCCTTTCCTGAATTATGAATATTTAAACGTACATGGTAATTTTTCACATCAGCCAAGCTGATTAACCTGTTTTAGTTCAATCCAGTATCCAAAGTTATTATACAACATCTGATCCCATGTGATGAAACATTACATGTTAAGCAGCATCTAACATATGTTTCTCATAGCCTTTTATTGCACTTACCAGAACAATCTCCAGGTGTAGGGATTATTCAAAACAAGCTTTTGCCCATCTTTCCAGACAATCAGTTAGCAAGAAAGCAGTTGAATGTAACTGCATGATGGCACAGTGGTTAGCGCCGCTGCTTCACAGCAGCAGGAACCCAGGTTCGATTCCAGTCTTGGGTAACACTCTGTGTGGAGTTTGCATGTTTTCCCTATGTCTTTGTGGGTTTCCTCCAGGTGTTTTGGTTTCCTCCCACAGTACAAAGATATGCAGGTCAGGTGAATTGGCCATGCTAAATTGCCCATAGGGTGAGGTATATTAGTCAGAGGGAAATGGGTCTGGGTGGGTTACTCTTCAGAGGGTCAGTGTTGTCTGGTTGGGCCGAAGGGCCTCTTTCCACACTGTATGTAATCTAATCTATATATATCGAGTATGAAAATTAACAGATAGTTTTGAAATTAGTACATTTCACTTGAAAGACTCAAAAATATCAGTATAATAAAACAAAGAACTATGAATGCTGGAAATCTGAAACAAAAATTGAAAGTATTGGAGAATCTCAGCACATCTGGAAGTATCTGCAGAGAGAAAAACTGCATTAACGTTTGTTCACCACAAATGATTCCAAACTTGTTGCATTTCTCCAGCACTTCTTGCTTTTGGTTTAGAAAGTGTCAGATGTTTGTGCAGTGTTATTTTAATAGTGACATAAGAGAAGTTATTGAAGGATTTTGATCAAGAAAATTGGATAAGGCTGTTTCCACTGGTCAGAGAATCAATAGTCAGGGGACACAGACTGAAGATAATTAAAACATAAACCAAGAGGAAGCTGAGGGAATAAAATACTTAGAGAGTTATTGTGGTCTGGAATGAACAGTCTAAATTGACAATGGAAGCAGATTCTATGATAACTTCCAAATGTAATTTGAAAAGTAAGGACACATTGCATTATGGGACAAGGGTAGGGAATGTGGGAATAATTAGACTGATTTTCAAAAATTAGCAATGGTCAAATGGGCCAAATAGCCTCTGTCTGTACTCAAACATTCCAGGGTTATGATCCAAGGCAACACAATGTCTTTGCTGAATCACTGCTCACAATGATTTTATGGTTAAATTAGGACAAGTTAATTTAATAAATAAGTAAATACTTTGTACATTGTGATTACTTATGGTTCAATTGAATTGCTTTCATAAATGCACTAAGATCATAAAAAAGTAATTTAATTCAGTAAATGCTGATAGTTAGCAGATGTTGTGGGCATTTGTGAGTCAGTTGGTGAGATGAGAAAGATGAGATTCTCAACATCAAGAATAGGAAGTTTAATTCCGACTTGATGTTCTAATGGCAAATTGAGAATCTTGCTAGTGAGTGGAGAGCGGCCTATTGGTATGCATTAACCTGTCATCATTATCTAATCTTGCCTCATTGACATGCAGGTTGCTATTTTTCCAAAGAGTGGAGAAAAACTGGATGGCAACAGTTCCCAACCTGAAAGTCTAAGCAGCTAGTTAGCAGTTTCAGCTCAGCGCTTCCTGTCAATGTACCATTTCCTAACATCACAGGGCATACTCCATGGGCAGCAACTACCCACATCCTTAGTCTATGAAGGTTAACATCAGATCAAGATCAGCCATGCCGCACCGTCATGGCATGTGTCTGACTGACTTATAATATAGATCAGCACATCAACAGTGCAGTTTGGAAAACACTGACTCCTTTATTGCAATGATGTTGCCTGACCACTTTACTCAGAGGGACAAGAACCCTTCATATCAGAGCAGGGTGCATCTCGGGGCTCTTACTTGGTCTCTTATTGTTGACTCGGTTTTCACTTTCTTGGATGCTTGCAGTAGATCTGCCTGGCCCTGACTTTCCTTTTATCGCATTGACACCTAAATCAGAACTTACAGCCTCACAGCACTGCTACCTTGCTTTGCCTTTTAGCACAATCACAAAGCCAGGCAGCTTGTCATGATAACCAGCAGTAATTAGTAAAAGGGGGAGCACGTTTGTCATGAGATGTCAATGTCACAATTGTAGCAAGTGCCAGCAGCTCACATGGCAAACACACTGCCCGTGCTTCAACCAAATATCAGTGTCTCAAAGTTAAGGTGGAATGGTCCTTGATTAAGACAAGGGAAACTGTGGTTAGTCAGGGTGTATCCTACATTCAGTCAAAAACATCATCTGATTTCAGTCCTGGGGCTTGGACGTGATCAGACAGCTGCTCGGGGCACTCAGGGTCAGGGATTACAAATTGTTACAGTCCTCGGAGTGGGCCATGGTCACTCTTGCTGCTTCAGGCCAGAGAATAACAGTAGGTCAGTCAAGGAGCTGCTACACAGGTCAGTCAGAGGTGCAGTCACTCAGTAGTCAGGCTGTTGGTTAGATACTGGATTAGTGGTGCTGGAAGAGCACAGCAGTTCAGGCAGCATCCAAGGAGCAGCAAAATCGATGTTTCGGGCAAAAGCTCTTCATCAGGAATGATGGGCAGGCCACAGTCAGTCCTGTGGAGTTATCAGGAGTCACTGTGATGAAGGGCGGCCTGTGCAAGTCAACTATGGTTTTAGAGGCAGGATGCTATGATGTCAAGGGAACAATTGTAAGGGGGGTGCAACTCAACCTATGAGGTGGGGAGAAGACGGAATACTGGAGGATACAGGATACTGCAGAAGGGAAGGTCATTGGCTTAGATAGGGACTGTGCATCATGATGGGCGGCATGGCAAAACTGTAGACTGGGGGTTTGGGGTAATGCTGAGACATGAAGGTTTTAATGAACTCAAGCTCAGAGCTGTTGTTGGTGCAAGAATGAAGGGAACATAAAGCTATAGGAGGATGGTCACCACGATTGGAGGCGGAGCCTGAGATTCACTCTGTGAACTGTTACATGTTACCTCATTCAAGTTATAAATCACAATGGAAATAAAAAAAAAGGCTGCCATCACTCCTGGTGTAGGTAGAGTAAGTATTTTCTGATGAGGAAGTGAGCTTTACTTGTCAGTTATTTGATGCCTTTCAAAGTGCAATTAGCACAATTGGGCACTTACAGAGAAGATGTTTGAGACATATGTAATCACAGAATGGCCACTTAATATAATTAAGTGTTAAATAAAATTCTGGGCCACAAACAGTCCTGACCACATCATTGGTCATTATAGATTGATGATAGTTATGTCTGTGAGGCTGAAACGATTACAGGTGTCCTCTAAAGTGTCACCTTTGGCCACAATTCGCAAAGATATTCCAAGCTCCCATCGGCTGTAGAAGGGCATGGAGCTGTTTTCTTCTTAATTTGACCCATTCAGTTTCTTATATTCTTTGCATAAGCTCGACAGAACCATGACCATGGATCCATCCACAGCTGGAGTTATTGTCTTTGTGGCTGAGGTGCTGTAAAGGTTCAGGGAAATGGAGGAGCAATAAATGTACCAGCAGCAACTTCCAACATCTGCTGAACATCAGCCACATGAAGAAACCTCAGCTGAAGGTCCCCTGAGGTTGCAGAGGAGGTACAGAAGGCCCAGAATCTATTATCCTTGATTCATTTTCTCCAGGTGAGTGAGGCACATTGCCAGTGCAGGCTCACATTGTCCTGGGACCATGGAACAGAACTATATCATCTCCTGGAGCAGAACCTGTAAACTAAAGAGTTGGATGGCTGTTTCCAGTGATCCACTGGAGACCTGTGCTCGATTACTCAAAACTCAACCTATGAAAATATCAAGGCTATTATCATGCAATTTGTGTCAGATCAACATAGCCAATCAGGGAATCATGGAACAGGCAGCAGTCCTCCTCCGGGTGGTGTTCTGTTGCTTGGATCAGTCATGGAAGGGCCATGTAGTATACCCCTGACAGCATGTGTGCATAATGATTACATGCTGTGCTCTGCACAGTGCAGCAGGCAAAGGGTGAAGGATTCTGGAGAGCCAGGAGAAGAGCAGAAGTCTTCTGAAAAGGAAGCTGAGGACATTGAGCAGGGGGTCAGTACCTTCACATGATTGAGCACAACATTTTGCCAAAAAGAAACCAATTCCAGCTGTGCTGGCTGAACCAGGATCTTTAATGAGGAGACAAAGGGCCCATTTGCTGAGGCTTGAATGTTTGTAATGGCATTGCTGGAATAGAAGGGATGAATCTTTCTTTCTGATATTTTTAATGAGATTATTCTTATCTAGAATGGTAATAGTTTGTGAAAACAATGACTGCAGATGCTGGATTAGTGGTGCTGGAACTGCTGTGGTAATAGTTTGTGTTTCTCTTTTGTGTAATAAACATTTATGACCTTTTGTAAAAAGTGCATTTTAGGAATATTTTCCATGACTGGCCCTCATGTTAAACAAAACTCAAAATAAAACTGTGATCTACTGAACTAATTATCCAGTGTTATCATCAACTGAGATCATGATGTAAGTAAGTTCAACAGTATATGAATAGTTTTTGTTGTGGTTTCTCAATGCTAATGGAAAAAGCGAAGACTGCAGATGCTGGAGATCAGAGCTGAAAATGTGTTGCTGGAAAAGTGCAGCAGGTCAGGCAGCATCCAAGGAGCAGGAGAATCGACGTTTCGGGCATCAGCCCTTCTTCAGCCTGAAGAAAGGCTCATGCCCGAAACGTCTATTCTCCTGCTTCCTTGGATGCTGCCTGACCTGCTGCGCTTTTCCAGCAACACATTTTCAGCTCTCAATGCTAATGCTCCTTTTTGTAAAATAAAACCAGTTTTAATGAGGAATATATTATTTATTATTTTATTTATTTTAAATATTGATCTTGGATTGACTCTAATATGCCATTAATGAAAGTAGTATCAAGCAGTTATTCACTAAAAAATAGTTGAGGTTGATTTGAAAAGCCTGTATAAGTTCTAAGGACACGGTATTTTAACTCCATGCCTTTATTTAAATACTATTTTACATCCAGAACAGGGAGGAAAAAAGGCTCAGAGTGGGACAGAACAATCAGTTTCAGGAGGCTCTCATTCAGCAGGAACATCCATTATATTGGCCAGACTTGCCATGTACTGGTCCAGTTAGATTTACTTGGAATGTAGGTGAACCACATGAGTAGCACTGTAGGGTAGAAATGGAGAACACTGCAGAATAACAAAATGGAAAAAGGAAATCAGACCCAAGAGCAAGCTGGCAGTGAGTCCAGGTGAGAGGGGATAGTTACAAGAGAGTGAATGTTGGTGTTTTCTATCTTTAAGCACAATGGGGCTTGGCTGTGCCTGAAGCTGCATCCTGAAAATGACCTACTGGAGTGCAAGTGTCCAAGGATCAAAGAGCCACCTTAAACCCCAGAGCCTGACAGTGTTTCTCAGCTGCGATTGACCTTCCTTAACTCTGCCTGGGGGAAAAAAAAACATACAGATAACATACCAGCCAAATTATCGAGCATATCATTGTTAGAAAATGGGAAAATCTGGTGAAAGGAATTAGATTGACAGTCAGAACTAGATGTATGTATTTACGTAATTAACCTGTTCAAAGATGATATTGCCCAGCTCAAGACCAGGTGAGACCTGAACCTAGGTCACCTAGGCTGGAGATAGGGACATTACAACTGCGCCCACCAGAGCGCTACCATTGAATGCAAGTACAATAAATGTGTTGACCACACAAAGTGCTTTGTATAATTGTCCTTTAGTGCTAGAGAGATATGGAGTTTGGTGATGTATTGAATGATGGTGAAATTTACAGTGGTTGCACTCAGAATAGGATTTTTAAGACTGACTGTATTCCATGGCTTCACATCAGTAGTAGGGAAAAGGCTGGAGTCTATTATACAAGATGTAATAGCAGGACACTTAGGAAATACATACAGGATTACACAAAGTTAACATCGATTTATGAGAAAGAAGTCATGTTTGTTAAGCCTACTGGAGTTCATTAAGAATGTTGTTACTGGAAAAGAGGAGTGAGAACCAGGTGCATTTGGATTTTCAGAAAATTTTTGATAATGTCTGAGATGAGTTAGTGTGCAACGTCAAAGCATGGGAATTGGTGGTAATAAAATGGCATTGTCCTTGACCAAGGTTTCTCGAACAAAGGATCATAGCCTGAGAATATGCAGTAGTCATTTTGGACATTTTCACTTAGTAGGTGCTCAACATATGGAATTCTCCACCAAAGAAGGCTGTGGAGATGAAATAGCTGGATATTGTTCAAACACAAGTAGATAGATTTCTAGAGACTAAAGATGTCAAAAGATATGGGGAGACGGCAAAATTATGCAATTAAGATAGATCATCAGTAATAATCATATTGAACATTATAATGGGTTGAAGGCCCACTCTTGCTCCTAGTCTCTATATTTCTGCATTTAGTAGCAAGGGAGTATCGAGATTGCACTGCACTCGCTGGTCAGGATGTTTCCAGGATGAGTATCTGTGTAGCAGTCATTCTTTGGCAATCGTCTTGCTCTTTTTCTTTAAGGTGAACGCTCTTCTCAATGGCTAAGTTCACTGAACACACAAGTCCTACATTCTCTGGATTATACTGCAGGATTTAAGCATTAGAACTTGTGTCACATAATAAATTAAGATCTGCATCATATTAGATTGAGATTGCTATTGTGTTATTAACCAGAAAAACAATGGCCAACCAGTATCCATGAGTGAATGGACTTAAAATGCTTGCCCTTCTTTTAACAAAGATGAAATGATGAACGTGGAAACCTGGCATTCATCTGCATTATTTTGAATTAATTTAAATGTAAGGGACTCTTCTTTCCACAGAAACCATTAGCCCTATGGGTCCCATTGATCACACCCTATGCCATTCAAGGATCAACAATTTATGGCAGGTAGGGGCATGCTGCTCCTTGAGATACATTGAGGTCATACTGCATTGGTTTTCCTTGACAGACAAGATGAAGCGATCACCTATGCAGTGAAACCGGCATGTGTCTGTTCTGTCCCTTGTGGCAACTGAAACACACCTGTGTTGTAGAAACTGAGTGCTTTAGTGATCTTTACTGGTGCCTGTATTACATTTTAGGTGTTCTAGGCAAGTTGCACAATGCTCTGATGACCTTGTGACCAACCTAGATTCTCCAGAGGCAATCGGAAATAATTTGCTGTGTTTGACACTTAAATGTCAGCCTCATCATTTTACTGTGGGAAAGAATGATCATTTAGAGATCCCTCTGCATTTGAAAAAACACTGACATCTTGCTGGTGTAGAAATATACCCTGTCCTGACAGTGCGATAGACAAACGCTTGGCAATTAAACTTGTTTATTCTTTTTGCAAACTGCTGGAAATAGGTATGCAGTAATTGACACTGAATTCACATTGACATAACTACACGTTGAAAATTGATATCTCTTCCCACTCCCAAAATCAGGTTGTTTCCTGAAGGCATGGACTGATTTTCACCAACTGTTGTATTTCACAACTTAAGTGACTTGCAGCTGCAAAACAGACTCAATGGACTATTCAGATCACAAGGAAGTGGGGGAGACTTTGAGGCATTCTTCTTCGAAGGGTGAACTTTCACCTATTTTCCTTTGCACCCAATTCTATTTGATATTAACATTTCACTGGATTGCTTGTGGATATTATGTACATAGTTGTGTAACAGAGGCTGCTCATGAACAACCGCATTAGTAAAGGAACGGTTTAGCTTTCAAAATACACACCTTTTGTTTCAAGCAAGTCCTACCACACATTGCTAGCTACAAACATACAGATAGACAGAAACAATCACAGTAAATTATTGAATTAATGAATAATTTTGATCTTATTTTTATTTTCATGTATGTAATTCAACTACAATTATAGAATCAAATCAAATTACACATTCGGATTACAGAACATTTAACAGATATAAACTAAATTATATTTCTTGTGGTGGAGCCATTAATATTGGAGTTCTACCACCAAATTCTACCCAAATGAAAATACAGAATTGCCAAAAGTATTGCTTCCTCTGTCTTGCTTGTACCTATAAAATTGCATTATGAATCGTTTTGGCAGCTACACTATTAATGCAGAATTATGCCTCACAGTTAATTCTGAGGAATGCCATATGAATTGTACTGACAAAATCAATTCTTTAGTCATTCTGGAACAATATGTTTGACCTTCTCTGATTGTTCAGTTGGAAAAAAAAATCAATGTACAATTGAACCATACAGTGCAAGACATTCTCAGGACTGATCCCTAGAAATTAGTTAGTTGGTTTCAGTCGGAAGAACAGTCTATTATAATTGACCTTAGCCTTAAAATGTTCAAGAAAAGAATCTAAGCTGGACCTCACGTGGCAGAATATCAGTCAGCAGGCACCACCGTGGCTCAGTGGTTAGCATTGCTGCCTCACAATGCCAGAGACTCAGATTAGATTCAGCTTCAGATGACTGTGTGGAGTTTGTACATTCTGTGTCTGTGTGGGTTTCCTCTGGGTGCTCTGGCTTCGTCCTATGGGGTCAAAAGATATGCAGATGAATTAGCCATGGGAAAAGCAGGTTACAGGGTATGGGGTTGATTTGGGTGGGATGTTCTCCAGAGAGGCAGTGTGGACTTGATAGGCTGAATGACCTGTTTCCATGCTATAGGGATTCAATGTCTTGCATTGATACTCCCCTTGCCGAACCATAAATGTAAGCATTAGATAAGTGCTTGATTAGACTTAACATCACCTCTTTGGCTACACTCATGACCAAGACTGATCAATTACAGTATGTTGCCAGGGTTGGAGGATTTGAGCTAGAGAGAGAGGCTGAACAGGCTAGGGCTGTTTTCCCTGGAGCGGAGGCTGAGGGGTGACCTTCCAGAAGTTTACCAAATTATGAGGGGCATGGATAGGATAAATAGACAAAGTCTTTTTTCCTGGGGTCAGGGAGTCCAGTACTAGAGGGCACAGGTTTAGGGTGAGAGAGGAAAGATATAAAAGAGACCTAAGGGGCAACTTTTTCATGCAGAGGGTGGTACGTGTATGGAATGAGCTGCCAGAGGAAGTGGTGGAGGCTGGTACAATTGCAACATTTAAGAGGCATTTGGATGGGTATATGAATAGGAAGGGTTTGGAGGAATATGGGCTGGGTGCTGGCAGGTGGGACTAGATTGGGTTGGGATATCTGGTCGGCATAGACGGGTTGGACCGAAGGGTCTGTTTCCATGCTGTATGTCCATGCTATATGACTCTATAACCAGCTAGGTGAGGTACTGGAGAACAGTCAGCATTCATCAAACTGCAATGCCATCAGAACACCGAACTTTGGAGAAGAATGGTGGGAGAAAATCAGAAAGAATAAAATAGCTCTAAAATCTATTTAGTTAATTTTAAAATATCATGGAAGAAAGAAAGAACAAGAAGTTGTACTTTTTAACTTTATCAAATTCTCAATATATCCCATAGCTGGTTCATGTGGAGTGATTACTATTTTGTGGGGCAACCAATTTATGGAAAATAAAAGTTGTACAAATAGCAATGAGATGAATTTGGTTTATGTTTTTGGTTTATTATATAATAATAGTCAGGAAGAGGCAATATTCTATGCTCTTGCTTGAATAGTGTAATCACATTTTTATTGTTTTTTCTAAAGGATGGTGCCTCCCTCCTTATATAGTTGATGTTAACTCTAGCTATCTCCTGTTCTTTTGACACCTAATACAGAACTAGAAAAATGGAGGCAATTTGGGCAATTTTGTTCTGGTTCACATGCCTGAACAGATGGAAACAAAATAGAAGAGGTTTCAATTTGAGCATCCAGTTCCTCTGATATTCCTCTCATCATAGCAACTAGATAGTCCAATATATGAAGGGAGAGGAACAGTATAGATCCTTTGCTCTTAAAGTGCTAGAAATATTTTTTATCTATGCATTCAGCTCATTCAAATTAGCATCTGCAAGTTTATTTTGCTGTTCACTGACTGAGTATATATTTATGATATCTCTTTAATTGCCTGCGTGGTTTTACTGCTGGAGCCTGATATGTTGCCATGATTAACCGAATGCTCATGAGCAGCTGTTTATCAAGAATTCTTATCAATACTTTATCAGACAGTAAGCACAGTGAGTCAGCTCTGTATCCATTAGTGTTCGAGCTGATTCAATCCAGACCCAGATTTCCAAGAGGGAAAGGCCTCCATACCGACCTCATTTTGTTATTATTTAGCAGTGCAGAACTTGAAAAGCAATGGATTTTGTTGAAGCTTTTCATCTTTCACTCATTAGGACAATTAATAAGAGAAAACAAAATAAAAGGAAAACAGCATTTACGATGTATGAGGGAAGTTTGTTGATTGGTTAGCAAGTTGATGGAATGCACCAGTTAATGATGATCAACAGTTAACAGTCAGTCAATCTCTGTTCAAACTTTACTCCAGGCAGGTTGACTCAGGTCAAAACACTGCTTCGAATTAATTTATCATAAGTCTGCCATTTACAAAGCAGAGGTAAGGAGTGTGATGGATTACTCTCTACTAGCTTGGGTGAGTGCAGCTCTGACAATACTCAAGAAGCTTGACACCATCCAAGACAAAGCAAAACATTAGATTGGCATCCTACCCACTATCTTAAATATTCATGCCTTCCACCACTGAAGCACAGTGGCAGCAGTGTATGTTTCACTGCACTGCAGAAACTCACTAAGGCTCCTCCAACAACACCTTACAAATCCACAGGCTCTACCATTTAAAAAGGGTAAGTATAGCAGAAGCAGAAGAATACAATTACTTGCATGTTTCCCTCCAAGACACACAACATTCTTACTTGGAAGTACAGCATTGTTCCTTCACTGTCACTGGGTCAAAATATAGGACATTTCCCCCTAACAACAATGTGGATGTACCTACACCCCCAGTTCAAGAAAGTGAGTCACTGACAAGTTCCCAAGGGATAATTAGAGATGAGCAATAATGCTGGTCTAGCCCTTGGCATTCATATCCAGTGAACAAATGAAAACAAATACCTGTTACTGCAGCAACTTGGGGCTCCCTGAATGATCTATAACATAACACTTTGATGTTAGAAGACTCATTCTGTTGACGAGGAGAGCCATTGACATTGACCCTGGTTTACACCTGCAAAATGAAGCCAAACATGCTGGAAATGCACCTATCAAATCAGTCAAGGCAGAAACAGAGGTATTCAAATTTGCACCTTAGTGAGGTATTTGTGCTTTGTTAGTGCAATTGGGAATTGAATGTCTGTGAAGGGAGCCTTTCCTGAGCCTTTATAAATTGTGCAACAATAAAACATGCCCTGGGCCAGTTGCATTCAGGAAATGTGCTTTAAAGGAACTTTACAAATGCAACCTACAAAAGTATCTGCTGGAGTGTAGAGATGGAATGTACAGGAATGTGTCAAAGACTGTTGTTGACCCTTGTTTGGCTCTCATTTAATTGCATGCCCATCCTGATCATTGTCCTTCCTCCTGAGTAACTCCTTTTTAACGAATCATTCGTTTCCTTTTTACTTACTCTCTATCCTTTCCTATCACTTGCCCTATTTTCTCAGTTGCCCCTTTCTGTGCTGACTGTCCCCACCTGCCACCAGCCACAGCAGGTATTGGAAGATCACTGCACATGATGCAGCTTCCAGAAATCCAATGTCAATTCATCAAGAGGTGTTCTGCAACCTCACAGGTTTCATCTAAATAGATAATAGGGACATACGGTACCAGTCCAAATTATCCAGTCGAGTTATTGTTCCCTGTGACCAATTAATGCCAAGAGGCTGATACAAACTAATGTCTGAGCCATTAACTGCACATCATCCTACACATTCCATCCCCTGCACCACTGTCACAAATTAGTACCCACAAGCCATTCCAATCCTGCTGCTCATGACACTGAATTACGCTGGGGAAGAGTACCACAAATGCCAACATATTCTTCAGATTTTCACCCATGAGTCTATTTCAATTCTACCTGTGATTTTGGTAATAACATATCTGGGGCTACTCTGTAAGGAACAGCCTAGTTTGGTCCTGCAAATTCCATATATATTCAATCATTTGTACATTTCAGAAGAGGTCACTGAATACTGTGAAAAAGAAACTGAGTACAATTTTTCTTGTCTTTACCCAGTGCTGCTAAATGTATCATCTCTTTAATTCAAATAAGATCAGAATATCCAAGAAATCCATATAGAACTTATATTACCTTTGTGAGTGAGGATGACAATTTCCTTGTTCAGTTGCCATTGGAACCTCTTGACTGACTATTTATTCGTACTTGCCAGGTGAACGATATGTCTCATCTCATTTATTTGAGGTGCTAGTTAATTGGCAGTTCATTCTTGGCAATGCTGACTAGACAATGAAAAACTCTGGTTTGCATTAACATTCTGCTCCATAACTATCTGATACAAGGTTCATTGCTTGGCAAATGAAATGTACTTGGATTAATATTCACCACCTGGAACCTTTTTATAAGGTTATATCCATCAAGAAATAAAACTTTATCTTCACTAGAATATTCTACTCTGTTAGTGAAAGATTAAACAAATTATAAAAGTATTAAGAAAGGGTAAAAAATTGTCAAAAGAGCAGAGTCGAAGGAAAAAAATTAGATTTTCAAAAGCAGAAAGAGTATGGAGAAAGTACTCTTTGCTAAACAGATGCACTTTTTGACATTCACAGAAAGTTCAAGGTACCTTTGCAGAGTTTGAAAGTAGCCAGAAAATATGTATTTATTAAAACATCTTTTTTTGAACTATTCTGGAGCATTTTGCACATGTGGTTTATGATAGTTGTGAGTAGTACAGGGTTGCTAAACACTTATGTGAAAACAAATCAATTCAAGTCATTGCATAACACCAATCTGTGAGGACATGCCAATAATTTAATAATGATGCAAACACTACATTTAAATACCAGTTGTGCCTGCAGAAGATGCTGGAAAGGCACCAACTACATGGAAGAAATACAATTCTCTTTGCAAAATTAAACCTAATGATAAAGGGTTACCTTACATTAATTAAAAATATTAATTTAGGCATTTTTATAGGTGAGTCTCATTGGAGTACCCAGATTGGCCTTTTCTGTTCTTTATTGTGAGTAACAAAAAAACTGCATGGCAACAATGGCGAGGAGATAACAGAACTGATCATGAAAAATAATCCATAAAAATGAAACATCTCTTCAATACTTCTAAAAAGAAGCCCGGTTCCCTGTCGTGTCAGCAACCTTTATGCTAACTTAGTACCAGGTGGAAAATAGTACTTTAGCATTAAACGCTGTTTTGACCATGAGAAGTTATGAGAAAAGTTATGAGAAGTATCTGAACAGTTGTATTGTTGATATTCCTGTAACTTTTGGTCCCATTTTTAAACCCAGCATGTCTTTTTTCATCCAAGAAAATAAAGCAACACATGTAAGATTCCTTTTGTAAAATGACTGTAAATGTGTTTTGTAAATGTGGGTATATAGTTTTGTTGGAGGGCTGATGAAGGGCTTATGCCCGAAACATCAATTTTTCTGCTCCTTAGATGCTACCTGACATGCTGTGCTCTTCCAGCACCAAATTCGTGACCCCCATATAGTTTTGTTGCACCGTAGATATCCCTCTGATATGTCAATGAATGTAGCTAAATTTATTCAAATTATATATTACTTTGTGGGTCAGAAAAATTATTTTAATCTATTATTTTACCTCATACTTGCTGACTTTGTGCTAGTTTTGATGGCAAATGAAGTTGAATTAACTGGTTCCATCCACATTCTCAATTATTTAAGCATGCCAAACAATTGTGATTTACTCCAGTAAGTTTGTTTAATTTTAAAGTACTCTTGTAACTTGAATCCTTTCAAGCTACAAATAACATTGTGGTTTCTCTTCATTCTTCTTACTTTGTGGCAAAGTAAGGTTGTCTCACTAGTTTCAGTAAATTATTGAATTGATTGTTTTAATCTATAATCAACTGAACTCTCTTGATGCTTTGAGTCCCAACACTCAGTAAATTTTTTTTGGGGATGTGTGGTTCTCTTCCCAACACCTTGTTTCAACTGAATGTATCCATGAATACATACCACACCGTTTACATTTTCACCATCATCAATCAATGTCCCTTCATCTCTCACACACATTTCTTGCATCAATTTATATTTCTTGACTTTCTTTTTTACATTAATACAATCACTCTTTAGCCTCCCTCTTTCCAGGGGCATGTTGAATACAACATATGTTAAATGATATTTATCTACAGGAAAGAACACATGAGGGCAATTGGGTATTGTGAGGTACACTGCTGAAACCATCATCACAGACCTCACAGCACCAGGGACCAGTTTTACTCCAGCATCCGGGAGCTGGCTGTGTGGAATTTGCACATTCTTCCTGCGTCTGTGTTGGTTTCCTCCCATAGTCCAAAGATATGTGGGTTTGGTGGATTGGCCATGCTAAATTGCCAATAGTGTCTGGGGATGGGTAGGTTAGCCATGGGAAATGCGGGGTTACAAGGACGAGGCGGGTGGGTCTGGGTGGGCCACTCTTTGGAAGTCAGTGTGGACTTAATGGGCTGAATGGCCTGCTTCCACGCTGTAGGGATACTAAGCAGTAAAGGGCACAAGGGTTCTTGGGTTGTAAGCCAGAGGATTGGCACACAAATTTCAGGAATGAATTAAATATTGTTATGAAGATGTGAGTGTACCGTACCTTTTAAGAGAGTTAAAAACAGCAGAACTATCAGATATAGCACCAAGTGTTCTCATTTGTAACATGCCAACCAGATATCTTCATTTGTAACACTTGGTCTTAGAGCAGGAGAAGTCTATTCAATCCATCTGAACTCACGCTGCCATTTAATGAGATTCCACAAGATCTTCCAAATCAACTAGAAATAGAAGAGATTAATCAGAAGATGTATCTGCTTCATCCTGTTTCATTACTTTGATTAATACAAACCAGCAATCTCAGTCTTGAAATTTATAATAAACTTAGCCTCAATTACTATTGTCAGAAGTGAGTAACAAACTACTTTTGTACTTTTGTGTCAATGTATTTCCTAACTTTACTCTTGAAATGTCTGGCTCAAATTTTAAGATTGTCCGAGAGTTCCCAATGAGTGAAAATTGTTTCTGTGTTTAGCATAGCTGTTCCCAATAATATTTTGTTCTCCAACCAAGTCATCTGTTAAATTCCATGAATTCAATACACTTTGTGTAATAACTCCTCATAATATAAACTTGGAGTCCATGTTCCATTCCAGTAAACATATCTGCTTTCCCTTCACGGTTAATGCATAATTCCTATAATGTGGAGTTTTGAACTCTCCTCCCCTGCGGGGTTGAATCTTCCATTTCTGAAGGACAATTTCTGGTGCAGGCATGGAATTCATCCTCACTTCCACCTGGGAGTGGGGTCAGCTACTTTCATGTGACTTTACAGTTGTCAGCTCAACATATATGCATGCACAAAGAGCACAGTGAGTCTTGAGGTGGGTGGTAATTACCTGCTACATATTTAAAGGGCACCTGGACAAGCATCCCTTCCCTGCATGTATTGAAGGCAAAGAAAAACACATCTGCTTTCCCTTCACTGGCACTAAATTCTCAATATTTGCGCTCTGTTTACAATACACTTTTTGTTTGGTCATTCTGCGCTGACCACATTGTGGGTCAGCAGATTCTATCTACTTCTGCACACTTGTTTTGTGCCATGTCCAATTTACAATTGACTCAGTTTCTTGCTCATAGTAAATAGCTCTCTCTCTTCTATTAGGCAATCCTTCAGGATCAGGGTGACCTGCTTCTGAGATAGCTGATCAATCCAATGTACAATCTGGAGCAATACTCATTCAAGCAATCACTTAGGGTTGATTGAAATTTAACTTGCACTGACAGGCAGCTTTGTTAAGTATTGGACAATTTGCAATTTGTTTGAAAGGATTAAAGTCCCTCAGTTGGATTCAAAGAGAGAAAATTAAAACTTCAACTAAATATGAGTTAGAATCACTCTAATGTTACATGTGTAGAGAGGCCTATTTGCACCAAACTCCCAATTTTTGCACTCCCTTTATGATGCATGCTGTCCTGTGGCCGCACTGTGCCAACAAATATTTCACATCTCGGTCTTTCAACAAAGAAGGTCTATGTGTTCTTAGAACATGATGTTTAATGTCATGCAGAATTTGTACAATCAAATAAATTATTTATAATGAAAACAGAAAATGCTGGAAAGTTGTTTTGATTTCAGATTTCCGACATCCACTGTATTTTGCTTTCAATAAATTGTTTATTTTGACAGTTTATAGCTTCATTCCTTGAAGGTGATGAGTATTACATTCACTCCGTCAGTTCCAGGAATTTTAAAAAGAATACAAGCGATAGCAATTTTTTTCTCCGTGACCACCCAAAAGAAAATTGCTATCACTTGTATTCTTTTTAAAATTCCTGGAACTGACGGAGTGAATGTAATACTCATACCAGTTTTTTTTCTGCATGACCATCCATTACCCAAAAGTGCTATGACTGTATTCTAACCTATATATGTATTAAATTGATGCTGAAACTGTGGATTTATAGAGCCATAAAGTCATACCGCACAGAAACAGACCATTCGGTTCAATTCATCCATGCCAACCAGATATCGTAAATCAGTGTCGCCCCATTTGCCAACATTTGGTCCATATCCCTCTAAACTCTTCCTATTCATATACCCATCCAGGTGCCTTTTAAATGCTGCAATTATACCAGCCTCCACCTTTTTCTGGCACCCATTCCAAATAT